>NC_084742.1:17788595-18113595 GCF_033978785.1 Entelurus aequoreus | reverse complement strand
ATTTATTATTTAATCGTTTAATTACGTCATTATTTAATCAACTATTTCAATAGCTAATTATTTAATTATTTTGATTTAATTATTTCATGATTTCATTATTTCACAGTAAATTATTTCATCATTTAATGAGCATGCGTGGCAGCACTTTATGAATTAATTGTATCTGTCAAACTCAGAAATCAGAGTCAGTGGGCGGGTCCCAACACCCGATTGGTCATTCGGCACTTCCGTTTGTCTGTGGAACTTGGACCAGAGAAGCGGAGGAGTACTGGTCGATATCTTGGTCTGAAAGTGCAGAAATAACTCAAACAAATGTTATAAATTACTCTACTTTAACTGCTATATACTCTGGGTCAAAATATTTACCACACAATCCCCAAAAAGTAGGAGCATATGCTACTTGGCCGCCAGGTGACCAGCTCAATGGTTAGAGTGTCCGCCCTGAGACTGGGAGGTTGTGAGTTCAAACCCCGGCCGAGTCATACCAAAGACTGCAAAAAATGGGACCTATCACCAAATGATTCCCGAGCACGGCGCACGCTGCTGTTCACTGCTCCCTTCACATCCCAGGGGGTGAACATGGGGATGGGTCAAATGCAGAGGACACATTTCACCACACCCAGTGTGTGTGTGACAATCGTTGGGACTTTAACTTTTACTTTTACTTAGGTTTGCAAGGACTTCTGAAGTTTCAAAGCAACCGTTGGACGAGATTCCTGTTAGCCCCGCCCACTGACTGCGATGGCTGAATTTAACAGATAAAATAAATTCATGAAGAGCTGACACACAGGTTAATCAAATAAATCATCAAATAAATCATGGAATCATTAATTAAATTATCAAATCAATTATTTAAATGATTAAATAATTAATTGAATATTGAAGTAATTATAATCAAATGTACTTTTACATTAAATACATCAATGTAGGGCTGGGCGATATGGCCTTTTTTAAATATCTGGATATTTTTAGGCCATGTCACGATACACGATCTATATCTCGATATTTTGCCTTAGCCTTGAATGAACACTTGATACATATAATCACAGCAGTATGATGATTCTATGTATCTACATTAAAACATTCTTGTTCATACTGCATTAATGTATGCTCATTTTAAACTTTCATGCAGAGAGGGAAATCACAACTAAGTCAATTTACCAAAACTGTATTTATTAAACAGTTATTAAGCAGTGGCACAAACATTCATGTCATTTCAAAACAGAAAGTGCAAGATTGTCAGAGACATTTTAAAACAAGCTATTAGTGCACTTTTGTGCATGATGTCACTAAAATGACATATCAAAACAACACTAAATTAAAGTGCACTTTTTGTACAGAATGCCACTACAATAGTTTAAAACAAATAAAGTGCACTTCTGTGCATGATGTCACACAAGATATTTCAATAACTGTCAAATAAAAATGAGCTGCATAATAGGAAATCAAATAGTGTATGTCCTTCGCTATGTGGTAGGTTCCTGCTGATGTTATCTCCTTCTGTTGTTGACTTTTTTATTCATACGGTGTTGATGTGGAAATGGTTGCCTCTGCATTTTGTTGGTGTGGCATCGAACGGAGATGTTGACATGCAGAGTTTCAAGCAGTCTTCATTCTCTAGCGGGTGACTTTTCAAATGATGCTACATATTAGCAGTGCTGCTACTTTTTGTAGCAACGCTTTTGCCCCACACTTGACAAATTACGGTTGTCTGTTCGATATATTCCCACTTGAAGCCAAACCACCGCCGACGATGGACCCCCTGCTGTTTTTCTTGGGAATTAATTCTTCCTTCATTTGTTACCAGATTCGCACCTTCTTTCTCTCGTATTACCACTCGCACCACAGCTAACGTTACCCATGCCGCTACCTCTCTGCTCCGCGAGGGCGTATACGTATGTGACGTATGTAAGAAGGTGCGCTTGTTTTACGTCTCAGTGAGAAGCAGAGACAAGAAAGAGTGAGAAAAGCCTGTAGTGTAATGCCCACAGCTAAAAGCAACTGCGTGAGAACGTGTACTCGAATATCACGATATTGTCATTTTCTATATCGCACAGTCACAAACCCGCGATATATCGAGTATACCGATATATCGCCCAACCCTACATCAATGACACATTTATGTATTTGTAATTATAATGAATTAATGACACATTTGCAAAAATTTTTAAATATGTATTTAATTTTGTCCCATTTGATGCTGCATACATGGGCAGGAGCATCACTTCCTTGAAATGTAGCACTTTGATTGGTTGGTTGGGACACTGCTTCATGGTTTGATGGTGCTCAGCAGGACACAAAGGACTTCTAACCCCCTTGTGTGTGTGTGTGTGTGTGCGTGTGCGTGTGCGTGTGTGCGTGTGTGCGTGTGTGTGTGTGTGTGTGTGTGTGTCCACTCTAAGGCCCCGTTTACACTAAGGTTAAGGTCATCCAGGGTAAATCACACCTAACTTTATCCGTGTCTACACACAACAATGCCCCCGTTTAAGACCCCCCTGCCCCCTCCGTCCGCCGGCGCAAAAATGTGCACGTCATAGTCACGTCCAGTGACGTGACTATGTTCTTAAAGTTCTTAAATTTAACTTACCTGAACAATATCCAGTGTTGTGGTATTTCAATTAACTAGAATCCAGTGTGCTGTGGGGCCCTATTGTAGTGAATCACACCTGAGCAGTGTTGGGACTAACGCACGTACTGTAACGTACTGCACAAGAAATTTAAAAAAATTAAAAAAATATAAATATATATTGTAATTTTTTTATTTTTTTTTGTCATAAAAAAATACAATCATGTGTGCTTACGGACTGTATCCATGCAAACTGTATTGATCTATATTGATATATAATGTAGGAACCAGAAATATTATTAACAGAAAGAAACAACCCTTTTGTGCGAATGAGTGTGAATGAGTGCCATTTGCTGTTTGATGCCGGTATCATGCTAATTAGCTGCCTGAAATCGGGTGACTCCACCGTAGAAATAAATAAATAAATGATAAATGGGTTATACTTGTATAGCGCTTTTCTACCTTCAAGGTACTCAAAGCGCTTTGACAGTATTTCCACATTCACCCATTCACACACACATTCACACACTGATGGCGGGAGCTGCCATGCAAGGCGCTAACCAGCAGCCATCAGGAGCAAGGGTGAAGTGTCTTGCCCAAGGACACAATGGACGTGACTAGGATGGTAGAAGGTGGGGATTGAACCCCAGTAACCAGCAACCTTCCGATTGCTGGCACGGCCACTCTACCAACTTCGCCACGCCGTCCCCTAGCCTGCATGTCTTCTAGCACAGTGGTCCCCAACCACCGGCCCGGTACTGGTCCGTGGATCGATTGGTACCGGGCCGCACAAGAAATTAAAAAATTAATAAAATAAATATATATATATATATATATATATATATATATATATATTTTTTATTAAATCACCATAAAAAACACAAGATACACTTACAATTAGTGCACCAACCCAAAAAAACTCCCTCCCCCAATTACACTCATTCACACAAAAGGGTTGTTTCTTTCTGTTATTAATATTCTGGTTCCTACATTATATATCAATATATATCAATACAGTCTGCAAGGGATACAGTCCGTAAGCACACATGATTGTGGGTGCTGCTGGTCCACTAATAGTACTAACCTTTAACAGTTAATTTTACTCATTTTCATTAATTACTAGTTTCTATGTATACTGTTTTTATATTGTTTTACTTTATTTTTTATTCAAGAAAATGTTTTTAATTTATTTATCTTATTTTATTTTTATTTTTAAAAAGGACCTTATCTTCACCATACCTGGTTGTCCAAATTAGGCATAATAATGTGTTAATTCCACGACTGTATATATCGGTGTCGGTTGATATCGGTATCGGTAATTAAGAGTTGGACAATATCTTAATAACGGATATCAGCAAAAAGCCATTATCGGACATCCCTAGCAATAACAGTACTGAAATGAAGGCTAAAGGACATTAATGGGAGCCTTAAAAAAGAAAAAAATAAGTAACTAGATAGTTACTTTTCACAGTAACGCATTACTTTTTGGTGTAAGTAACTGAGTTAGTAACTGAGTTACTTTTGAAATAAAGTAACTAGTAACTGTAACTAGTTACTGGTTTTCAGTAACTAACCCAACACTGCACCTGAGCCATCATAAATTAATCAAATCTTTATTAGACATGTAAACAATGTGATAAATAACATTTTACATCAATCGTTGAGTCAGCGACATACATGGCGGACAATAACTGATACAGTCTGCTTTGGCAATCCAAAAGCATTCAATGTTTTCCGTAGTTAGTCTTGCTTCGACGGCCAGGTAATACAAAGCACACTCTACCTTTATTATCACATCCACGGGAACGGGAACTCGCATTCTCCTTGTCTCTCCTTCGACAAATGGACAAAGTTTTTCACTAAGTAGAACCACAGCTGACCCGGACATTACAAAGTTTTCTTGCCGTCTGAGAAGTGTTGTATCCCAAATAGCTGCAATCGCTTTCTCTTAATGTAGTCATGTGTGATTTCCACGAGCGTCTGTACATGTAGAAGAAGGAGAAACACGGGCATGTCTGGATGACTCGCCTCCATATTTCCAATGGTTAGCTCCGGTTGTTATGAAACCGCTTTATTATGAAGCTGGCTGTGGTGTGTTATTTCTGACGTCACTTCCTGTGTGGGCGTGGTCTTTCTCGCGTCACTTCCTCTCCGAACTCACTTTGTAAACGATCAATGAGTCCATACAAAGCTAAGTGCCGGAGATTCAAGAATTACACGGCTGACTTACCCGTGTAAAAATTTGTCCGAGGAGGGGGACCTTAAACGCTGGTTTAGTGTGTCTGAAACAGGGCTTAGGCTAAATAATTATTTGTTTAAGGGGTTGAACGACTTAGTGTAGACATGACCTTAAATAGTCTGAATCAGCGTCAAATGACCCAAGGTGCATGTCCTAGCTCTTTGCAAGCATTCTAATAACCTCCTTCCAAATATATTTCTTATGCCTTTTTGTCCTCTCTTTTTTTCTGTGTGTGTTTGAGAAGGGGGTGGGGGATACTCCCTCCTGGATTTCCGACATTCCTCTGATAAGATGTCATTGAAGATGTTGGGGTGGGGTCACATGGTATTGTGTACCCCTTCGCTGCCACCTACCCCCATTCCCTTCAACTGATGCTGTGTTTTCAATACATGAACCCTTATTTAAACAACAATTCCAGTAACTTTTTTTACCGAGTTGAAATAATTCTTGATAATGTGGTTTCCACCGCACCTCAAATTTTAGGGTAGGTTATTTAAATGTGGCTGATGACATACTGTATATGACATATTGTTACATTGAAGCCATCTAATAAACAGACAACTTAAGTCAGACTTAAAGTGCATCAATTGGTATGTGCCTCAAAAAGGTCCACCTGGATACTTGTTACTTTCTGGGCTCGGAGGAGAGTTTATGGTGGAAATGTGTCGGTTTTCAAAATCCCAGATGAATTAGAAAAGTTCCTGTGGTGGAAAAGGTATTATGCATGCATTTTAGCTGGAAAGACTGTTTGACTCGCTACCACCTCCAGAGGGATGTAATGTTATTACAAGTAGGGCTGCAACGATTCCCTTCCATTCCATTTTCTACCGCTTGTCCCTCTCGGGGTCGCGGGGGTGCTGGAGCCTATAATCAGTTAATTCGATTAGAAAAAAAGCTTTGATTTGTATTCTGTTGCTTCATTTAATCATTTAATGAGAGTAAATAATAAAACTTCATAAAATCATCATCATCATGATGTGCCCAGAACTTTGAACATATGAACATAGTTTCCGCACGGCTTCTTCAAGAGAGCACACAGGAGAGCGTTATAGTGTGTGTGTGCGTGCGTGCGTGTGTGTCACGATGATGATAATATGAGGTTTTTTTGTGTTTTTTTAAACTAATGGAGTTTTAAATAGACCAACGTTCTGGTGAGGGTTATTGCATTTCTTAGTGTGTTTCTGGCAGCTTCCACCTTAACTTAGATAACTGGATGGCGATTAAAAAGCACAAAGAGATGCTTTTTTCCTGTGTCCTAAAAATAGTAGAACATGTCATCTACTGGGACATAACTGGAATTTGGCTGAAAGGGTTAAATTGACCATACAGTACACACAATGTGTGCTCTTGTTCATGCGGTGTACAATAAGTATTTTACAGTATATCTGGAACCTGTGTTCAACAATAAACCGACTTGTTGTTTTTGTCCAAAAACTGCGGTAAGACTGGGTTTAGGATGTACTGTCTGCAGCAAAATATCACTACACAGATAAACTACGCTGTTATAATGTTCTCTCTGGCAAACACACTCCAGAATTGCAATAGTAATGAGAATGTATTAAATATTTAATTCAATATTCTTCAACAGCTTCAGATAGTATGACGTCTGGAGTAGGGGTGTCCTGATTCTGATAAGATACCATATTGGATCCTTGAGTATTGGCTGATAACAATATTATTCCGATACAATTTTAGCAGGAATCATACATACTTTTATTATTTTGTAGTGTGCAATGTTAGAAAAGGTTGGGTCAAGTGAAATTAGTCAAACAGAGAACAAAACAGTAGGTATGAAAAACATTAACCTATTTATTATTAATCGTCTGGAATCGACTCATGCTGTCTTTAAGTTGAAATGGGGTGGTAATTGTTTAGTGGCCACAATAATCAATTAACTTAAGCTCATGACACAGTAAGTTGAATGATGCAGACACGTTTCTTACTGGATACTTTCCATGTGTAAGTATGTGTAAGTGATTTGCAACTATAACTATTTGATACTTGTTTATATTGACAAATGTGCTGTTTTGTTCAAAGGACACGTGTTACGTATTTCCAGCTTGTGTGCTATTGTGTGCTTAGCAGCTGTTGTGTAGCCACTAGATTCTAGTAGCATATAGCCTACCATGATTATATTTTGTATATAACTTGGTTTAAATAGAAGAAAATACCAACCTTGTGTGCTAATTGGAGTACATATAGATGTTAAAGGGGAATTGCATTTTTTTCACAATCATTATGAAAGACATGACAACGGATGGATTTTTTTAGTGCATTCTAAATATTAAATAAACGTAAATAAAAGTCTGCTTCCAGCGGAGCCAATGGGAGCTCCACTATTCTGCCCATAATATCCGATAAATAACCATTCAAAAAGCGCCAACAATACTCCATACTTGTGACTTGAATATTAACCAAGTATCAGTGATTTATTATAAATGCTAATGCAGACCAACTATATACAGCGGCGACGTGATCACTTCCGTTTGTCCTTATGTTTACATCATCGAGTGGTCTGCTGTTTACTCTCTTCCCTGATCCCTGTATAATAATAATAATAATGGATTAGATTTTATATCGCGCTTTTCTATTATTAGATACTCAAAGCGCTCACAGAGAAGTGGGAACCCATCATTCATTCACACCTGGTGGTGGTAAGCTACATTTGTAGCCACAGCTGCCCTGGGGTAGACTGACGGAAGCGAGGCTGCCAGTTTGCGCCTACGGCCCCTCCGACCACCACCTATCATTCATTCATCATTCATTCACCAGTGTGAGCGGCACCGGGGGCAAGGGTGAAGTGTCCTGCCCAAGGACACAACGGCAGCGATTTGGATGTCAAGAGGCGGGGAGCGAACCTGCAACCCTCAGGTTTCTGGCACGGCCGCTCTACCCACTACGCCATACCGCCCCTGTAAGTTTATTCTAGATCATAAATCATGCTATTCACCTGGAAAGAAGATGCACCCCACTCCGTTTCTTCGCGAGGATAATGAGATATTTTAAATGCATCCTAATGACCGCAGATATTGCACACTGAGTGTTGTTTTATTATGTTTGTTGGCTCTCGTAAAGTCTGCAGTTAGCAGAAATCAGTGATGAAGAAAAAAAAGCAAACATTGTGATGCGTTTTTTAAATTTATGCGCCACGTATGCTTAAAATTATCAAAATAGGTAAATATTAAATGTTATTATAAATGTGCCGGTACTACATAACATATATACTTACATCATGTATATAAACCGTAATGGAGGTGTTTGTATGTGTTTTAGGGGCTCTATAGGCAGAATTGAACAACTCTATAGGCTCCATTGTAAGCAGACTTTTGATCAATCGTATTTAATATTTAGAATAATATAATATTTAATATTTTGAATAAAATAAAATAAAAATATCGATCCGTCGTCATGTCTTTCACAATGATTGTGAACAATAAGCAAAATTCCTAAAAAAGTGCAGTTCCTCTTTAAATGACTCACCAGCTTTGCGCAAGTAAACACTCTGAAGGACTGATTGTATGGGAATGCTCATATCGTAAATTTTAGATGCAAGCTGAAATAATCTATTCTTTTGCTGATTTTGGACTGATATCTAATAAAATTATTGGATGAGGACAGTCCTAGTCTGGAGCGCAGTGCACTTATCTATGATATGCCAGCACACATTTCCAGTTAACCACATGATGTACGTTTGCTACATCATCAGACTGCAGAATATAGGAAGTTCTCCCCGGCAAGATTAGTCGTAGGCAATCCTTCATAAAGCGGCCGGCGTGATGTAATCGGCACAGAGCAAAGGGAGGTCACAAGGGCAGCAATATACGCTGTATGACGCTCAAAGCTGTTTTGCCAATTTGAACCCGAGCGGGGAGAGAAAGTCCCTTCTGTGGCTCTTTAATGTGTTGCGAACAGCTGTGTGATTTGCAGCCGCAACGAGTCGTTTTTACCAATGAGTCATCACGTTGTGAGACGGAAGGCTTAATTCTGTCAGTCTGGGTCAGTAATCAAAGCTGTGTTATAAGAAATACATTCTGATAATAAATACTGATAACAGACTTTATGTTCCCGTGCTGGGCATTTATCAGAAAAATGAGCGTGTATGTGGAGATTAGACAGGAAGTATAGTCATGATTATAGATTGTGACTTTACGATTATAGTCTGAGTAATAATCATAGTTCCCCAATTAATTTCACAGCAAATAATGAATTAAATCACATATTCCTCAGAGATTTTGATGTTTACTGCCCGAAATAATTCAAAATAACATTATAATGGCAGTACAAAATAATGAATATAAACACAAATATTATTAATAATAAACAAATGAATTATTAATATGAGACTAAGGTTAACTTTATTGTTCCCCTAGGGAAAAATGTTGCTCATTTAGGTGTAAACTGAGGTGTTGTCATCAACTGTTCTATTCTTTTTTAATTATCTACTTTATGCTGTGTTAATAGGGTAACTAGAATGCACATAAAAGA
This sequence comes from Entelurus aequoreus, assembly GCF_033978785.1. Lineage (NCBI taxonomy): Eukaryota > Metazoa > Chordata > Actinopteri > Syngnathiformes > Syngnathidae > Entelurus > Entelurus aequoreus. The sequence goes on along the minus strand of NC_084742.1, from coordinate 18,104,305 downwards.
GATCCCATGCGATAGTGCTGTTATTTTACAAGCTACTGATGTTATGTTTGTGTTTTACTCTCACTATATTGACTTACAATGCCTATAGTGTTTTCAACACAGACAGGAAGAAGCAATCTCAAATGTTAGATGGTCACAAAATGAATCCATGACAGGAAGACCTGTTGAGTTTTCTTTACACTGAACTGACTCAACGCTAATCTACTGATTGTTTGTGACACGTTTATATTTACCTACATTTTTCACGAAGTAACTACCACTAACATAATTTACCTCAGTTATGTGTAGGGATGATGTTTGATAGGAAATTATCGAGTTTAAGCCAATTATCGAATCCTCTTATCGAACCGATTCCTTATCGATTCTCTTATCGAATCCAGATAGGTTGTTGTATATGGAAAAAAACACACAATATTTGGTTTAACAAAAGTTCACTTTTATTTTATAAGAAAAAAATAAAATAAAATAAATAAATATTGACTGTTACCTCCCTAAAAAATTTAATAAATAAATATTGACTGACTTAAGTGGGATTTTTCAGAAAAACAAATATATACAGTAACACAAAAACAACCTGTCTGTCTCTGTGATCACTATAGGTGTATAAATAATAATATAGTGTTAAATAAAATCAGTCCCTTGGGCACAAAACTAAAAATAATACAGCTCTCCAAAAAGTGCACTTCTGCTGCTATTAGAACATACTAACTACACACACTATGACACTAAGAACACCACAGTCATCAATCAACACGGTTCTCGAACGTTCAGGTTATGTGCAGCCTGAAAATGTTTCAACATGCTTGTTGTACTCCCCCCCCCCCCCCCCCCCCCTTACATGAGAGCGAAGCCTGGCAATAATTGCATATTGCCGTTTCCTCGTCGTATTCTTTTGTAAAATGAAGCCATGCCTTTAGCCGTTTTTTCCGGTCCATTATTTTTGCTGCCTGTGTGACATCACAGGAAATGACATAGCTCATTCTAATGAGGGCATTTCCTGTGGGAAGGGATTCGTTCCCAGAGATTCAATCAATCAATCAATGTTTATTTATATAGCCCTAAATCACAAAAGTCTCAAAGGGCTGCACAAGCCACAACGACATCCTCGGCACAGAGCCCACACAAGGGACGTCGATGTGAATGACTATGAGAAACCTTGGGGAGGATCGCATATGTGGGTAACCCCCCCTATAGTGGCCTCAAAAACGGGAACCAGTTTTCAAAAAGGGATTCGAGTCCATGGAATCGGTTCTTTACTTATCAAACAACCGGGAGAACCGGTTTCGAACATCATCCCTAGTTATGGCTTACCTTTACTTTGGCGTGTAAAGCTGGGTGGTGATCCTGCTAATGCTGCACCGTATTGGACATATTAGATAGAGCTTTTAGCCGCAACTTTCTTTTGGCAGGATTTGCAAATGCGTGAGCCATCATCTTCAATGCTTTGTAATTTTTTAGGTATCCAAAATGTATCCACACTGCCGACTTCAACTTTTTTTTTGTTTTGGAATTGTTCACTACTTTGTTCGGCTGCCATTTTCAAACTAATGTAGCATGCTAGTGTCTTTCGATAGATGTTATAGGCGTAATTTTAGGTGGTGTAACTTTGTTTTTGTTCCGTGTCTGTGGTGCCAAAAATAACGTAGCAGCGTTATGTCCGTTTATAGCGTGTGAGGACAGAAACACACGATTAAATACATTGACGTTTTTAATCGCGGTTAACATTAAAACCCATTAACTGTTGCATCCCTTGTCATGAGATTATCAAATATGTATTCATTTATTTGTAGCCACAAATGTGGATTTGGCACTTCCGCTCATAAACAAATATTAGAACTGTGCCACTATACATGCTAACTCTGCTTCTTCACATGCCTCATTCTACAGAAAATAAATGTAGCAGAAGTAATATGTGGTAAAAAAACTTTGCAACTTTGTCGCTACATTTAGTTTTAGAAAGTGGATTAAAAGCAAAAGAGAGAAGTGTGTATTGGGTTGTGCATTTATTCAGTAATCAAATACAAGCGGTCACAAAAGGGGAAGTATTTGCCACATGAGCGGAGATCCGCCTCTACAAGCCAATAGCAGCATTATCATCGCTGTGCAAAGTGGGCAGTAAATCTCCAGAAGGGTGCAGACCAACCTTTATCCCTACAATAAGTGCTAAGAAATCACATATTAGAGAAACTCTTACATTGTTTGGAAACACTTTGCTTTCTGGGTGAAAAAAAACAGTGGCGTTCAAATTGTGGCTTTGGGGTTGTGTATGGAACTTGTTATTTTTTTCCATTATGTTATTAGGCCTGGGCCAATAATCAATAAGTCAATTGAGTGAAAAATGAAAATGAACTCATTAAGTTTGCCACCATTTATGAATTGCCATGTCTGTGTGTTTTGTTTTTTACATATTTCACTTTCAAACAGGGTACAAGATGGTTCACTATGTGCATCACTCTCAGCACCAAAGCACATTCATCAAATAGTACATTTACAGTGCATCCAGAAAGTACTCACAGCCCTTCACCTTTCCCACATGTTATGTTACAGTCTTATTCCAAAATGGAATAAATTAATTTTTGTTCTAAAAATTCTACGAACAATATCCCATAATGACAATGTGAAACTGTATTTATAAAATATTTTCCAAATTTCTTAAAAATAAAGAACTATTACAAAACCCCATGTATATAAGTATTTACAACATTTGCTCAATACTTTGATGATGCACCTTTGGCAGCAATTACAGCCTCAAGTCTTTTTGAATTAGATCCCACAAGTTTGGCACACCTATCTTTGGGCAGTTTTGCCCATTCCTCATTGCAGCACCTCTCAAGCTCCATCAGATTAGATGGTAAACTCCAGGATGTCTCTGCACATTGCTGCATTCATCTTTCCCTCTATCCTGAACTAGTCCCCACAGCATGTTGCTGCCACCACCATGCTTCACAACAGGGAAGGTATTGGTATTGGAGTTGGTATTTCCTCCAAACATGACACCTGGCATTCACGCCAAAGTGTTTAATCTTTGTCTCTACAGACCAGAGAATGTTGTTTGTTGTGGTCTGAGAGTCTTTCAGGTGCATGTTGGCAAACTTTTTACTAAGAAATGGCTTCCAGCTGGCCACAATACAATACAGGCCTGATTGTTGGATTGCTGCAGTGGTAGACAATACTAATTAGAAATAGGGCTGCAACAACTAATCGATTAAAATCGATTATAAAAATAGTTGGCGATTAATTAATTTAGTCATCGATTCGTTGGATCTATGCTATGCGCATGCACAGAAGCTACTTTTTATTTTTATTTTTTATAAACCTTTATTTATAAACTGCAACATTTACAAACAGCTGAGAAACAATAATTTGATTGATTGATTGATTGAGACTTTTATTAGTAGGTTGCACAGTGAAGTACATATTCCGTACAATTGACCACTAAATGGTAACACCCGAATAAGTTTTTCAACTTGTTTAAGTCGGGGTCCACTTAAATTGATTCATGATACAGATATATACTATCATATATACTATCATCATAATACAGTCATCACACAAGATAATCACAATGAATTATTTACATTGAAAGGTTAGCCTCTAGAATGGAACCTAGGTAGGTGACCTCATCTTTCCTGGTGATAACAATGTCACCCACTTTTATGGTGAAGTCATTGACTTTCTTGAGGTTGATGTGGGACCCAAACAGGATGGATTCAGTTTTACCCAAGTGTATGGATAGCTTGTTGTCAGCGAGCCAGGTGCAAGTTCTACAGAGCTCAGCACTGAGGATTTTCTCCACCTGTGACTTGTCCTTGCTGGATACCAGCAAGGCAGAGTCATCCGCAAACAAAAACAATTCACAGTCGCATGCCGATGACATGTCGTTTATGTATATTAGGAACAGCAAAGGTCCCAATATACTGCATTGGGGGACTCCACAGCTCACCGAGAGGGGGGGACACGGTGCCGTTCACCTCTACCACCTGCTCCCTCCCCTCCAAGTAAGATTGCATCCAGCTCCATGAGTTTTTGTTAAATCCGATTGCTCTGAGCTTATCCAACAGTATAGCGTGGTTAACGGTGTCAAAGGCCTTCTGAAGGTCCAGCATGACCATGCCGCAGTATTTGCCCGCTTCCACCTCATGTTTGATGTGGTCGGTCAGATAGAGAAGGCACGTGTCAGTGGAGTGGTTAGTTCTGAAGCCGGATTGGAATTTGTACATGAGTTTATTAGTGGCAAGGTAACTATCGACCTGTTCATAAACAATTTTTTCCATTACTTTCGAAATGGAACTGAGAATAGAAACAGGTCGGTAGTTGCCAGGTTCCAATTTGCTTCCTTTTTTAAAGAGGGGAGGTACTCTTGCAATCTTAAAATCTTTTGGTACATGGCCTTGTGTAATTGATAGGTTTATTATGTGCGTGATGATCGGGGTAATGATGGAGGCAGAGTCCCTGAGGAATCTGGAGGGAATATTATCAAGGCCGGTGGCCTTGTTAGGGTGGAGCGCGCTCAATTTTTTGAGCACCTCGTCAGCTGTGACCATTTCTAATTTGAAATCATCGTTGGATACTCCTAGTTTACTGTAGAAGGCTTTAATGTGTTCTACACCAAAGCGACCAGAGTGGTGGGACAGCTTTTTGACAAGGGTTGCGGCTATGCTGGTGAAAAAGATGTTAAGTCTGCTAGCTACCTCCATTTTGTCTGTAATGAGGGAGTCACCCTCCTTGATGCTGATGTTGGTGAGTCTTGTTTTAAGTTTCTGGCTGCAACCAGGAAGCTGGTTGTTGAGAATTTTCCAGAGCTCACGTGGCTTATTTGTGTTTTCCTCTATTTTGTCGTTAATGTAATTTTTTTTTAAGGATTTAGTCAGGTTGGTTGAATTATTTCTTAATTTATTGCATTGCTTTTTGAGAGTTGAAAGGAGTAATTTGAGGTTGATATTATTGGGTTGTTTATCTACTTCTGTTTTACATTTTTGGTATTCAGAGTATTTCCTGTCTCTGTCTTTTATGGCAGCTAATAGGTCCGGATTCATTCATGGTTCCGAGCGGGCTTTGATCCTGACTGTTTTCACGGGAGCCATGTCATTTAGTATCTTTAGGAACGCCGTTTTGAAGCGATCCCAAGCAACATCGACCAGGTTGCTCGCGAGCACAGGGGACCAGTCCCACTCATCTAATTTTAAATTTAAATTGTCATTGGAGTATTTTTTGAGGGATCTGGATTGGGCTGTTATGTGGCCATTGGCTTTAGGTTTAGCTATTTTGCGGGTGCAGAAGGTTAGATAGTGGTCGCTAAGACCACAGATCATGACCCCACTATTTTTTATTTTAGGCCGGTCTGAAGTGAGAATGAGAACTATGGTTGATTGGGTGGAATCACACACCCTTGTAGGTAGCGCTATTAGCTGGGAAAGACCGTGCAGATTACAAAACTTGCTGAAGGATCTGAAGACAGGCGCATCTTTGCGTTGAATATCTGTGTTCAGATCCCCAGTTATAATTTTCTCCACGTTGTCTGTCCCCGCCAAGCATTCTTCCAAAACCCCATAGAAATCACTCTGATTAGGGGGTCTATAAACAGTCCCTATTAGTACCGGCTTAGCGTTTTTAAATTTGATTTCCGCCCACACAGATTCCAGGTCATTGTGGTTAAGATCAGTGCGAGTTATGTATTTAATATCTTGGTGAATATACATACAAACGCCCCCACCGTGTTTATTCCTGTCCTTTCTGATAACCGAAAAGTTTTCTATTTCTATCTCTGAGTCAGAAATACTTTGATCAAATTTGGTTTCAGAGAAACACAAGACTTTTTTCAATCAAAATAAGTATGGTGCCAGTATGGCGCCAGTATGCTGTTTTTTTCCCAATAAAATACTGGAAAGGATAGAAATGTAGTTTATCTCTTTTATCCGATTATTAATCGATTAATCGAAGTAATAATCGACAGATTAATTGATTATCAAATTAGTTGTTAATTGCAGCCCTAATAAGAAATACAAGTTTATTGCGTTATAAAGGGTTATTTTTTTTTATACATTATGATTACATAAGTGCTTAATTTGGTCTCAAAATAATGCTGACAATATTATCAGTTATTGGCAATAATTTGTAGGACAATATTTTGTCCAGCAAAATTAGTTATGGCCCAGGCGCATATTGTTAATCATCATTATTATATGTTAAACAGCACAAATATTGTCATCTTTTAGAAACAGAGCTTGAAGTCAGTCCGACCTATTTGATTCTGGTCTGTGTGCTCTTTCCCGTTCCCACTAATGAATATTTGATGGGGAATATCTATTATGTGCTGAGTTTGCACATATGTAGATACCCACTACACCAATGTAGTAAATATATGCACAGGGTTTGCCTAGTTATGTGTCAATCTAGATGAAAATCAAAGAAACATTTTCTTTCAAAGCCAGTTTAGCATCACAGCAATAGAGATGAAAGATGACAAGAGGCGCAGACATGGCGGCGCATGTTTAATGGCAGCTTTAGCAGCTAATGGACTGTAGATCCCCTGTGGTCTAATTGCTCCTTCTGCAACCTGTGCACTCTCCTCTCTCTCTTTTTCTCTCTTTTTCTTTCTCTCTTTGTCTTCCATATCCAGATGATCTCCAACCGTCTGGGGGGGCGATGTTGCACAAGACGACTTACACAGCTGTTATCTTGTCGTGGTGCTTATTTTATTCTGTCATGAGCTTTGACTACAGTCCAGGTGAAAGACGCTCTAAAAAAACAGTTTAGGTGTTTTCCAAAAAATAGATGGATAGATAGATAGATAGATAGATAGATAGATAGATAGATAGATAGATAGATAGATAGATAGATAGATAGATAGATAGATAGATAGATAGATAGATAGATAGATAGATAGTACTTTATTGATTCCTTCAAGAGAGTTCCCTCAGGAAAATTAAAATCCCAGCAGCAGTGTACAGAATTGAGATCAAATTTAAAAAGTAAATAATGGGGGTATAAATGGAAATAAAATAGAAAATATTACAATAAGAATACAAATTTTAATTTTTCTATTTTATTTCCATGTCATTGTCATTAAGGGTATTGTGTATCGAATTTTGAGGACAAATATAAATTATTCCATTCTGGAATAAGGCTGTAACATAACAAAATATGGAAAAAATTCAATGCTGTGTATACAATCCGGATGCACTGTAGGTGTGGCGTAATTACGCTTAACCAACACCTCATAAGCAGCTGCTTTGCCAGATATTAAGACGTAGCAGAAATTATCTTCAATGCACTTTATCCACTTTGTCGCTATATTTAGAGCGGTGTATCTTACGTCATGCTTTTATTAACTAATTAAATAGAAGGCGTCATGAAAGTATTCACCATGTGAGTGAAAGCGGCGCTCCGCCACCACAAGCCCAGGCAGGGAGTGTGCATTAACACAGTTTAGAGACACTCTGAATACCACTGCTGTACTTCTCACACCAGGAAAACAAAGTGTGGCGTGGGGCCCATTTGCAACTCTAATTTTATGGATTTGCGGCACATTGTATCACATTGTGGAACTGCATCAGTATCAATATCGACTCCAGAAATTCTGGTATCATGACAACCCTCGTCATAACCCCACGAAGGAGAGCTATTGAGTGTGCCAGCATTGTGGTTGAAGTAGCAGGTGGCATCTACAGCACATCCGCACATTGTGGTTAACTTTTCTCACGCTGTATGTTGCACAAAGCTAACACTGCTCACAGCTATAATGGATACAACTGCTAAAATTGTTATTCAAATGTGATTATATACAATATAAAAAGTGCCTGATTGCACAATAGAAGTTCTGTTTTAGCTGTATTTACCTAAGCAAACATTAATCATTCACTTTGTTGACACTCCTCAGTTTGCAGAAATTATCTCCTCAAAAGGAAACTACTAGAAAAGTACACAGCAGTTGTTTACTGCAAAAGGTGACGACACAGGCGCATTCAAAGAAAAGACAAAGCAGGTATCGTATTGTGCAAAAGTCCACCCCCATGTGCACGCCTCATGTATTTAAAGTGTCAGGCAACACTGCCAATTTGTAAGCAAGCCCTGCTTTTAGCCTGTCAACACAATGTAACAATGCACAAGATCCTTTATAAAACTTTCACGTCACACACTGCTCAGCATGCATGAACTGGAGAGTGCTATGATATGAATTTATTGATTTAGTTAGTTGCTCTCTATGTAATAACTGATGATTCATCTAAATAATATTCCAATGGCTGTGATCTTTAGTTCTGGTTTGCATTTTGAGCCACCAAGCAGCTAAGAACTGCTGGTATTTTTTTACATGGATTTGAAAAAGCTTTCTCTTTTTGCACAAATCTGCTCCATGGTGGAGGACAATGTCCTTAATTAGCCCAAACATTAGCCCCGTTTCAGCTCACTAGCTTGAAGCGGATGAGAGGGATGATTAAAATGCTGGAAAGGCGATTACAAAAAAAAGAAAAGTACCATAAAGCACCATGGAATAATGTTGAACAATCGCCAAAAAGTTGGGGATTGGAACGGGGTGCTAACAATAGACATTCAGTGTGTGGCTAATGCTAAATGCTAAGTAACCTTACCATATGTGACAATCCTCCTTTTTTACCAGGGAAACTCATGTATTTTGCCCTTCTTTAAACTTAAACTTTTTTTTAAATCCTATTTTTCCGTTTTATTTCATTTTCAATTGCAAAATGTTGATCTTAATTTAGTGTTTACTTGGTTAGCGTTGATGATAAGCGGTGTTCCCCCAACCATTACATCATCTGCTAATTTCACTTAATGGATCATTTTGAAGTCTATTTTTTTTTTTAATTAATTTTTTAAAATGATGGTTTTAATACTGAACGTGTGCAAACACATACGCATAAAGATCAACAATTTTGTTAGCAGTGTTGTTCGCACTTGCTATATTTCGCCTCCAGTGTTAGGTGTCTGTATTGCTTCAATATTTGTGCATGATTTTTGTCTTTCTGCATCTCAAAATAGCAGTCGCGTCGTCTGAAGCTCTTAGACTTAGACTTTCATTTTATTGTCGTTCAAATTTGAACTTTACAGTACAGAAAATAACAAAATTTCGTTGCATTAGCTCGTTGTAGTGCAGGATAAAAGAGCAATAAGGTGCAGATATAAATAAATAGATTACTGTACAGATACTGTAAATATATTGACCTTTTGCATATGCATCCACGTTTATGGATGTATGTTATATTGTCTTTATATTCCAGCCAGTTAATCCATTATTATGATGCGTTCAAGAGTCTTACGGACTGAGGGAAGAAGCTGTTACAGAACCTGGAGGCTGCGGAACGTCTTTCTAGTGTCCAGCAGTGAAAACAGTCCTTGGTGGGGGTGGGAGGAGTCTCTTAGCAGCAACAACGCAATTCATGTTTTCTTTGTAGCTTTTTGTTTCGATTCCAACATGTGAGGGCATATAAATCATCATCAACAATCTGTGAGCATCCATTACTATTTCAGACGAAAAAAGACGTACACATCTGTCATTGCTAGCATTGATGTGCAAACGTCATACACTAACATTCCTGGAAACACAAAAGGAGGCATTGAGGGTCTGATTGAGTAGAGAAGTAAAAGGTTCCATTAGGGGTCATTAGAAAGGTCCTAAGAATGATGAAGGAAGAAAATACTCTGAGGAGTCAATGCCACAGGATGGGACTATTTCTGAGCCACATGCTTCGATATCCATCCATCCATCCATTTCCTACCACTTGTCCCTTTTATGGGGTCGCGGGGGGTGCTGGAGCCTATCTCAGCTGCATTCGGGCGGAAGGCGGGGTACACCCTGGACAAGTCGCCACCTCATCAGAGGGCCAACACAGATAGACAGACAACATTCACACCCACATTCACACACTCGGGCCAATTTAGTGTTGCCAATCAACCTATCCCCAGGTGCATGTTTTTGACAGTGGGAGGAAGCCGGAGTACCCGGAGGGAACCCACGCAGTCACGGGGAGAACATGCAAACTCCACACAGAAAGATCTCGAGCCCGGTATTGAACTCAGGACTACTCAGGACCTTCGTATTGTGAGGTACATGCTTCGATATCATATGATGATAATAATATAAATATGTCCCAAAACCTTACTGTGTGATATTTTCTCAAACAAAGGAATGATGGTTTCCATGGTGGAATTCCAAACATGAGTGTTTATACTCACTGATGCTGCCGTGTGTGTGTTGGCGCACTCCACCGTGTAGACAGGTGTGCCTCAGATCCCAGCGCACACACACTTTTTATTCTCCCAGCCAAGCTTCACACCTGAATAAATCAAACCGGCTTGTCAATAGTCAACGTGCGCTGTAGCCATGACAACAGAACGGAACCAAATCTGCAGTGTAAATGACATAATGTCATGACTGGGTTCTTGGGTTTTGCTTCTCCGGAAGGCAAAGGAAAATTGGCGCGGGCAAGGCGTGAATTTAAATACATTATTTATTTTTTTAACACTAATAAACTACAAAAAAAGGAAGCAAACAAAAGGCGCACACAAAGGCGGAAATACAAACTTGACTATGAAACAAAAGACATGCACGTGGGCACAAAAACTATGAACAATAAAACAAAAACACTAACTGTGGCATAAATGAACAAAACTTATTTGGTAACGAACTGTGACAAGACATGGAGCAGAGTGACGAAATAGTGTGAGGACGCCAGGACGAACAACAGAAACAGACAGATTTAAATAGTGACGTGATCAGTGAAAACAGGTGCGTGACAAGACAGGTGAACAGGTGTGTGACATGACAGGTGAAAACTAATGGGTGACCATGGAAACCAAACCAAACAAGGAAGTGCAACCAGGAACTAAAAAGAGTCCAAAAAACAAACACATGGCCAAAACAAAAACATGAACAGACATGACGCATGACCAAAACAAAAACATGAACAGACATGACACATAATAAAACCGTAGTAGGAATGTAACAATATGAAATTTTAATAGAACAATTTTGTGACAAAAATGAGCACAATTATCATTACTACCCCGGTATTGTTGAATGGGCTCAAAAAATACTAAAATATTTAAGAGTTTTTTATTATTATTTAATTTAATAAACAGATAATACACTTTCTTGGCAGAAGAAACATAAAATAGTTTCTTACTTCTTGAGAGCAATATTATTTTTGAGTGTTTAAATATATTCATATTCATATTCATATTAGTATTTTTATTGTTCCATTTGCTGTGGAATAATGTTCATTGTCATTTCTGTGTTATTACTATTTACTTCACTAACTGGTTCTTTGCTATAAGTTTTCGTATCATATTTGTACATATCGTATTTGCTGATGTATTTCTGTTGTTTTTGTTGTCTTTCTGTCTTATCTTCCTCCTGTCCCCGCAATCTCCCCATCTGTCTTTCTTTTTTTCTTAATTTTATCCCGTTCTGCTCTGGTCCGGCTACACCAAATATTAAATAAATCAATTTAATAAAGTCAAATAAAAATAAGGCAACACAACTTTTAGATAAGAAATATTGGTAACACTTTAGTATGGGGAACAAATTCACCATTAATTAGTTGCTTATTATTAAAATTAGTAACATATTGGCTCTTAATTAGTCATTATTAAGTACTTATTACTACCTTATTCTGCATTGCCTTATTATACAACCAGTAAGCCATTAACTAAGAGTCTTCCCTCAATAACCTCAGAATTATTGCTTATTAGTAACCCTTAACCTAACCCTTATGTTCCCCTAGTGTCCAAATAACTCTAAATAAAGTCTTTGTTACTTAGAATATGTTCCCCATACTAAAGTGTTAAAGTTAAAGTACCAATGATTGTCACACACACACTAGGTGTGGCGAAATTATTCTCTGCATTTGAACCGAAATATTATATAAAAAACAATACAATATAATGTCGTACAATCAACTACAGTAGTTTTGTGTAAAATTGTAATTATATTGGACATTTCCCTTGCGGACTGGACTTATGTAATGTCTCTTTCAAGCTGCTTCTCTGTCGTGTAATAATAAGAACTAGGAAATCGTCATGTTGCACTTGGATGTGTTTGGGTGAAGGACCGAAGAGGTCAGAGTTGACAGCAACAGATATGTATGTCTGACCTAGACCCAACGAGCAAAGCTAATGCTACCATTTACACTTTGTAGAGTCAGAAGAAAAGAAGAAACTGAAACCAACTGAGACCATTCTGCAGCGTCTCCATATTTTATGGATTAATGTCCGCTGTATGGACATTGTTTTTCTGTGGAAGCTGAATTCTAGGACATGTTTTAATGGTTTGTTTTTCTGATTCAGTGGATGTCGTTCTTTCCACTCACATTCTCCGTTCTGGTGGTTGGAGGGCAGGATTGTGTCTATCTCTGTGGATTGCGGACAAAAACTTCCAGCGGCAGGAATGCTCATGACTTAAATTAATACTTTTATTTTAACAGCAAGCAGAGAGAGAGCTCTTATCTCAAAATACTCTACATTTCAGGTACCACTGTACTAATCATCGGAAATGTTACCGTGATTTATTGTTAATACAATTTATCGTTACAGCTCTAGTTTCTAGTAACCAAAAGTATTAAAAACAAGCTTATGTGTTGGTTTTACCCGATTAGCCATCAGATGACGTGAATAATGTAATATTTTAAATTGAACAAAAAGATGTGAGGTCCAGGAAGTGTTTGAGAATAGTAGGTCGTGCATAATTAAGTACTTGTGATTAATAATAGGCTGACAGTAAGTCAGTATGAGCTTTAACAAGCTAACTGCATGTCATGTATTTCTATTATTATTATTATTACACATTGTATGGATATTTTCAGCAGCGGTGAAGAAAAATGGTATTGTTCGTTTCGTCTCTACCTGTCCTCCAGCGATGCTTTGTCTTTGTTCAGCGACAGCGAGGCGGCCTATTGTGCTGCTAAAGCTAATCTTAGCCAGATGTACTTTTGTGATTAATTACAGCTTGTCCTTTCCAAGCGACAGAGCTGTACATTATTGCAATCATACACCTTAAGAAAAGTCTGTCAGCCATTAAATCAAACTTACGCAGCTAAAATAGCAGAGGTTTTTTCACGGACTCTTCTGGGCTGGGGCTGGTTCATCAGACCATGGCTGAAAAGAAAACTGTTTGGTGCTTGACTCATTCAAATTGTGGATCATTAAGCAAATGTATAAAAGAAGAGACAGGGTGTCTTAGCCAATCAGAAGCCTGAAGTAATTCATATCTGGAAAAGGCAGAGCCAAAACAATGTTGTGTGTGGGATTTTACTTGTTTGACAAATTGACGTCTTTGTTTGTTGTGTAGTCACCCTAAACTATTGTGTGTTTACACATATTACATCACTTATGTCTCTTTTAGGACTGGGCGATATAGCCAAGAAATACAATCAGATTTTTCCAACCAGAGCATTATACTACCACCCCCATGCTTGACGGTAGGCACGGTGTTACTGGGATTAAAGGCTTCACCTTTTCTCCTCCAACTATATTGCTGGGTATTGTGGCCAAACAGCTCAATTTTTGTTTCATTTGACATCACATGGACAAAGATAAGACCTTCTGGAGGAAAGTTCTGTGGTCAGATGAAACAAAAATTGAGCTGTTTGGCTACAATACCCAGCAATATGTTTGGAGGAGAAAAGGTGAGACCTTTAATCCCAGGAACACCATATCTACCGTCAAGCATGGTGGTGGTAGTAACTTTCAATACAAGTACAGTAACCAACATGTTAACAGTAGATTTACCTGCAAAATAAAGTTCCCCGACCTAGCCATCAGCATTGCCGATGACATACAGCATCCCAGGTGTGCGGAAGCATGTATGGCCCCTCATTCCTTTTGATGCCGTTGGTCCATCGCTTCCTAATTTCCATAGCCTCCTTCATCCATTCCTTTTATTTATTTTTTTCCCATGAAATGATTTCTCCTTGTGTTCATCCCGATGTTAACCCGGATGTGATTAATCTTCACTCATATACGGGGAGATCCCCATACCCCAGCAGAGGAAATGTGATAGTTTCGGCCTCTGTCTTAACATGATCACTTATTTCAATACAAAAATACTTCTATCTCTAAGTTACTGCTAAAAGATAAACTTTTGTTTACAACAAGAGATGATAGTTAATTTTTCTTGGTTTCAATGGCAACACGAGTGTGAGTTGCTGCAAGGCACTGACTCGTGGTGAGTAAAAGGAAAGGCAACGGGGAGTTACAGACAACTCTTTTTAAATGTTCCAATAGCTGTACAGACAGACGACTCATACACGACAGAATTGTCGCAAAACCCTAACTCCTGCTTCACACACGTCTAAATACGCACAAACACCGATCGAAACACGTCTAAATACGCACAAAAGCCGATCGAAACACTGACAGACAGATTTTTTTTACACACAGACACATGATAATACGGCCAGACAACTTAAAACACACACACACACAAATCTGATTACACACACACCGATTGATATGCAGACACACACATTAGTACACACACACGTGTATTGGATTACACACGCACACATTAAGATATGCGTTTGCAAATCATTTTGCTACAATAATACTTCCAAACCAGTTGTACAGTTTTTCAATTTACAGTAAATAGGTGAAAAAAAACAAAAACACTGTAAATTTGATTGTACAATTCTGGCGACTGAGCTGCCAGTTTTTTATCGTAACATTTTTAGAGCGGCAAAGGGGGGGAGGAAGAGAAAGAGGTAGAGAGAAAGATAAGCCTGGGATATACGCTGGCGTCATGTAACCCTGCGTACCCTCCCGCAGACCATGACGCAATACATCTAAAAAAAAAAATTACAGTGCAGGGAGGGGGAGAGATTCAAACAGATTTTCTGAAGAAAAGCAAGTCATTTGCTGGACATGTAGATGAGAAACTGCAAAAAAAGTATCGATCCTGCCATGCTGGTATCCAATACTCACCTTGGTAACACTATAATGGATATTTAGGTTGATACACCCCAACCCTAGAAGTTATAGGTATCGACTTAAAAAAACCAAAAATGGTACATCTCTAGTAATAAAGACATGAACACAGTTGTATTCATAGTGTATTAACACAAGATGTGGGATTCTTTGTTTGGTTACTCCAATTTGCTGAATAATACTTTGCCAAGCACAGTATTTGTCTGTATCATAAGAGAAACAATATACAAAAACCGGGGTAAACTTTTGGCAAAATTGTTAGTAGAAATCCGCAAAGTGGGCTTACATTAAAGGCCTACTGAAACCCACTACTACCGACCATGCAGTCTGATAGTTTATATATCAATGATGAAATCTTAACATTGCAACACATGCCAATACAGCCGGGTTAACTTATAAAGTGCAATTTTAAATTTCCCGGGGAACTTCCGGTTCAAAACGCCTTTGGAGGATGACGTATGCGCGTGACGTCGCGAGGTCCACGGAAGTGTTTGGACCCTTTTGGACACAATACAAACAGCTCTGTTTTCTTCGACAAAATTCCACAGTATTCTGGACATCTGTGTTGGTGAATCTTTTGCAATTTGTTTAATGAACAATGGAGGCTGCAAAGAAGAACGTTGTAGGTGGGATCGGTGTATTAGCGGCTGGCTGTAGCAACACAACAAGGAGGACTTTGTTGGATAGAAGACGCGCTAGCGGTGAACTCACCTTGACTTCCTACGTCTCCGGGCCGCCGACCGCATCGTCGATCGCTGGAACGCAGGTGAGCACGGGTGTTGATGAGCGGAGGAGGGCTGGCTGGCGTAGGTTGAGCGCTAATGTTTTTATCATAGCTCTGACGAGGTCCCGTTGTTAAGTTAGCGTCGTTAGCAACAGCATTGCCAGGCTTCGACAGGCGTCGAATACACATTAACCGTGTATTTACATGTCCAGTGTTCGGTTCGGTGTCTCCTGATAGTAGTATTGTTGATCTTCTGTCTATCCTTCCAGTCAGGGATTTATTTATTTTGTTTCTATCTGCATTTGAGACAGATGCTATCACGTTAGCTCATGCTAAGAGCTTCGTCGATGTATTGTCGTGGAGATAAAAGTCACTTTTAATGTCCATTTCGCCTTATCGACTCTCATTTTCAAGAGGATATAGTATCCGAGTTGGTTTAAAATACAAATCCGTGATCCACAATAGAAAAAGGAGAGAGTGTGGAATCCAATGAGCCAGCTTGTACCTAAGTTACGGTCAGAGCGAAAAAAGATATCTCTTGAACTGCATTCTAGTCTGTCACTCTAACGTCCCTCATCCACGAATCTTTCATCCTCGCTCAAATTAATGGGGTAATCGTCACTTTCTCGCTCCTAATATCTCTCACTCCATTGTAAACAACGGGGAATTGTGAGCAGCACTACCGCTTGTGACGTCACGCTACTTCCGGTAGGGGCAAGGTTTTTTTTATCAGCGAGCAAAAGTTGCGAACTTTATCGTTGATTTTCTCTACTAAATCCTTTCAGCAAAAATATGGCAATTGTTGGGATCCGCTGCTCGGATCAGTTTGTTTACAGTTTAGTGTCACGTGTTTGTTTGTTTCTGTTGCCATGACGGCAGATTATGCTCAGCTGCCTCTGGTTAGTGTTCGAGACGCTCACCTGTTGTCCGGGCACTAATCAGAGGGCTATTTAATCTTCGCCCGGGCGGCACTCTGCCTGGCTGCCTAATTTGCTTTTACGCAACAGTTAACGACCACTTTTGATTCCTGCTAGCTTTCAGGCTATGCTATTTTGCTTGCTAGCTCCCACGCTAGTCGTTTTTGTTTTTTCTCCTGCCTGATTTAGTTCCAAAATAAATCATTTTCCTACCTGCAAGCTGTGTCCGAGCCCGTCTGCATCCTTGGGAGAACACCTCGCACCACGATGCGACCCGGTCGTTACAGTTTGCAGGTAGGAAAATGATTTATTTTGGAACTAAATCAGGCAGGAGAAAAAACAAAAACGACTAGCGTGGGAGCTAGCAAGCAAAATAGCATAGCCTGAAAGCTAGCAGGAATCAAAAGTGGTCGTTAACTGTTGCGTAAAAGCAAATTAGGCAGCCAGGCAGAGTGCCGCCCGGGCGAAGACTAAATAGCCCTCTGATTAGTGCCCGGACAACAGGTGAGCGTCTCGAACACTAACCAGAGGCAGCTGAGCATAATCTGCCGTCATGGCAACAGAAACAAACAAACACGTGACACTAAACTGTAAACAAACTGATCCGAGCAGCGGATCCTAACAGCAATATCGTGAAATGATCAAGTATGACACATAGAATGGATCTGCTATTCCCGTTTAAATAAAAAAAAATCATTTCAGTAGGCCTTTAAGCGAGGTAGCCATGCAGTTGATGTTCTGACCCTCCACCAATGTGTAAAAATGAGGTAAGTGACAATTGTGTCATCCTAGCAGGAAAGACAACAAAGGAAAAATCTGTTCTTTTCCTCTTTCGCAATCTCACAGTCGTCCTCCCGACATTTATTGTTACGCTCATTCTGCACATCCACCTACAATAGTTGTTCAATAGCAAATAAGAAGATCCAGTAATTGTCCATCTGGATCACATCAACAATCCCTCAAAGAGCTTGCCTGTTTCGTCCCGAAAAAAGATGACTTCACTTTAGTATCAGCACCCCGTAGTTGTTTAACTTCTCAGCTTTCTCAGTTCAAGCAGTTCCTTTCTCTCCCTCCCTTGTTTCCACTAATCAGTCGCTTACTGCGAGGGAGGAAGAGACTATAGAAAGTTATCTAATGAAAAAGGAAAGGGTCGAAGTGATTTTTCACTGAGGTGGAAAAGTTAGCTCCAACATTCTTTTATCCTGGTGTGTTTATTAGAAAGTATGCAGCACATTTTTATGCATGTGACATACTGTATTTGCTTTGGTGTATTTTACATGTTTTCCCTTAAGGGTCTCTTTTTTTAAACCTGCTGACCAGCTTAAGGTTGTTTCTGGTACGTACTGTATATGACACGACTGGCAGATGTTTTTATAGTATTTTCAGTCTTTTGAGACAGTTTTGTATTTGTAATAGGATATGCAATGTGGAACAGAAAAATATATGTATTTGTGTGGGTTTACTACGTATTAGAGGTGGAAATTAATACATTTACTGGCATTACTGTAATTGTCTTATTTTGTACTTTTTGTTGTCAATTTAAAAATCTCCCACTAGTGCTTTTTCTTCAGTATGTTACTGTTACGGAATAGAAAATTCAAAATAAAAATGTTTCAGACATGATTAAAGGTGGTACATTTCACATTGGAATCAATACGGTACCAACGCCCGGTACCTGGGAATCAATACCGGTCATACCGGGCTTTGTTCGGCGGGGGCAGATGAGTGTAGCATCACGTGGGCCAGCGGTGGACCGACTGTTGGCTGTTGTGCATCTTTCTGGGAACGTTCTCGAGCGTTTGGGGATTGAAGTGGGGAAGGATAGACATGTTCGGACACGCGGATGGAAATTTTATGGTTCTTGCGGGACAGGGTCAGGCTTACTTCCTGGAAACAGAAATTCCGCAGCGCTGGCGAATGCGTACTAGTGCCGTTAGGCTTGAGAAAACATGGCGGCAACTACATGGACTCTGCTCTGAAATAGTTCCCTATGAGTAAACTGAGCCGATTGCTTTGTTGCACTTCATTTCACTCGCTTTTAATTACGAGGAGTCTCGGCGTGTGTTTAAGAGCGCACTGCTGTTATTAGATGACAACAGGTGTGGACAATATTGGAAACAGACGCATTTGTCCGACACTAAAAGTATATCTTGGAGGAGAAAAATATTCGATGTTGCAGTTTAACTTCCATCAGCTGCTTGGACTAAGAGTTACCATGCAGCAGGCGATGTGTCGGGAATGGGAAGTCTTGCCGTTCATTTGCTGGGATGGTCACTTGTCCTTTAACTTTGTCAGTGTTCCAATAGCATTAATACTAGGTAAAATGTTATGTTATTTCATCTAATTCAATGCAGGCCGCGTTGTCAGTGAGGCAAGAAGATTGCGTAGTAGATGTGAGACGTATCACTCCTGTTTATTTTTGTTGGCCAAACTGTTGCACTGAACCACATGGTATTGTTGAAGAAGAACAAAGCTTTTTAAATAGACTTTATCTTCATTAGCCAAACTGCTTTGTGTTTTATATTGATATCAAAAAAGTAAACGCCATGTTGTTTTAAATTTCTTGTGTTTTTTTTTTCATTTCACATAGTTATTACTTAAAAAAAACATTCATGTGACACAGCATTTTGTTAATATTTTATGGTCTATAGCAGGGGTGGGCAATTAATTTTTACCGGGGGCCGCATGAGCAACCCGAGCACTGCTGGAGGGCCACACTGACAATATTTCAATTAAATTTTGCTCAAATTATTTTTGATATACCGTAAGATAGATAATAATAATAATAATATTTTCATTTAACCTAACTTATCTTTATACAAAAGCAGATGGCTTTTGATGGTTTTATTTTTAACACTTTCTTACACAACACTTCCTGATGTATATTACAATACAAAAATGTCAATTTCTGTCACTTCATCCTGCATCCTCTTTGTTGTAGAACCTTTATTTAACCAGATAAGAAAACGTTGTGAACGTAGCACGCCTGTAAGGTGATTGGCGAAGAAGGAAGAAGCGTTGCTGTTGCGGAAATGAGGAGTGAGGATTGGTTTTCCTTTTGGAAAGAACGATATAAGTTGAGCTGTGTTAGTATAGCATGCTCAATAAAAGTTTAAAAAGTGCATCAGACTTGGTGTGCACTTCTTCTGGACGCTACAATTGATGTCACAAGTGGGATGAAATGCCTCCCAGTTCGCCTTGCCATCAAACCTGGGAGTCTTCATTGAGGGCGGAATTCCCCCCGTGGCAAGCAGCGTGGCTGCACCTGTAAACGCTCTCTCTCTCTCTCTCTTTGCGGCGAGCTCCTCACGTGGCACGTACCTCCCGATGACGTAGCACACAAACAGTGCAGTATGCGCAAAGTTTTACTTCTGACACCAATTGTACAGTCCAGAAGAAGTGCACATCAAGTCTGACGCTCTTTTTAAACTTTTATTGAGCAAGCTATACTAACACAGCTCAACATATCTCGTTCCTTCCACACGCACGTCTCCTCACTCCTCATTTACGCAACTCAAGAAGACAACATCTACTTCAGCAGGTCGTTACACTATATTCTTTAAACACAGCAACGTGTGTACCACAAATAAGCACACGGCTTTACCTTTACTTGGCAGTCTGTCTTGTTGAAAACACGCCATTCGTCATCAACTTTTCTCTTTTTAGTGTCGCTGTGCGCCTTCCCTCACAGGACATATGCACATATAACACTTTTCAAAATAAAAGCAGCACAGTTGTATTGCACGCACGACAAAGATGTTTTTTTAAATTTATTTTGTAATTTGAGATTGCCGCTGCGCGCACGAGCATACGTCCACACGGAAGTAATACAAATAACGCTTTTCAAAACAAAAGCAGCACCGTTGTATTGCACACTCGAAATAGATGCTTTTTAAAATTTATTTTGTAATTTATAATTGGCCTCACGCGGGCCGGACAGGGACGTACAAAGGGCCGGATGCGGCCCGCGGGCCGCACAATGCCCAGGTCTGGTCTATAGTGAATTCCTGGGCAGCACGGTTGAACAGGAGTTATTACGTGTGCCTCACAATGAGAAGTGAAGTGAAGTGAAGTGAAGTGAATTATATTTATCCAATATCTAAGTTACATTTAAAAGGTCCTGGGTTCGATCCCGGGGCTCTGGGTCTTTCTGTGTGGAGTTTGTATGTTCTCCCCTTAACTGCTTGAGTTCCCTCCGGCTACTCTGGCTTCCTGCCACCTCCAAAGACATGCATTTTGGGATAGGTTGATTGGCAACACTAAATTGGCCCTAGTTTGTGAATGTGCGTGTGAATGTTGTCAGTCTATCTGTGTTGGCCCTGCAATCAAGTGGTGAATTGTCCACTGCTAAAGCGTAACCTATTTTTACCATAACAATCTATAAATGATAAATGATAAATGGGTTATACTTGTATAGCGCTTTTCTACATTCAAGGTACTCAAAGCGCTTTGACAGTATTTCCACATTCACCCATTCACACACACATTCACACACTGATGGCGGGAGCTGCCATGCAAGGCGCTAACCAGCAGCCATCAGGAGCAAGGGTGAAGTGTCTTGCCCAAGGACACAACGGACGTGACTAGGATGGTAGAAGGTGGGGATTGAACCCCAGTAACCAGCAACCCTCTGATTGCTGGCACGGCCACTCTACCAACTTTGCCACGCCGTCCCGTATAAGGTTAATATAGTCTGCCCCCCCTTTTTCTGCTTTCTTTTGTAATTCAAGTATTGATTACATTTATGTGTTGTTGCATTCGAAGCAATTGTAAGGTTGACAACAGAGGTAAATAGTATTATTATCTATTATCAATAGTGTTATTTATATTAGTGTTTTTATTGTTCCATTTGTAGTGCAATAATGTTCATTGTCTTTGCTGTGTTAATACTTTGTACATCTTTAACTGGTTCTTTGCTGTAATTTTTGGTATCATATTTGTACATATCGTACTTGCTGATGTTGTTCTGTTGTTGTTTTCTTTCTGTCGGATTGCCCTCTTGTCCCCGCAATTTCCCCCTTTGTCTTCTTTTTTCCATCCCCTCCTGTTCTGGTCGTGCTGCGGCAAACATTAAATACATCCATTTAATAAAGTGAAATACAAATAAGGCAACAAGAGAAGTATCTCACACTTGTCTTTTGTAAAGCAATTATGTACAGCAGATATGGGCGTCTACATTAAAAATATGATTTGCATTAGTGGCTGGACAGAACATGTTTTATAAAAAAAAATTGAAAATACGCTTTTATAGTTAACTCATATATCTGCTTGGTGTAGGTGTTTTTGTGCCTTTTCTACAAATGGTTTTCTTCTGCTTTCCGATTGGCTGAAAAGTCTACAGGCCTGACTGAAGGTGGTTTTGACCCCTTAAGTGAGGATAAACCTAACAAACATGACCGTCCTTTCGGCCCCCATAAATAATAAACATGACAAAGGTGGGCATGACCTGCTAATATTATCTTCCTTCTTCATACTCAGCAGCAGAAACCTGAGACACACGTAAAGTTCATCCCCAGGTGTTAAAAAAGCGTCAGACTACACGTTAAATGGCGTGCAAAAGGATCCTTCTGCCAGATTATGCAATGGCTTTATCTGAAACACTCACTAAGACTCTCCTTACCCTGCGTTAGATCATCCCTTAGTGTAGCGCGGTCCGGACATCGCCGCCAGATTTAAGTTACATGCTTGTGGGATTCAAGGACACGCGGGATCTAAAATGTTTCTTGTTAATGAAGACTTGTGTGATCGCATCTGTTGGTGCTGGACCGGGCCTCACATAGTTGACCCTGAATGGATCATATGCCTCCATGCCCGACCTGTTAGTTTATGACGTGCCAAAACGAACACAGCTAAACTAAGACGGCAACCTTTTTCCACACTGAGGCAAGGTCTGCCAGGGATGAGTTTAGTGTGGGAGATCACCATTAAAATTCGCTATGATAGGGAGTTAAAGAGGTTGTGTGCAACTTGCTCGAAGTGACATTTAAAGCAAAAATTGTGTGTGTTACGTACGGGCGTAGTTTACGGCATTACTAGCTATAAAACGAAATGCAGTCCGGGATTTTACTGGCTTCCTTTGGGATTGTTGCTGCCTAAAATGCCAGAATTTGCGGAAGCTTTTTTAAAAGTTACGAGATTGCAAGGCCGATTTTTTTTTTTTTGAATAAAATTAAATCAACTTATATTTTATGAATTTGTTATCAATGTTTTAAATGTTCATTGTAACCTTAGCCTCAAAAAGCACAGGATTACAATAAAAATAGAAAAACACTGTATTGTATTGATGTTTTACAGACTTAAAAGTAGACACGAGGTGGCAGTAAAAGCACTTACTCAGAGCTCATTGTCAAATTACTGTACTGTCTTAATTCATTATAATTAATTATAGTAATATTTGATTAGAATTACAGAAAGAAACCCCACCAAAGGCTTCTTTATCTTCCACTGTCTGCTCTGTTGTCCACAAGTTGCAGACATT
Source organism: Entelurus aequoreus (assembly GCF_033978785.1). NCBI lineage: Eukaryota > Metazoa > Chordata > Actinopteri > Syngnathiformes > Syngnathidae > Entelurus > Entelurus aequoreus. The sequence continues at coordinate 18,081,249 of NC_084742.1, read as the reverse complement.
CTCCGTGTATGTTTTCCACTTAAAAAGTGTTTGTCCTTCTTAAACATTCATTTATGTCCCAACACATTAACCCCGCATGATAAAAGCATTCGTAAACTGTTGAGAGCGATCCATAGCACAATTTTTTGCTGGTAAATGAGACATGATGAGAGATTATTCAGCACATTTTATCTCTAACATGTAAATGATAGGTCAGCATTGCAAATAAAATGAGTTCTTAATTGTCTTACCCTGCATACATAAATGTTAAATAAATATTTTGCCTTTGTCCACGCAAGAAACAAACATATGTTTTGATTAGACAGTTGACGTGCGCACTTGGGCATTGCTCACAGACAAATTAGATTGGCAAAAACGACAATGATTGGCCGAAGTGTGTGTGGAAGTTGCGGACATTGGACAAAGTTGCAAGGCCGCGCATAATTCTTTGGGATTAGTTGAAATGGCGCGATAGTAACATCGAGAAATCCTAGAGGGACTGACAATGCTTACGAATCTTTGGAAAGTTAGCGGCCTCTTGACATCTCAGTAAAGGTTGCAAACATCCTCTTTAATTGACCACAAGTTATTATTTTTATTTTTTTTGTTTTTTTTGTTTTTGTTTTGTTTTGGTGTATGTATGTGTGTGTATATGTGTGCATATGTTAATGTATGTAAGTGTATATATGTGTGTGTGTGTGTGTGCGTGTGAATGTGTATATGTATATGCATGCATGTGTGTATGTGTATGTATGTGTATATACATATATGTATGTATATGTGTATGTGTGTATGTATGTGTGTATGTATGTGTAGGTGTGTGTATGGGTGTGGATGTCCGGTGGATCGATTGGCCTGTATGTGGATGAGTTGGGGTAGGTGGGTTGGTGGCATCTGTGGTAGCTGGGGGTGTGCGTTGTTGTGGTTTACGGGGTAGGTCGCTTTTTTTTGTTTCGGTTTCGGCGGCCGCGGGTGTTTGTACTGCGGACGGGCGGTGGTGGTGATGGTTGCTGTGGTACTGCCGGCGGTTGGCGTCGCTGTGTTGGGTTGGAGTGGTTGGGGGACTGTGGCTGGTATCTGTGCGCTTGTGGGGTTGTGGGGGCTGGCTGGCGTTGGCTTGCCGGCTGGTTTGGGGGCTGGCGTGCGGACGGGGTGCATTGACTTCTTCCCCAGTTGGGGGGCGCCATCCCCTGGCCGGAACTCGTATGGGTACGTTGCTGTGTGGATGGCCGGGATGCGGTGTTTGCATTGGGCATGGGGCTGTGCAGTTTTTCTGCGTTTGGTTGCTGGTATGGGCCCTGCGGGGTTGGGTTGGGGCGGGCGGGGGCTGGCTTAGTTTGGCGGGGGGTGGGCTCGCGTGGCGTCACGCTAACGTGGTCTGGTGTGGGTCACGGGCCGTGGGGGGGCGGCTTCCTGGCCGTAGTTCCTGGTTGTCGGCCGCATGGACTGGGGGGGATGTCCGGGCCCTCTACTCCTCCTACTTATAGCACACACAGTCACACAAATATAGGACTTTGGGGGATTGTCCTGCGGGGAGGCATGGCGGGGGGTTGAGGATGCCTCCTATGGGGTTCCAGTCCTCCTGTCTTGTCCCCTGCTCGTCCATCCCTCAATCTTAGCTGCATATTAGACACTTAGGATTTGGAGGGCTCGGCTTGGTTGGGACCCACCAAGACCTTGATGTCCCCAAATTTTAATCGCATTATTAGTTCCCACAAGCATACATATCTCACTCACGCTACAGTACACGCATCAATAGGGACTGGAGGTCGGCTGTAATGGCTGACCTCCTAATTTTAACTACACAGTAGACACTCTGGGGGCCTTGTACACATGCATGTGGGGGGGTTGGGGTTCGGCGCACCCCTCATTGCCTCGTCGGCCGGCGCGGATTCCGGGGACTGCGTTCTGGTGGCCTGCCAGGCTTTTATTAATTTATTATTATTATTATTATTTTTTATATATATATATATATATATATATATATATATATATTTATATATATATATATATATATATATATATATATATATATATATGTATATATGTATATATATATATATATATATATATATATTTTTTTTTTTTTTTTTTTTTTAAATGTATTTATTTATTTATTTATTTATTTTTAATTTATTTATTTTTTTAAAAATATTTTTTATTATTTACTTACTTTATTTTATTTAATTATTTGTATTTGTTATTTTTAATTTAATTTAATTTGTATTTCATTTTATTATTTTTATTTTTATTTTTTAATTATCATTATTTTTGTTTAATCTTATTATTTATTTGTGTGTGGCGTCGCGCGGGTCTCGCTTCCTGTTGGGTGGGGTCCGTGCCCGTGTGGCCCGACCTTGCGCTGTGGGGTCTCTGTTGGCGACTTGATGTGGTGGCGGCGCCCGTGTCTGGTCTGGATACTGTGTCTCGGTTGTTTGGGCGCGTGGTGGTTGTCGGGGCTGACAAACTGTATATGTATGTGTGTGTGTGTGTGTGTATGTATGTATGTATGTATGTATGTATGTATTTATATGTGTGTGTGTATGCATGTGTATGTGTGTGTATGTGTGTATGCATGTGTATGTGTGTGTATGTGTACATGTGTATGTTTATGTGTATGTATATATATATGTATGTATATTTCTGGGGGTACGTTCTGGGCCTGCCTGTCTGATGGGGGTCGGCGCCTCAGGCTACTGCATCCGGACTGCGTGTCTGGAGCTCCTGGGTCCCACCGTCCATCCCTTCCGGGTCCCTGCGTCTACTGTGGTAGCTTGGTGCTGCAGGGTATTCCGAGGTGCTGCGAGTCGGCCAGTTGTTGGGGTAGCAACCTTGTGTGTCAGCATGTCTGTGATCTTCTTTTAATTCTTTTTTTTAAATTTGTTTTAATTTTTATTTTTTTTATAAATAGATTTAATTATTTATTTATTCTTATTTTTTTATATATTTTATTAATATTATTATTATTATTATGTATTTATTTATTTTATTTATTTGTTTCCCCTACCTCAGGGGGGGACTCGGCGGGGCGGTTGCTGGTTGTTCCATCTCCATCGTTGGGGTCCCTGCGGGTGGGGTGGGTGGTTCCCGTGGCCCCGTGCTGGGTGGTCCTGTGGCGGCCGGCTTGGGTGGGGTGGCCGTGGGCTGGCCTCGCCGCGCTCTCCGGGGGTGGGGGGGGTGGGAGGGGAGGTCTTCCCGTCCGGTTGCGGGTGGTCTCCGGGCCCCTCGGGCGGGGCGTCCCGCCTTTCTGTCCGTGTGGGGTGTGGTCTCTCGCTGGCTTGGGATCTGGCTGCCCCCTGCTTTTCTCGTGCCTTGTCCTCTGCCGGGTGCGTCTGTCTGCGGCCTGCTGCTGGCCCTTGTGGGCGGCGCGGTGGGCCAGGCTGTGGGGTTCCTGTCGCTGTCCGGCTTGGCTGCGTGGGGGCGGTGGCCCCTGGTTCCCTGGGCACCACACATACTGTTTGTGGGATGGGCTCTCGGGGAGGCTGGGGCCGTACTCTGGCTCCCGCACACACTGGGAGTTAAATGTATTGTACATGCAAATTCACATATACTCACACACATACATACAGACATACATAGGTGCCTACGCTCCCACACACATATACAAATAAATACAGTACATATTTACACACTCAAAGTTCGTACATCCACACGCACATTCATTATACAAACATACTGTATACACATACTGTACATATGCATTCACTGTAAAAACATACATATACACATACTGTACATATACACTCACTGTACAAACACACACATACACATACTAAACATTAACATTCACTGTACAAACACACACATACATATACTGTACATATACATTCACTGTACAAACACACATATACACATACTGTACATATACATTCACTGTTCAAACACACATACTGTATACACATACTGTACATATACATTCGCTGTACACACATATACACATACTGTACATATACATTCACTGTACAAGCACACATATACACATACTGTACATATACATTCACTGTACAAGCACACGTACACATACTGTACATATACAAGTACATATGCACACATACACTCATGCACATAGTCACGTTCCATCAAACATATATTAACGTTGTTGACCTAGGGTAAACTGGGTATAACACATGGCACACTGACAAAGCTTAACCTATTGTTACTATAACAATCTACAAGGTTAATGTAGGTTGCTTCTCTTTCTCCCCCTCCATTTTTCTGCATTCTTTCGTATCTCAAGTTATCATTACGTATATGTATTGTTGCATTTGAACAATTGTATTGTTGATAATAAAGGTAAAGTACTGGTATTGTTTATTATCAATATCAATATTCATATTGCTCCATTTTTAGTGTAATAATGCTCATTGTCATTTCTGTATTATTTTTTTATTTTCGCTAACTGCTTATTTGCTATTACTTTTACCATCATATTTGTACATGTCGAATTTGCCGATGTTGCTCTGTTGTTGTTGTTGTTGTTGTGTTTGCTGTTGTTGTTTTTGTCTCTCTGTCTAATCCCCCTCTTGTCCCCACAATTCCCCCCTCTGTCTTCCTTTTTCTCTCTTTCTATCCCCTCCTGCTCCGGCCCGGCTGCACCAAATGATAATATAAATACATTTAATAAAGTCAAAATACAAGTAAGGCAACAAGAGAAGTATCCTACACTTCTCTTTTGTAAAGTAAATCTGAACAGCCGATATGGGCATCTACATCTGCTATATGATTTGTCCGAGAAGCTGGGCAGGACATTATTAAAAAAAAAAAATAATAATAATAATAATAATAATAATTGACCACAAGTAGGCTTTGGAAGTCATGCTGGCAGTTTTAGACAATTGCTCAATGACTTTGTCTTTTACCCGTTTGCTTGATGTTGTTCATGTTTTTCAACAAATCTTGCTCCTATTTTATAGACAGGTGAAGTGTTTGGTAGTGATTCAGCGAAACGCCCTAAAGTTACAGCTGTTTTTTTTTGTAGAGCTGAGTCGACTGACTGATGGGGTTTAATAAAAAAAAAAAAGAATAATAGCACAGGCCACATACAGTAGTTGCATGTTTTGATGAATGATCACCTTTTGTGTGCAGTGGTGCAGGAGAAGAAGCTTATGTAAACAAGCACACGGGTGTCCTAATATTTTGACATGAGTGTATGCACAAGAAATAGAGGCTGAATTACACATTTTCTTCTTTGTTCTCTGTCAGCACCATTATAAAACTCTGACCTCCAACATCTCTTCAAGGCAAAAAGGATGACTAAGATCTGCGTCATCCTAAGCAGTTTTCCATTCATCTTCATTGTAGTTCTAAGAGGGAATATGTTTAACAATAAATCATTTCCCACACACTTGGAATAAAATACACCAGTGGACTTTCTGATTCCATTGAACTGATTGTATTCTTTTAACCACAGATTAATTTGAGGCTGTGATGCAGCGAGCAAAATAACATTCTGTAACTTTTCACCGAGCTGGCCGCCAGTTTCTGTCATGGGATTTCATTGAATGCTTGTTTGCTGGAACAAAGGAGGCTTGTGGTTGGTTGCTAATCAATAACAAATTAATAGCACAACGACACCATCAATAAAGTATGGAGCTAAATTTGGGCCAAAAGTTTTGGACTGTTTGTACTCGAAAAAGTTAAAGTAAAATCAAGTTTTGATGTTGAATTTTGAAAGTTTTTGCTAAGCTGTCATGACTGCATATGGAGTGCCGAATGTAAAAGTTCAGTCCCACTTTTCTAGCAATTATATTTCTCCGAATTTAACTCACTTTTCTCAAATTTAACTCACTTTTCTCAGCTGTAGGTAATTTTCATCATATTTAAGTTTAAATTAAATTTTGACTCTAAATATTATATTTTAATGTTCAATCTAAACCTAAATCTTAAATATACATCTATATGTTAAATATAAACCTAAATCTTAAATATAAATCCATATGCTAAATCTAAACCTAAATCCTAAATCTAAACCTAATTGTTTAGTCTAAGCCTAAATGTTAAATCTAAACCTAATTGGTGAATCTAACTCTAAATGTGAGCATTAATTGTTAAATGTGAGCACTAAATGTTAAATCTAAATCTAAATGTGAGCGCTAAATGTTAAATCTAAACCTAAATGTTAAATCTAAACCTAAATCTTAAATTTAAACCTAAATCTAAATGTGAGCACTAAATATTTTACCAAGTGTAAAGATGAATACATATAGTATGTCAATATTCCACCAATCCGACGCCTCTGAACCGCAAAGTCGTGCCCAAATCTCTACCTCTCAGTGCAGACATTCCTACACTTTTCTTACTGCAGAAGAAGGAAACATGACATATGCTTAATGACAAATAATTCCAATAAAGTTGCATAATTTTGTAAAAATGTTAGCTCCAAACGTGTGAGTGTGCAAGGTGTGTTGAGACAATTAGAAACTCAAACACGTCGACGCTGCAATTCCGTGTTTGACAATGAATGCAATTGCTTCTACTGTGATTACACCATGCAGTCTGCATGAATGTCTTCATGATTGTGTCACATATGAACTGTACTATCGCTGTAAACTACGTGGTCACTGTCATATAAGTTTCAGTCTAAAGAATGTCTCAATTGTGAGCTAAATGGTAAAAACAGTATCAAAGTGATTGTGAAGTCATCATTTGGTCAGAGGTTCGGATCCGGCGCATGCCAATATGCGTCTTTTAATATGCTTATTTCCCATCTTCCTGCTCCTCACAGCACGACAGCACCGCTGTCCGAGAACCGTGATTTAAAAGGAAGGAAGATGAAGGAAAGATGACTTGAATCAACACTCACTATAAACATGTTATTACCATTTAGCTCACAAATGAAGCATAATCTTTAGAACCAACTGAAAGCAAGTGTGTTACCATGAATTGATTAATGTGAACCCCGACTTAAACAAGTTGAAAAACTTATTCGGGTGTCACCATTTAGTGGTCAATTGTACGGAATATGTACTGTACTGTGCAATCTACTAATAAAAGTTTCAATCAATCAATCAATCAATCAGTGTCAGCAGCTGCTGCTTGCAGCAAACTTATATGACAGTGACCACGTTGTTTACAGCAATGTACAGTTCATTTGTTGCACAATCATGAAGTAAGAGCACAGGGAAATGATACAATTAAATAACACATACAGTACAAATAAAATATCTGCATCCCTCGGTGTAATTAGAAGCAATTCCATTCATCTACAGCGTCGACGTGTATGAGTGTCTCATTGTCTCATCACACCTTGCACACTCAAAAAAAAAAAGCATCTTTATTAGCATTATCTGTCATTAAGCACCTGTCATGTTTCCTTCTTCTGCAGTAAGAAAGGTGTAGGAGTGTCTGCACTGAGAGGCAGAAATGTGGGTGAGGCTTTTGCATCAGATTGGTGGGATATTGACATCCTATAAACATTTAGGTTTAGATTTAAGATTTAGGTTTAGATTTAAGATTTAGGTTTGGATTTAAAAGGTAGGTTTGGATTTAACATTTAGATATAGATTTTACATTTAGCGCTCACATTTCGATTTAAGTTTATATTTAAGATTTGGGTTTAGATTTCACATTTAGCGCTCAGATTTAGATTTAGATATAACATTTAGGTTTAGAATTAGGATTTTGGTTTAGATTTAACATTTAGGTTTGGATATAAGATTTAGGTTTAGATTTAAGATTTAGGTTTAGATTTAAGATTTAGGTTTGGATTTAAAATGTAGGTTTGGATTTAACATTTAGATATAGATTTTACATTTAGCGCTCACATTTCGATTTAAGTTTATATTTAAGATTTAGGTTTAGATTTCACATTTAGCGCTCACATTTAGATTTAGATAAAGCATTCAGTTTTAGATGTAGGATTTTGGTTTAGATTTAACATTTAGGTTTGGATGTAAGATTTAGGTTTAGATTTAAGATTTAGGTTTAGATTTAACATTTAGATATAATATTTAAAGTCAACATTTAATTTAAACTTAAATGTGATGAAAATTAGCTAAATCTAAGAAAAGTGACTTAAATCTGAGAAAAGTGAGTCAATCTGAAAAATATATCTGATAGAAAAGTGTGACTGAACTTCTACATCCAATAAAAAGAGTAAATCTGAAGAAGAAAAAAAAGATATGCATCTCAGAAAGAAAGATCTGAAACTTGAAAAAAAAACTTAACTATAAAAAATTAAGATTTGAATCTGAAAAAATAGAAGATCAATCATCACGTTCACAGATGTGTAAGTTACCCATGCCTTGGGCACTAATACACCCCCATACCATCACAGATGCTGACTTTTCAACTTTGCGCCAAGAACAGTAGCTATTACACAGATCACAACACACACACACCAACACTCTGCACTCAATTGCGGCGGCCATGCAGAACTTTGTCCATGTATTTAGAGTTCAGGGCGCTCCATGTGGTCTGGGTTTTATCTATTTCTATTAGTTTACACTAATTAAATGATTAATGGAAGCAACATAATATAAATTGTATAATTTTTCTTATCAAATTAATCGACTAATCTTTGCAGTCCGTATAAAACTTTTTTTACTCCAACATTTTTAAGAGCTATCATTTGGCTGTAATTTGTCTTTTTTTCCACTGTGAAAGCTGGAAGCTGGAAGCTTGGCTTGCCGCCATCTTTACTTATTAGCCTCATTTTGGGGATTACTGCAAGTATAACTTTGTTGCGTTGAGGATTACCTCTTTGGAGGACACACACCTTGTACCACAAAGTTTTACTTGTTATTCTCAGATTTCCTTCTCAACCACCCAGCAGTTTTGTTGGTTCTGTGTGGGTCCACTCTGTCGATGGGGTTTTAATCACATGACTAAATTCAGTTACTGTAATTAATCCTGGGACTGTTTTCACTGCTGGACTCTAGAAAGAGGTTCCGCAGCCTCCGTAGCAGAACCTCCAGGTTCTGTAACAGCTTCTTCCCTCAGGCCGTAAGACTCTTGAACGCATCATAATTATCCTGTGCAACCTACTAATAAAAGTGTCAATCAATCAATCAATCAATCAATCAATCAATCCCCTCAATTCCCCCCAAAAATAGATTAACTCTCTGGAGTATAAAGACAAAATAACATACATCCATAAACCTGGATGCATATGCAAAAGTGCAATATATTTATCTGTACAGTAATCTATTTATTTATATCTGCACATTATTGCTTTTTTATCCTGCACTACCATGAGCTAATGCAACAAAATGTCGTTCTTATCTGTACTGTAAAGTTCAAATTTGAATGACAATAAAAAGGAAGTCTAAGTCTAATCCTACCAGCAGCTATAGTGACCCTGATCTGTGATAATTAGGCTTTAAGACATTATAAATGTAAAATCACATATCGCAAATGCATACAGATTCCATGCATATCCTCATCTAGACATGTCAGACCACCTTTCTCTTCTGTTGCACCCACGTTACACACCCAAAATCAGAACTGCTGGAATTACCAACAAAACAATAAGAACATGGCCAGAAGATGCTATCCATCAGCTCCAAGATTGTTTTCATCACGCTCTTTGGGACATATTTAGAGATGAGCGTGCGATTTCGCTTGAGTCTCTGGACGAATACACCTCACCTGTGCTGAACTATATTACCTTCTGCGTAGATTGTGTTACATCATTTAAAACAGGGATGCTCACACTTTTTCTGCAGGCGAGCTACTTTTCGATTGATCAAGTCGTGGGGATCTACCTCATTCATATATATAATTTATATTTACTTATTTATGAAATATATGCCTTAGGCAGACATACATATATGTTGCTCTCAACTCTGACTTTTACAGTCCGTCACTTAAAGACATCCTTGTGCAACATAAACAACGATAACAATTTCTGTAGTTAACTGACGGAGAAGCAGCTCGAAGGAGACACCAAATTAGTCCAGTCTCTAAAGTAAAGGTTGTATAGTATTATTACTTTATTTTATAAAACTAATGTAGCTGTTTTCTAATACCTTCTATTGTGTTGTTTTTTGTACAATATTTATGATCTAAAAGTCACGCTTGGAATATTTAGGGGGGCAAGCTCCAATTAAATTGATTTCAATTCATTTCAATGGGCGGCGCTGATTTACATCCAAGTTTTTTAAGTTGCGAGATCTGTCATAGAACCAATTAAACTCGTAGGTTGAGGTTCTACTGGAGGTTGTTTGCATGGCTGCTGGCAAAGCAGTTCCATAGTGGACACTCTTCATGTGGAATAAGGCAAACTTTGGGGAAGAGATGTTCAAACATTATTTGCCCGACAATGAAGTATTTCAGGATTGAAGTTCTAGGTGACATTATCTTGAGGAAGAGGAAGTTCAACATTTACGACTCTTAAAACACAAGGAAAACCTGTAACGATCTCGCTCGGCCTTTTAGCCACAATGAGGTCAGATTTCAGCTTGGACACATGGCCTTGGTTACTGCAATATGTAGAGTGGTGACTGAAGGGAAACCAAAAACCACCTAAGTAGGAAGAAGGAATGAGCGTGGGGGGGATGGTGGTGGTGGTTTGCTTAGTGAGAGAGAAGAAGAAAAGATTTGAAGTAGGAGCAAACATTTAAAATATAACAGCAGGGTGTCAACAAGTCAACTCAAATATCAAATGCTTTCTTTTGGGGCTTTAGCACCTGAAATGTCTGCAGTGTGCATGAACACATTACTGGAAGGTATTCATATTCTGCTTTCAATCTTTTCAATCACACTTATTTACTGCAGATGACCCCCCACACCCTCACCCTCATTGGTGTGTGGGGCATATCCATAACAAGCTGCAGTTAATGCAGTCGAGGCCTTGCAGAGGTTTTGCTGTGTAGCATCTCTGCAGGGGAGCATCTCCTCAGCATATAAGTGTGTGTGTGTGTGTGTGTGTGTGCGTGTGTGTGTGTGCGTGTGTGCGTGTGTGCGTGTGTGCGTGTGTGCGTGTGTGTGTGTGTGTGTGTGTGTGTGTGTGTGTGTGTGTGTGTGTGTGTGTGTGTGTGTGTGTGTGTGTGTGTGTGTGTGTGTGTGTGTGTGTGTGTGTGTGTGTGTGTGTGTGTGTTTGCTGGGTTCCTGACACTTTGGCTCCATTCTAATGAAACACAAAATTCCTCTTAGAGCTCATTCACTCACATGAAACAGCTTGATGCAATAACATCAGTGTGTGTACACCCTGTGTTTTTTTTTTTTAAATTTGGGTCAGAACACACCGTTCCAGCAGAGAAATCAAAGTGGAGCAATGGAACATTTCAGCAGTAACCTTGTTATATCATTAGATTCATTTTCATCTTTTAAAAAGGTTTGCATCATCACTGTTTAGCTTGGAACTGATTTTGGAAGTAAGTAGCACTAAGTATGTTCACTTACCAAGAAAAACACTACAGTAACAGTTTATGAAGTTTTAATACCATGTGAAATATACACACACACACACACACACACACACTAGGAGTGTAATGTTAGAAAATTAGACACCTTGACAAAGTCATTTTGGAAAATAAACAAGACAAACAAAACACAGAAAAATAAATATAAATGTTCTTCCACCAAGATCAAAGTCAAAGCATGTTGGTCATTTTGATATGTTTTATTATAAAACACAATGCTAAAACAACATATAATATTAAAGACAAAACTTTGTCAGCTTTGTGTTATAGGTGAACAAGTGTATTATTATTTAGTTTAGTTTTATTCGTCAACATTTAGGCCTTTTCTTATTACGTTATGTTTTGCTTACACTTTTACTGTTTTTTTTTAGTTTTATTTCAATTTTATTTTGCTGCAAGCCAACAAACTTGAGCTACAGGCTACATGGTTTAAGGATTAATCACACTTTTGCATTTCTTTTTTTTTTTTTTTAAAATCGATATTTTGACACAAATGCAATTCTGTCAGATTGTCATACAGGAACATTTTAAATGTTTTACGTGAATGAGCATTTATTTGCTCAAACCTGGTAACAGTTTTATCAAAAGTACAGTTTATTCTGATGTGAAATTAGTCTGAGTATGTCAGTCAGAGTCACTCATCTTTGCACTGACATATTATTGACTTAATCACTGACATATAATAACACACTTTAATGTAAACATCCACGGTTAAGGTAATACATCTTGTGATCAATCTATGTTTCTACATGATTCATGCAATAATGTTTTGTGATTAGTCATATGAGTTAACACAGGGGTCCCCGCGGCCGGGGTCCACAATCTGGCCAACGGGAAGTCCCAAGTTTAAAAAAAAAAAAAAAATTGTCCTGGCTAGTCGCTCAGGTGAATCATATTGTTGATGTAGATGCGAGGGATTTAACATTATCATAAGTACTGCGGTATTTCAGTTTTAAAGTCTTCTCAATAATTCTGTGACGTGTGACGGTATCAAACAAAGACTTGGTGAGTGCTAATTGTGGTGTGGCTGTTTCAAGATGCACAATAAGGAGGCACTTGAAGAAAAATGTGCTGCATGGTCGCGTCGCCAGAAGAAAGCCATTTCTGCGCAAATGTCACAAAGTATCTCGCTTACATTACGCCAAACAGCACAGAGACAAGCCTCAAAACTTCTGGAACAAAGTAATTTGGAGTGATGAGACCAAAATGGAACTTTTTGGCCACTCGACCATGCAGCCCATTTTTCTTCAAGTGCCTCCTTATTGTGCATCTTGAAACAGCCACACCACAATTTTTCAGAGAGTCCTGTATTTCAGCTGAAGTTATTTGTGGATTTTTCTTTGCATCTCGAACAACTTTCCTGGCAGTTGTGGCTGAAATCTTTGCTGGTCTACCTGAATCCCTCATTTTCCACTTCTTAATCAGCGTTAGAACACTGCTGATTGGCATTCTCAATTCCTTGGATATCTTTTTATACCCCTTTCCTGTTTTATGCAGTTCAATTACCTTTTCTCGCAGATCCTTTGACAATTCTTTTGCCTTCCCCATGACTCAGAATCCAGAAACATCTGTGCAGCACTGGATGAAAGATGCAATGGTCTGTCAGAAGCCCAGAAACTCACTGACCTTTTATACACACACATTAATTACAAACAAACAGGTCACAGGTGAGGATTGGAACCTTGATTAGCCATTCAAACTTGTTTGTGTCAACTTTTGTGCATGTTATCAGATCAAAGTCACTGGGGTATGTAAACTTTTGATCAGGGTCATTTGGGTACTTTCTTTTGTCATTTTGATTTAATAAGAGTAAACACAGTTGTTTGCCAATAAATAGCTTCACACAACCATTAAGCATGAGTGGAAGAAAGGTTTTTGTGTTATCATTCATATTCTCTGAAGAATGGCCAAGAAATCATAAATTCTCCCAGGGTATGTAAACTTATGAGCATGACTGTATATACAGATTTGCTTGAAACACTGGATGTTCGTACACAATTATTTGCACTTAAATGTACAATTTTGTAGTTATAAATATAATTACAACATTTGTATTTGTGCGCTTACGTATTCCACCAGGGTGCGATTTGTTCAAAAACAAAAGTCTTTAATGACAGAGGGTCTTTGAGCTGTGGATTGTCTTTGGCAAAATTGTAGCTTTAACTCACACTTTTGTTGTTTGGTCCGCCAAGACCCACGCTGAATGTCTCGCCTTTTTGTCCGCTTTTTGTCAAATGTTCACTTCCTGTCCGTCACTTGAAAGGTGAACAAAAAAAAGCTGTGTCATCTCAAGCCTGAAGAAAAGAGCAATGATTTGGACACAGGCAATCAAATTTAATGTGTGGTTTCCCGATCACATAATGCCATGTTTTGTTTGTAAATTCCAGTTAACCATTAAGAATTGCTTCTGTCCTGCAAAAGGAAGGTTATGTTTTCATCGTGTGTTTGTGTGATACCCTTGTGACCTTGGTTTGTGTCGCGAATGCGCTCACAGTCCGGTCGAGAGGCGTCCAGACAAGACGACTGGATGAGACGGGGTTTCAGCTTTCATGCTCTGCAGGACTTTACATAATGCTTTATCGCCGCCCGAGCTACGGGTGACAGCGTGCCCGGCGGCATCCTACCTGCGTGGGTGCTTGTTTTGCAGAAATAGGGCCCAGGCTTGTGCTCCAACGCGTGTGTCAGCGCTGCGGATAACACTACAGATACAGATATGTCGTTCCCACATCCCGAGGTGTGTGTTGGCATGCTTGTGACAAGAATGAGGACCAGGGTATGTTTGAATCTGACAAACACAAGTCTCATGATGTTTTGAAGCCAAGCGAGTGCAAAAAAACATCGAGTCGCAACAAGAAAGCTGGTGTTCAGGAAATTCAATTACTGGCATGAAAACAAAACAATAACCCTGATCAAACTACCGTATTGGCTCGATGGCGCTCTTTAAGTGCTAGTCAACAAATAACTTGACACAAACTGATAAATAACTAGATACTAGCTCCTCAAAAATATTTAAATAAAAAAAAAACATCTATCTGGGCATGACAGAAAATAATATAGAGCCAGCGCTAGCTAAATAAACTTGCCTCATGTATAGTGATGGGTATTGTTTACATTTGAACAGAAACTAGTACCAAATCGATACTTGTAAAATGGTGATGGCATTAAACAGTGCCCAAACTGGTACAAAAAAAAAAGCATGTTAATGTAAAAAAATAAAATAACGGTGCCTTTTACCTTTAGTTTGATTGAAATTAAACCACAGTGTCATGGCGGAGATATTTATAAAGCAAATTTAGCCTTCCTTTAGGCATTTGGAATTTGCCCAACCTGTGACGTTTTTCCAATTGTTGACGTCAACGGATATCTCCATATATGGTTAAGTTTTACAACAAGAGCTTTGCGCGAGTCTGCCATTGTAGTCTAATGCTGTAGTCAATAAGTTTCTTCTTTTTTTTCTATCCTCTTGTTTGGCTCTTACATGAACAAAATCATGGCTCAGCTCAACCTCTACCTGTTCTGAACCAAAATTGATCCCCAGCAACTCCTCAAAGCATCAAACAGGTTTATATGTGGTTATAGTGTATATATATTTTCTCATTCTGTTTTGCACACTCTTGGAGTCAACATGTGCATAGTCATGTACATATAGTGTATATACACCCCCCCCCCCCCCATTTTTTGTTTATATTGTTTTTCAAATCACCTGACATGTATAATCGTACATCGTTTATCCATTTTTAACGTAATTTTTTATATACATGTTACAGGTTATATATCTTTTATCATTGAATGTATCAAATGTGATGAATATTTAATGGACCACAATGGAAACAAGCCTTTTGGCTTTTTGTGCCATCCATTTGCCTTTTTAAAGCAGTACATGGATTCAATTTTTTAAGATGTCAATAAACTTCTCAATCAATCAATGAATCAAACATGTGGACACTGTATCTTAGTTGTTTTTGTATACGTTTAGATTGAGGTATGACTTTTAATAATGGGGAAATACCTTATTGTCTCTTAAATTCATGTTAGCATTTAAGCAAGCTAGCAAGCTAAAAGTAGTTGGTCCTTAGTTTTTATCAAAGTGCAGTTATCAATCACTGTTTTTAAGAACTTTGAAATACTAACCGTCTAGAGTTTTACCGCGGTTATCATTATTACCATTTATTGTTACATCCCTAATGCAAAAACATGATGACCCACACTGTCAGGACTCTTTACGTTTTACTAAGGGATCAGCAACGGAGCGGGAATGTCCATTAAAATGAAACAAAACAGGAGGTAAACTGAAATTGCTTGGATTGGCAGCTCCTCAAAACCTTCTGAGAAACGACATTCTGTGCAGTGCACATTTGTGTTTAGCATAAATGTTCTGTTGCTGGCCCCCTGCTCGTCTCCTTTCATGAGGTCGGTCTTCTGTTGCAACCGATGGATGAGTTCCAGCTCAATAGGACAAACCTGTACACACCTGTGCCCCTTCTCCAGCAGCCACTCCCCACCTGCACCTCATCACACAATCAACACCAACAGAACACAAAAAAAACACTATGCCCTCAGCCGTAACAAAAACATACAAAACAAACACTAACTCGCCAACAGTACAAGTTTGGAGTTTGATTTTCAGAAAAAAATATGATAATGCCGTGTTTTGATGTGTATGAGCGAATGGCGAGTCATGGTTTGTTATCCTACATTTTGCTGCCTGGTCTTGTTTTAGTCGTGGTCAATCCCCAAAATCAGATGGGAATAGCAACAATGTCTTGTAGGAGATAGTTTATTTTACACTTTACTTTTTTCTTTAATCCAAAATTGCAGATCACATTTGATTTGCTACATCAGCATGCCTGGAAGCGACAAAATTACATGAATATTTTAAAGTAGCGGTTGTCATAATGTGGGTTGAATTTTGCTTAATTTTGTCTCCTCATTGTGCTCATTGATCTGTGAAAGCGGGAAAGTTTGTTAACGCAGCTTTGACCACAAGGAGACATCAGCAGAGTCAAGTAATTGATTGTACAGTCAGCAATCGTTTTTCACATGTATACATAAGCTTGGCCGAGGTAAAATAATTTTTTGCAAAATATGATCCTTATTTATCTGCGATGAGGTGGCGACTTGTCCAGGGTGTACCCGGCCTTCCGCCCGAATGCAGCTGAGATAGGCTCCAGCACCCCCCGCGACCCCGAACGGGACAAGCGGTAGAAAAATGGATGGATGGATGGATCCTTATTTATAAACATTTTCATAGTTAGAGCTTAAAATAACCGTTCATGACTTTCTAAATACAGTTCTTACCAGTACTAGAGACCTTTAGACATGAAATAACACCCATAATGTCACCTTTGCACTTGTTTCATCCAGTATAGTAGCCTTAATTGCGAACTGGGCTTCCATGTGCTGAAACCACCTGCATAAATTGTTCTGCCAAAAGTTGGTCCACTTAAAAATGTTGCATCAAAGATGGCGCCAGCATTAACCGTGTTGTTAGCATTGAGCGGTGAAAATTTTGCCACATCGTTCCCGCTGTTGTCGTTGGATATCACTCACATCAAAGACTCACCAATTGGTGAGGAAAGTCCAAGATGAACGTCAACACTTTTACTCTCCACTTGACATGAAAAACATTTAAACAATGGCTCCATCGGCATGGAAACGGAAGTTCTTCTTAGTGAATATCTCTCTAAATATCCATCCATCCATCCATTTTCTACCGCTTGTCCCTTTCTGGATTACGGGGGGTCACTGGAGCCTATCTCAGCTGCATTCGCACAGGGGTTAGTGCGTGTGCCTCACAATACGAAGGTCCTGGGTTCGATCCTGGGCTAGGGATCTTTCTGTGTGGAGTTTGCATGTTCTCTCCGTGACTGTGTGGGTTCCCTCCGGGTACTCCAGCTTCCTCCCACTTCCAGAGACATGCACCTGGAGATGATTATTGTAATTACTACAACATAATAAAAAATAAGTAAAATATTGTTGTGAAATACATTATAGATATTAGAATCAGAATCAGAATCTTTTTATTGCCATTGTTTGAGAACGGGTTCACAAACTAGGAATTTTTCTTGGTGCAAACGTGCGACATAAAACACATATAACACATATTTGGTATAAAAAAGAGCTGTGACTGAGCTATCAGATAGACTTAGAAGGGATTCAAGGAATTCAAGGAGCTGCTGTTAGGAGTTATTGTTCATTTGCCTGATGGCCGAGGGGAAAAAACTGTTCAGGTGGCGGGAGGTGTGGGTCTGGATGGAGCGTAGTCTCCTGCCTGAGGGGAGAGGGGAGAATAGCGTGTGTCCAGGGTGAGAAGAGTCAGCTGTGATCCGACCCACACGCCTCCTGGTCCTGGAGGAGATTATTATTAGGGCGGTGAATCTTTGGGTGTCCCACGATTCGATTCAATATCGATTGTTGGGGTCACGATTCTATTCAAAATCGATTTTTTTTTTCCAATTCAACACAATTCCCGATTCAAAAACGATTTTTTCCCGATTCAAAACGATTCTCTATTCATTCAATACATAGGATTTCAGCAGGATCTACCCCAGTCTGCTGACATGCAAGCAGAGTAGTATATTTTTGTAAAAGCTTTTATAATTGTAAAGGACAATGTTTTATCAACTGATTGCAATAATGTAAATTTGTTTGAACTATTAAATGAACCAAAAATATGACTTATTTTATCTTTGTGAAAATATTGGACACAGTGTGTTGTCAAGCTCATGAGATGCGATGCAAGTGTAAGCCACTGTGACACTATTGTTCTTTTTTTTCTTTTTTTTTAAATAAATGTCTAATAATAATGTAAATGAGGGATTTTTAATCACTGCTATGTTGAAATTGTAACTAATATTGATACTGTTGTTGATAATATTCATTTTTGTTTCACTACTTTTGGTTTGTTCTGTGTCGTGTTTGTGTCTCCTCTCAATTGCTCTGTTTATTGCTGTTCTGAGTGTTGCTGGGTCGGGTTTGGTTTTGGAATTGGATTGCATTGTTATGGCATTGCTGTGTATTGTTTTGTTGGATTGATTAATTTAAAAAAAATAAAAATAATTAAAAAATAATAATTTAAAAAAAAATCAATTTTTTTTAAAAATGAGAATCGATTATGAATCGCACAACGTGAGAATTGCGATTCAAATTTGAATCGATTTTTTCCCACACCCCTAATAGATATATATATGGTTTAATTTAAGATTTAAAAACATTGATTTCGGGCCTGTCTGCAGATTGGTGCCGCCGGGTCAGTGCGCGGTGGTTGGGCACTCCTGTCATTCCATGTCTGAAAGAGCTGCAGTGTTTCTAACTGATAAAACACAAAAAGGCTTAAGCTTGCACTGATGGATGTCTTTGTTGCCAAGATGAAAGCACTTCTGCGTTTTAACGTCACATACCAACGACATAATCGCTTCTTTCCCCCCATGTGCAGGATCGGAAGCTGTCTAAGTCGGAGCGGCAGCGCTTCAAGGAAGAGGCGGGCATGCTGAAGGGCCTCCAGCACCCCAACATCGTGCGCTTCTACGACTCGTGGGAAGGGCCATGCAAGGGAAAGAAGTGCATCGTGTTGGTCACCGAGCTCATGACGTCGGGCACGCTTAAAACGTGAGTAACGAGTAACATCAGACTATGTTGGCCTTTCTCCATCGTTATCTGACCACATGATGCTGAAAATGACCAAGTGTGGAGAATCATGTCGCGTACGCATGCCAGCCTCATTCATTGCCTGTTTTTTAGGGGACTACGTTATAGTTATAGTTGTCAGTGCCTAAAATCTATCTTACACAAATAATTAAATGGAAATGATAACAATGTATTGTGGAAATTCTGGATGGTTTAATTTAACATTAATCCATAACAAATAATTTCTCCCTCCACAAAATATTTAGGACATTAGCATGCTAGGAAGCACTAAAACATTTTTGGGGGGGGTCCTCTTTACACAATAAAAGGAACATGTCCACCCTGGTGCAGCACTGACATCTGCTGCTTCTGCTGCAGATTCCTCTCATTCACACAAGTGAGATATTAGAAAGGGACAATGACAGTAAGTAAGGGAGATCTACTGGATAATGGATGTTATTTTATAGCTCAATGTTATAAGTGATGTTGGGACTATTAATCCAACAGCACAAACCCAGAAGGGTGTCAGCGCCCTCTATTGGCCGTTGAAGAAGATGAATGATTATCTGCACTAAATTAAGTGAGTGCATCTTGCATACATGCAGATTGGCTTCAGTCCAAATGAGGCTCTTAGCGGGGAAGTATCCTCTTGTGTGTCTAAGTGTTGGGGAAAGGAAACAGAATTGATGAGTGATAGGAAAGGTGGTGTGTGTTCAAGTTGGATGCACTCGTTCACTTTTGGACTTTTAGAAGATGAAGGATGACTTTTGGCTCTTACATCTGAAAGACTTGGATCACAATAATGCGATTTAGCCCGTTTGTAAAAACAGAACCTTTTCCAGGATTCTGCATTGTGCTCCTTTGGATCAAATTATCCAAACTAATTCACTCTGCAGACTTCAAAACATGTTCAGGTTTGAAGACTTATGAGAAAGTTCAGCCTGCAAACCAACTTTTACAGATCGTTCAAATTCTCTGATGTGTTTTTGTTTTCCTCACAGCTTTAAAGGGTACTTTCAGGGCCTTTTAAAACTGGAAAAGTACTCAGAGTGCAGATCGTCACCAGAATCCAAGATATCCCAATATTAAAAAACATTTTAAAAAAATCATGAATTCAGTCAGTGATTGAAATCAGCCCTAAAATAAAACCAATTGTTGTGACATGTGTGACATTTCCTTTACATTTCATCAACATCTTCCCATAATTTTCTATAGCAGAATAAAATAGAGTAAACCCTCTTGTCAGTCATCAACTCTCTTTGTCTTTGTGGGTGGAGGCGGGCATGCTATTATACACAAGAAAGTTTAACATTCCAATGTCAATGTAACGTAGTAGAATGATCCTAAAATATAATCACTTATTCTTCATCCCATTTCTGATGTTTCCTTAAAGTTTCATTAAAATCCACCGATACATTTTTGACTAATCTTGCTAGCTATCGGAAAGACAAACCCCAATTGATATATACCAGTCCGGGTACTAGACTGGCCTGCCTGTAGTCCAGACCTGTCTCCCATTGAAAATGCAAGGACCATGTAACACAGTGGTAAAAATGCCCCAGTGCCAACTTTTTTGCAATGTGTTGCTGCCATTAAATTAAAAAATAAGGACATTTCAATGTGACCCCAAACTTTTGAACGGTAGTGTATATATATAAATACATACATATATATATATATATGTATGTATTTATATATATGTGTGTGTATTTATGTGAATATATATATATATATATATATATATATATATATATATATATATATATATATATATATATATATATATATATATATATATATATATATATATATATATATATATATATACAGGTATATATATATACTACCGTTCAAAAGTTTGGGGTCACATTGAAATGTCATTATTTTTGAAGGAAAAGCACTGTACTTTTCAATGAAGATAACTTTAAACTAGTCTTAACTTTAAAGAAATACACTCTATACATTGCTAATGTGGTAAATGACTATTCTAGCTGCAAATGTCTGATTTTTGGTGCAATATCTACATAGGTGTATAGAGGCCCATTTCCAGCAACTATCACTCCAGTGTTCTAATGGTACAATGTGTTTGCTCATTGGCTCAGAAGGCTAATTGATGATTAGAAAACCCTTGTGCAATCATGTTCACACATCTGAAAGCAGTTTAGCTCGTTACAGAAGCTACAAAACTGACCTTCCTTTGAGCAGATTGAGTTTCTGGAGCATCACATTTGTGGGGTCAATTAAACGCTCAAAATGGCCAGAAAAAGAGAACTTTCATCTGAAACTCGACAGTCTATTCTTGTTATTAGAAATGAAGGCTATTCCACAAAATTGTTTGGGTGACCCCAAACTTTTGAACGGTAATGTATATATATGTATGCATACATGTATGTATACATACATACATATATATATATACACAGTATACACATATACATATATATATGCATATATACATACATACACACACATATATACATATACATATATATACATATACATTATATAAATATACATTATATATATACACATATATACATTTTATATATATACATACATATACACACCCATATATATATGGGTGTGTGTATTTATGTGTATGTATGTATATATATATACATACATATACAGTTATATATACATATACATATGTATATGTATATATACAGTATATATATACATATACATATGTATATATATACATACATACACACATATATATGTGTGTATGTATGTATTTGTTTATGTATATATATATATACATATACATATGTACCTGTATATAAGTGCGTGTGCGTGTGCGTGTGTGTGTGTCACACACATTAGGGGTTCAGTTTAATTATTGGTAGAATGCAAACTAGTCGTTTTTACCTCCCCGCCTACCTGCCCTCCTCCAGCTACCTGAAGCGCTTCAAGGTGATGAAGATCAAGGTGCTGCGTTCTTGGTGCCGGCAGATCCTGAAGGGCCTTCACTTCCTGCACACCAGAGCGCCGCCCATCATTCACCGGGACCTCAAGTGTGACAACATCTTCATCACGGGGCCCACTGGGTCGGTCAAGATCGGAGACTTGGGCTTGGCTACGCTGAAGAGGGCCTCTTTTGCCAAGAGTGTAATAGGTAGGACCACGTGTCAAACACACGTCTGTTAGACAATAATGGCTGAGTGGATTTTCACAAAGATTTATTCTTCTAGTATTGTCCCTTGAACCAGAATAGAACAAAGATGACTCATGTATGTACATGTGCTCTCTGTCAGGTACTCCTGAGTTCATGGCTCCAGAGATGTACGAGGAGAAGTACGACGAATCTGTTGACGTTTATGCCTTTGGGATGTGCATGCTTGAGATGGCGACCTCAGAGTACCCTTACTCGGAATGCCAGAATGCCGCCCAGATCTACAGACGAGTCACCAGCGTAAGCATCAAATTCTTATCACCTAACTATAGGACGACTTCAATTCAAAACATAAAGCAGCAGAGCTCTCTTGACATTTAGAGGATCTTAGGCCAGTATAAAACATCCATTTATAACTATATAATAAGGGTTGTCAAAGTTACCACCATAATAACGAGTCACCGAACATGTCCTTTAATGGCACAAATGTTTCGATGCACAAGCTTCAGTCCTTACTGTAGAGGGAGAAAATTTAGCTGTGTTCCAGTTGATGTTGAGCCACAAGCGTGAATAAATAGCGAGCATTCATTTAAAAAAGGGACAAAGAACAAGTGTATTGAATGGCAAGGTCAGCCGCAAAGCCTGCAAGTCGCTCTCCCGACAACACCAAAACTATTTACAGGGTGCTTCATATGAAATTTTACGGCAAATGCATTCCTAGCCACTTCCTGTTCCGACACTGATAAGAATATAATGTCAGATCTCCCTGCACTCTCCCAGTGGCTCTTGTGGCACAGTGCGGTGATGCTCGTCTTATAATGGAGAAGGTACTGGGTTCAAAGTCCTTTCAAAGTTGATATAGTAAAGTTTGTGTTTTAATGATGGTACAATTGTTATTTTGCAGTTTTAGTACAAAACATGCATCAAAATAAATTTAAGTATGAATAAAAAAAAGTATAACATTTGTTTTACATAAATACATTTTAAAGTGTGAAAACATTTTGTAATTGGGAGGGGGGGGCCTCCAAATAAAATTCTGCTTCGGGCCACAAATTAGCCTGTGTGCGTAATGCGTGCGTAATGCGTGCGTAATGCGTGCGTACGTGCGTGTAAGAGTCCATTTCGTGTTGAACTGTTTAAAAAGGCATAATATTTAATAAACAAACATTTGCCTAAAACATATTGTCTAGTCCCATGTTGATAGTATTAAAAATTTGAAAATTATCTGTATAAGGTACTCTTATTAAAGATTAAAAAAACATCTATTTATCTGCAATTTATCAGGAGTTAACTACCTGCAATGCGATTAATGGTGATTAAATATCTTAACTGATTGACAGTCCTATTATTAAATCAATCAATCATTCATCAATCAAAGTTTACTTATATAGCCCTAAATCACAAGTGTCTCAAAGGGCTGTTTGTGGAGCTAATTGTGTGACAGTATGACATAACCTGGTATTGATTGATAGACAAATTAAGAATAATAGTGATAATTTAGCAACATTTCTATTTCTGCCACTTTTGACGTGTTTTGGCAGTGTGTGTTGTTTTCCGATACACAGGTCTGCTTAATTGCTGCTTATTTTTACTGCCCAAGTGATATACTACATTCACTCCGAGTGCTGACCAGGCCAGTTTATCGTCAATTAAACGCCACTTTAAACAAAATATCTGTTGTGTTGTCTACCTTTTTATCAATACATCAGTGTTTTCATTCCACTTTGTTTGGTTACTGGAAAAACAAATGTCCGTGAAGCAAAGTGAAAAGAAGACGATAAAGATGCCACAATATTTCTCTAAATTCTCCAGAAATAATGTGAGTCTTATTGACGTTCCTTTTTTGAAATGCAGACGTAGCCGTGCATCACACTCGTCCTCTGATTTGCGCTGAGAGTTGCTTTCCTCGCTTCCTCCAGAACATTCCTGGCTTTCTGCTTTCATTACCTTGTCATACCTAACAGCATTAGTGCTCGCATCCTCCTAACTTTGTTTGGTCCTGTTGTTGGGGGGTTGTGTAAGGTTGCAATCAGAAGTGGAACAAAGACCAATGAAAGCAAAGATGGGCGGAGTGCATTTCATCTTGCTATAAGCAGTTTTTCAATCACTTTTTGAGTAAAAGCTAAGCTTCATCTCTGAGGGCACTTAAGGTGAGTCACACCTATTTTATTTGAACATCACATCCCTTTTTTGCAGAACATAATGCACTTGTGCTATAGTTCTTCCTAATTGATTTTGTTACTTTACATCCACATTTTTGTAAGTGTTGTGCATGTAAGTGAAGATTTAGAAGGTTTGATATGATTTAGGCTGCGTTACTCTGACCAGCACGAACATTCTGAACAATAAACTTTTTGTCGTTTTTACTGTATTTTTACATTTTGGCTTTTATTTTTGTTAATTGTATTTCTCCACTGTGTCATAAAAAAGTGGTGCATTCAACAAATGGCCCTCAGACCACACTTTGCCTTGCTGGTTAAATAAGTAAAGCAGTTCAAAATGTTGCCAGATGATAAAAGAGTGTCTCTAAGCTGTGTTTTCTTAGCACTTATGGAAGTAACAAAGGTTGGCTTGTACGCTTCTGGAGCTTTTCTGCACGGTGTGGTAATGGACAGTTCCTGGGCTTGTGGTAGCGGATCTACGCTCTCACTTGAGCAGCGAATACTTTTGTAAACGTTTGTATTTGATTAAGGTGATAAACACGCAAGATACATCTCTCTTTAACTATGTGCCTCTACTTGTTAAATAAAGCAACAAAGTGGCTAAAGTGCATCACAGGTCATTTCTGCTATGTCTTATTTTCTAGCAAAGTAGGCAAGAATGAGGTGCGTTGTTGTTGTGTTACGCCACCCCTACAGTTATGCGACACAAACACACTTACATTAGCATTTGTTTATGAGCAAGTGCAAACCTGAAGCATCAAATTTGCATTTGTGACAGACTTCCATGAATACATAAACATTTGGTAACACTGTAGAATTACGACATAAAAAAAAGTTGATACATTGTGCTTTAATTAATAATACATTTTTACTTGTATTACTTTCATTACGAACATTTGATTACCAGCGGTATAGATGGATGAATAAACTATCTCGACCTATCTCTCTATCGGTCTCTCTCTCCTTATCTCTCAGAATATATCTATCTATCTATCTCTCTCTCTATCTGTGCATGATCACCTGATATTTGATGCTGGAAAACAACAGCTTCTTAATTAACTGTCATAACAAATCCGCTCTATTAATCTAAAAAGGAAAGATTCCTTTCAGTTTATAACTTGGTTAGACTTATAAAATTGCACACAGGAAATGTAGATTTGCAACATTAAGTTATCTTATTTTTCCAATTGATTTTTCAGGTTTTTTTCACTGCTGTTTTGACCTCCTAATTGAAGTCACACACACTGCATAACTTTGCAAGGAAACAGCCGCTTTACACACTGTCTGAGGACACGTGGACATTACAACGTCAATGCTGTACATTGTCTTTCATGTTTTTAAAGGGTTATATTACATTAACTGTTGTTATTGCGTGTGTGTCCTCATGCAGGGAGTGAAGCCGGGCAGTTTTGACAAGGTGGCCATTCCTGAAGTGAAGGAAATCATCGAAGGCTGCATCAGGACCAACAAAGATGAGAGGTGCAGTCTTTGATTTGTCAATCCGGTTAAAAGAATGTCTTTGTCCTTCTAGCCTTCCCGTCTTTTTATTGTCCTAATTCACTTGTGCTCAGCTGATTGAAACTGTGTTCTGAAAATAATTGTTTATGGAGCGCCACATCCGCTTTGTTAGTCCGTCATGAGACATCTTTTCCTGTGTTTTTGTCCCTGCAGGTATGCCATCAAGATCCTGCTGAACCACGCCTTCTTCCAGGAAGATACAGGGGTCAGGGTTGAGCTGGCAGAGGAAGATGATGGGGAAATGATTGCCATCAAGCTGTGGTTGAGGATAGAAGATGTCAAAAAGCTTAAAGGTGAGAAAAGATGTGCTTGTGATCAGTGTGAATGTTTAAGTTAAGAGAAGTACTTCTGTTTTATTAAGCACCACTTTTTGTATGATTTGCGTTCCAACAAAAGTGTTTGACAAAAGTTTGTTGTAGTTTTGGAATGATGTCCGTGTTATCATATACAGCCAAACATTGAGCGTAATAAACAAATCAGTTTCAAACATCCATCCATCCATCCATCCATCCATTTTCTACCCCTTTTCCCTCTTGGGGTCGCGGGGGTGCCGGAGCCTATCCCAGCTGCACTCGGATAGGGCCAACACAGATAGACAAAACACACATTCACAATCACATACTAGGGCCAATTTAGTGTTGCCAATCAACCTATCCCCAGGTGCATGTTTTTGGAGGTGGGAGGAAGTACCCGGAGGGAACCCACACAGTCACGGAGTCTTGTCTTCATATTTTGGATGTATGGAACAATTTTAATTATTTATTATAGGAATACTTGCTTCAGTTTTTTGTAAAATGTGATCTTACGTCTGACCTTTCAGATCAAAAACCAGGGTACATCTCTATATCTAAGGTTGTCTTGACGTAAATTGTTCACTTCCGATTTAATACCTACTGTGTATTTTCATTATTTTATAGTGTGGAATGTTAGATAACGTTTGAAATTACTCAGAGAACAATGGTAAGTACGAAAAACACTAACCTATTCATTATTTACCGTCTGAAATGGACTTATGCTCTCTTTAGGTTGAAGTGGAGTGGTAATTGTCTTCTTTGGTGAGAACTCAAACACACCTTGCGGTGATACTTGGACACGTCATCAGCGATAAACAATGGGTCATAGGTTGTTTTAGGTCTTTAATCATCAGACAGCCTCGCCCGGGCGACCCAGCCAGGGGTGATCAGAACCTGGTTTGTGTCCAAGTAGCGTATCACGAATCCCCCTTAGGTATCCACAGCCAGAGATCTGCGGCCTCGAGAATGTTCTTAGTGGCTTTTCTTAACTGCAGTCCTCTGATGTCAAGGAGTTTGAACACTCGCTGTAGGGAGTGACCTGCAAAACCTCTGCAACCGACTTCGATTGGTTCGCAGCGGGATTTCCAGCCACTGCTTCGGCACTCTGTGGTGAGCTTGGCGTATTTGGCCCTCTTGCGCTCATTGGCTTCGCCAATCTGGTCCTCCCAGGGGA
Organism: Entelurus aequoreus; assembly: GCF_033978785.1. Classification (NCBI taxonomy): domain Eukaryota; kingdom Metazoa; phylum Chordata; class Actinopteri; order Syngnathiformes; family Syngnathidae; genus Entelurus; species Entelurus aequoreus. The sequence continues at coordinate 18,054,019 of NC_084742.1, read as the reverse complement.
CAGTCAGCTCCAGTACCACCAATTACTTGGTTGACTCTGATGTTAACACCATGTCTGGGCGGAGTGAGGTGGTAGCTATGTTGGCCGGGAACTTGAGTTGCCTTCCCAGGTCAACTCGGAGCTGTCAGTCAAGAGCGGTGGAGAGGATTGATTGATTGAAATTTTTGTTAGTAGATTGCAAAGTAAGGGAATACATTATATGAAACAGTACAGTTTACACAGTACAGTACATATTCCGTACAAGGAGCCCCCCTGATGAGTTGGGCCGATGGTTTGCCTTCTGCCCTGCTTTGATAAAGGCAATCGACTGCTTCGGGGCAATCTGGAACTTGCTGTTGTGTATCGCTGTGCAGATAGAATTCGCCAAATACTTCAAAACGTGGTCGTGGCGCCAGCGATACCGCCCCTTAGCTGTTGTGTAGCTGCTACTGTAGCTCCTAGGAGCCAATAGCCTACCATGTTTACCTTTTGTAAATGACATGACTAAAATAGAAGAAAATACAAACCTTGTGTGCTTATTAGAGGACATTAGATGTTTACTGGCTGTCCAGTTTTGCACAAGTAAACACGCTGCAGGACGGCTTGTATTGGACGTCCTATTACACATTTTACATGCAACCACATATCATCACATACTTGTTTTTTTTATGATATCAGACCGACATCAATATTGGATCAGGACACTCTTATTTCTAACATGAAAGAATGTCACAGTTCACACTTGCACAAGTCAACATGTGTGAAAAAGTGTAAGAAAAATCTGATTTTATTTAGTCCTTCATCAGTTGTTTGTGTGTGGGTTTTTTTTAGGAAAATACAAAGACAACGAAGCCATCGAGTTCTCCTTTGACCTCAACAAAGATGTCCCTGATGATGTGGCGCAGGAAATGGTATGAGCCACAGGAGGGCAGGGTTCAGTCAGAAGGAACCAGGATGAGGAACTAATCAATGCTTGACTCAAACCAGGTTGAGTCTGGCTATGTGGCTGAGGGCGACCACAAGACCATGGCCAAGGCCATCAAGGACCGCGTGTCTCTGATCCGGAAGAAGCGAGAGCAGAGGCAGCTGGTGCGAGAAGAGCAGGAGAAGAGAAAGCTAGAGGCGGAGCTACAACAACAAGAGGCACGCAAAGCAGCACAGACACAGGTTGGTTGAACATTTTGATCTTGCACTTTGTACCCTCACATTTTGGCAAGCTTTTTCTTTTTAAGGGTGAATACTATAGAAATACTTTCGAGGAGTCAGTCAGTGTACAGCATGTATAGATCTACTATCAACTTTTGTCCTTTTGGCTTTTTGTGCCATCCATTTGCCTTTTTAAAGCATTACATTGATTAAATTCTTTAAGATGTCAATAAACGTCTCAATCAATCAATCAAACTGATAATGAGTCTACCAACTTTATAGCACGCCACTGTTGTTCTAATAGCTGGTAACATTGATTGCATTATGATCTGGGGGTGCATGAGTACTACTGGGGGAGGTGTGGTTCATTGAAACATTCATTGTGAAGTAGGAACTGTGCCTCATGGCAGTATTCCAAACAGGCCTCCAGGATGATCAAGTGCCCTGAAGGTGATGTAGTGGCCAAGTGTGTCTTCGTCAAGATGTCACAGTACATGTTGGAATGTTTCTCCTCAGTGAACCGGAGCTCGTCATTAGCGTGCAACACGACGCAACTACCGCCATGCTTATACTGACTAGTCTTTCCAACTATTTCGACGACGATTGGCTATCTTGAGATATTTTCAGTGGACAGTAATTCTGTACTGCTATACAAGCTGTACACTGACTTCTCTGAAAAAGGTTGTCTCCTGAGAAGATATAACCAAATGGTTGCTAAAATGTGAGAGGGTGTACTCACCTTTGTGGGCGACTGTATGCCCCACAATGTTGTTTTATAAATGTGGCTGCTGCTTTGTTTTTTTCCAGGCGGAGGCAGAAGAGACTGAGACTGAGTTTCACCATCAGCAGCTGGGCATCTTACACACAGGTACACCACATGATATAATAAATAGAAAATAGAATAGATCTTGCAGTGCAAATAGAATGGAAAACAATGACAGCAAACCACAACAAATAAAACTGGGATAAACTGGGCTTTTTTTTTGGTTTGCTTTGCTGTCATTGTTTTTACATTCTATTAAGACTACAGGATCAGAATCCATTCTGTTTTTCTATGTATTCTGTTCAAGTCCTATTAATCTATGCTATTTACAACCTACTCTATGTATATACTATTCTATTGAAATGATAATGTAATCATTGTGTACCTTGGGTACTACATTTGCTGCCATCGCATGTGTCTATGTGTGCTGCTATGATGATAAAGTTCCTTTAATCCCTGCATGATTACGTTCATATATATATTATATTTACATTAATATTGTCCCTCTCAGTCGAAGGAGGTGTGGACAGCGGCCAAGGTTCTTCGGTCTTCTCCTCCGACTCCCCTCAGCTGGGTCAGCTGACCATGTCTTACAGCTGCCCGCCTTCCACACGCGCTCATTCCCAGCCGCAAAGCCCGTATCTCTCCACGTCTGGCGCCAGCACGCAGCAGCACCCGACCTATGCCCAGCAGCCACAGCAGCCAGTGGTGAGTGGACGTGCTTCAGTCTGCAAACATGTCCTGTACTCGGTGTGCAGTGTTGAAGTTTGCGGTGTTTGCGAGTTGAGCATGTTTTTTCTTGTTTTTTATAGTTGCAATATCACTGATATATCAGGACTTTCAATAGTGCTGCAACAACACATCATACCGAAATATCATTGAGCTGTTACCAGAATACCATTTATCTAATGATTATATTATGATTTTAATCTACTTAGTGGTCTACAAACATGTGATCCTGGGGCTTTGTTCAACATTTTGCATACTTTTGCTTCACAGAACATCTTCAAGCCGCTTTCTGTGTGTCTCTGAAAATTAGTTGTTTTGAAAGGCTGGTCTTATAAGAACTCCTCCACACTTCATCTCCGCACTGTCAGCCATGTTGTAATTTTAGCGGTACACCTCTGTTTATGACAAATTTAAGTTAGAACTATACACTACCTTTTATTAGAAATGAGAACAGTGGAGGATTTTATCATCCAAGCGTTCATGTACTAGCCAGAGTCTGAGGAAAGAGAAGAATAAACTTCAAAACCAAGGAGATGAAAGCATCTTAAAGGTTAGAGTACTAGTTCTCTCTTTCAACGCTTTTCAGTCCATAAAGTGATATGTACTTCTTCTTATAATGTATGTCTCCATATTTGAAATTACTATGTACATTCATGCAGGAATGTTGCATTTTAAGGAACTGTTTATATCATCTACATGTAGTCTGGTTAAGCTAATGCTACATGCTAACATATCATTACATTAGTCAATGAAGTTATTGATAGTTATATAGCGCAGTGCAAACAAAAAAGATGTTTAAATGTAATACAAAATGCTAACAAACAATGTATGTTACACCCTAACTTTAATTTTAACTACAAATGCCAGCGTGCTGCTTGCTACTTGGTCATAAGGATGATACATGCTAACAAATTGTCATATATCCACTGTCCACAAATTGTAGGACCTGTCTCTGTGCGATTAATTGTAGGTTTTTTTCCGTTTATAAAAAGTAGTTTTAAGTAAATTCTTCTGTATATTTTCCATCGGACCAAGGCAGGTTGTTTAGCCTGGCTCTGTGCTTCATGTCAGGCTGCAGACTTTGAGTAGGTACATTGTGAGCAAACACAAAAGTTAAGTAGACACTTAATACTTCTTCAGATGAGGCTGGAAGTTTGTGTCGTGACCTTTGCTGGTTTGTACAAACAACAACAGAACATTTTGGGTCATCAGGTTTCACCATTGACAAATTTTTGTTGGGGAAAATAAAAATGGCAGACTCGCGCAGAGGTCTGCTGGAAAACTTCTGCCGTGTATGGAGATATCTGCTGACGTCACAGATTGGTAAATGTCACAACTTAATTCGGGGAAAATCTCAAAGGGCATGTTCGAAACAAGTAGATCATTTGCGTTTCACATGTCTTCTTAATGAATTGGTCTAAGATTCTTGTGTGCAGACATGTAAAGGTTTTTGAGTAAGAGATGTTTCTTACTTGCTGACACTTCAGCTTCCGTCAGAGATGTTGTATCTTCCTTGTGTGACGTTTCTGATAAAAACAGCTGAGAAACTTTCAAAATAAAGTTCCTTGACCTGGCCACATCTGCTCTCCATGTTATGGGTCAGCTATCATAGACCACTGCAGGTGGATCAATCACATCATGGACTGACAAATCATTTTATCAGAAACCAATCAATACAAGAGATGGATCAAGGAGCTTATGGAAATCGGGAAGCAAGGGGCCTGCACCATCGTCAGGGATGAGGGGGCATACCTGTTTCCACACACCTTGGACGCTATCCTTTAAACAGATATGGCCATGTCGGAGATATTTGTTTTGAAAATTTCCCGGTTTGGTCAGCTTTTTTGTGGACCGGTAACACCAGGAAGGCTAAAGTATCTGCAAGGAAGAGACATCTCTTACTCAAAAACCTTTGTCTGCACATAATAATCTTGGTCCTATTGTTTGGAAGAACAAAACATTGTTTTATTATTATCTCTTCAACACCTCCATGGTTTGAATTCGTATTTCCAGCACTTCTGATGATCCAAATACAAAAAAACAGGAACCAGCAGGCAAGAAAAATTTGTTTTATTTTTCCCCTTGCTGCCTTCTTATGTCATGTATTTTCTTCTTATTTTTTGTACTGTTTCAGGATTGGTTGAATATAATCTGTGGCCACATTCACACAACTGTTAAATGCATATTTTGTGAACATGAAGATGCACAGAATGTTTATTTGACTTTATTTTGTTTGTTTTCTTAGCGTCTTCATTTCTACTTTCTATTTTCACTCCCGACCCACAGCCTGCGTCCCGCCGCCGTCGAAGCCGTAGCATGTCTGTTTGTGTGCCCCCTTCTTCCTACTCCCTCGCCCCCGCCCCGATGCTCTGCCCAAAGCAGCCCTCCACCCCTCCGCCGGACCTGTCCTCCTACAACGGCTCCTCCCCTCCTCGCGCGCCGCGGGACACGTTTGCTGGGCGCCTCTCCAAAGCGCTGGAGACGCTCCTCCCTCTTCACTCGGCCTCGCCGCTGCCCGGCACCAGGCAGCGCAGGGCGAGCCTGCCCGCCTTGTTCTCGAGCCCCGTAGGTTGAAAACGCCTCGTCCTTTGGCCACATTTGGTGGCGAGAAGCAGAGAGTCAGTCAGAAGGAGAACGATGGCGTTATACATCTCTCTTTGGCTGCTTCTTTTCTTCGAGGAACTAAACACAAATTGATGTTCTTTTCTAAAATGTGCAGATTTACTAATACTTTCATGCTTCTGCTGTTAGGAAATCTACAGATAAGGATTCATATTTATTCATTTTCAGTAGTTATTCTGAGTGGCCATAATAAGCGAGTACTTGACTTTCCAGCTTCACTTCTTTCCTAACTCTGTCCTCTCTTTTGTTAACTTCTTATCTATCTATTTGAAGAATATAATCTTTCATTTGAATCATTTTGTTTCTTGCGTATGAGGAGATCTTTGCCTTTCTTTCTCCGAGCGTCATTCTTGTCTTATGTCGTTGTAGCAGCATTCAATGGCACATGCCTACAGTGGAGGAGCAGCAGGAGGAGGCAGCCTCTCCTTCTCAGCAGTGCCCGACCCGCCCGCTATTTTCTTCCCCCCCATTCCTGAGCGCCCCGTTTCCTTTTCGCCCCCTCCAACCGCCCCACCGAAGGCCTACAACGCCCAGCGGCGAAAGAGCACGTCCATCCTGGAGGCTCACACCCGCCACTTTCAACCAGCCTACCCGAGATACGGCAGCAGCCTCCACCCCTTCTCGGGGATGGAGGCCGTGGACGCCCCCTCTCTCTTCATGGTCAATCCCGGTTTCGCCGCAACGGCTCAGAGACTCGGAGTCGGAGAGCATCTGTATCTCCCGGGACAATCTGACCCATCTTTTTACGGCTATAAGGACCTGAGGGCCGAACAGGAGGAAGTGGTGAGAAGGCTGAGTTTAAATCAAGCTGCCTTATTGGACCATTATGAAGCCATGGCGTATGGCGGCTACCCAATGAGTGCACACCAGCTGGGCTTGTTGAACTTCCATCAACAGAGGCAGGCAGCTGCTGCAGCCGCCAGTTTGGGCTACGACTCGGGACCTCACCCAGGCTTCTTGCACCCTCACTTGATGCAAAGACTGAGCGCACACAGTCCAATGAACCAACCTGTTCCTGCTTCGTCCGCTGATGTATGCAACCCCGCACAGCAACACTCCACCTACCCCCCTTCAGCACCACCGACAATAAGCGACGCCCCTACAGGAAGTGTTTTTGATTACCACTTGGCTGCCGCCGCCGCCAACGACCCGAGTCTCCTGGCCTCCAGACTGTACAGAGCCCGCAGGAGCTCCATGGACCTTCCTCTGGAAGAAAACACCCCGGCAGGCTCTGGCGGCTCAGGCTCGTACCCTCGACTCCAGCCTGTGACGGAGGAGCTGTGTTCCTACATCAGTCCTGAGCTTCCTTTACCGCCAGGAAGTCTCCTCCTGCATAACACATGCCTGAGCGCCAAGGACCGAAGTCCAGAACCATCTAGCGACTCTCTGGCCTCTTCCGACGCGGGGGAGTTCCTGTCGCCTCCTCCCTCATCCCTCCTCCCTCAATTCAACACTTCGGCCGCTCAGTTCATTCCTCAGTCGTCCTGCGCCGCCGTCTACGACTCGGCCATCGACACCCATGCTCATCCGCCCTCCATGCAGAGCTTTCTCCCGCCCACTCCATGCTCAGACCTCTCACACGGGGGGGCGTCATCGACTCTACAGGAGTCTCTGGTTGAGAGTGCGTGGGCCCGACATGGAGGGGCCGTGCCTGCCCAGCCCGACATGACGTACCATGAGTCATTGCTGGCCATGCAGGCCGCTAACCACACACTGGTACTGAATTTCTACAAAGCTCTAGGAGTTCTAAAGCCACAGGTCCAATTGCATTATTGCAGTTATTACACTACATCATTCAAATGCTATTTTTTGGTTTATCTCGAAATATCAAGGGAACTTTATCTTTATTATAGTAAATTACTGTAAAAAACATGTTTAGTGATAATGCAATCTGACCAGTGAGCTTTATAGCGATCCCTGTTGTACTCCCCTAAGATGCTGTACTCCCCTACGATGCTTATTTGTTATCCTGTAGTAAGACTTTTAGTTTAACCCCCGCCAGTCACTGGAGCGCATCTCAGAGTCACAAGCAATGTCTCACTTATTATGTCTTACTTATCATGTTTGACTTATTTTATACCTACAGAGCGTGTAAAAACTAATGGTTACAAAAATGTGGGACATGTTTGCCTGAGACGCGCTTTATTGTTGCAGCTTTGTAAAGCGTCTAAGCCGCCTCCTTCCTAATGTTGTGTATTTGTTTACAATGTCAGTAAGTAGTATTTTGTGTGTATGTTCATATATGACTGTATATGAAAACAAAAGTGCGTTTGTGCAGGTATACTCCACAGCGGGTATACTTGAATATTTGCTTGTACAAATCCAAAGTTGCCATCATAAACTGAGTCTGAGTATTTTTAGCACATCATCATGATTCATAACATTTGATGACGTATTGGCGTAGCGGCAAGACTTTGTTGATTTTGTACGGACAAACGCACAAAAACATACAACAAAAGCACGGAGGCTTAGACAAAATGTTTACTTTTACGTGTATTTTAATTAATTTAGTTTTGGTGTTTTATCAATTAAATTGTTTTTTTTTCTTTGTCCTGCCCAGATTGGAAAGTGAGGTCATTTGTAAGTTGTTGTATTTGTTTATTTAAAGGACAATGTGCAGTTACAGTAAAAAGATGGCTGCACCAGATTTAGCACCGTGCTAATTTTCCATCTGCAGTCCTCTGTAGTCTGTAGGTCATTGGTAGGATTCAAAGGTCACAGCTGCAACCCATCAAACCCTTAGAAAGCTGATCATATTCATCTTTGTTTACTCTTTCTTTTCAATTTTTTTGTATTTCTGTCTGTTTGATACGTGACCTTTAGTGTGGGTATCATAAAACAGGGGAAAAAATATAGTGACGCACAAAAAACATCTATGTCTCACTTTTGTTCTCATTTCTTTTTTGTCACTTTATTCAACTTTATTAACATTGTCGGTACAATAATCCCTCATTTATCACCGTTAATTGGTTCAAGGCCTGACCGTAGTAAATGAATTTCCTTGAAGTAGTTACTATTAGTTATGTATTGAATATTTTCATAGCTAGATCATACAAAAAATGTTTACGACCTTTTAAATACATATAGTATTTTAACATTATGAGAGCCTGCTATACATGAAATAACACCCACATAGTCACATTTACACTCCTTTAATCAAATATAGTAATGTTGCCTGAGGCTGAGCCAATCAGTGGCCACGACACTGAACTGCGCACTCTGATTGGTTTGCTCTAATGTAGTGGCCAACACCGCTGTACCTTTGTTATTTTTACTTTATTTATATATTTATGCTTGAAATGCTTAATTTAGGCAAAAAAAATATGTAGAATATGTTTAAATAATGTGATAAGAGTCAAGCTACAAACTTTAAAGGACAATGTGACAAGGGACTACTATTTATTTGACAGTAATTCAGTAGTAATGATGGCTATAAAGTTATAAAAATGACTGCAAACAATTAAAACAGTGATACATCATAGATGTTTTATGGTGACGTTTTCCTTCGTATGTTTTGTTATTTGTTTCGTTTTCATTCAATCTTTTGCTCTTGTGTCTCATGTTTATTGCAAATATACTTGCTCAAGCGCTTGCATGACAAGTATATTTGCACGTGGTCTTCTAAGGGTTGAAGAAGAAGAACTATCATGTGAATAAGTGACGTTCATGTTGTTTAGAAGGTGAGAGAAGAGTCTTAAAAGCAAAAGTAGTTGAAATTAGGAGTGTAATACAAGTATTATGTGTGATGTCCTATAATGCTATTAATTTAGGACCTGCATGAGAAAACTTCCCAGCCTAACGAACCTAACCCCAAGCTGTCCACATAATGTGTGTGCGTGCGCGTGCTGTATTCTGTTTGAATATATATTCTTGTGCATGCGTGCATACACAAGATTAAAAGTAGCTTGCGTTTACACTCATGCATCATCAGGTAGCCATAAACATGTTCTGATTACCTCCTGTTTTTGTTCCTTTTTCTCTTTAATGTTTTTAAATATAAGAATCAGGTTCAGGTTTCAAATCCGCAGCCCGCCTCAGGATCCCCACTGTTGGGCCCCTCGGCCTCCCAACCTGCTCCTCTGGTGACGTCTGAACAGGTAACCACCAAAAACAAACCATGTTCATTTAATTTGAAATACAGTAATTGTCTCTTTGTTATGTTTACCTGATTTGGAACACATTTAACAAAACTAGAGAAGCACTAAGAGAATGCAGACCACATCTGGCCTTATCTCCCAATAGTAAAATAGTCCAGACTGTCTCGACCAGGGGTCCCCAAACTACGGCCCGTGGGTAGTAGTAGTAGTAGTAGCGTCCCGCAAAGACAAAGAAAGTGCTTTCTCGGTTTCTTTCATTCCACTATCGATAACTTAAAAGGTTTTGGGCAGACTTGCATATAACTTTTAAAAAATGTCACAAATGTGAAATAGACCAAGTGATTACATTTTGGGGAGGAATCAGATCACAGTCTAGACTCTAGACCAGGGGTTCCCAAAATTTTTGAGTTGGAGGCCACATTGGGCTAGAAGAATTTGGCCGGGGGCCAGGCTATCTATCTATCTACGGGGCGGTATGGCGTAGTGGGTAGAGCGGCCGTGCCAGAAACCTGAGGGTTGCAGGTTCGCTCCCCGCCTTTTTTTTACATCCAAATCGCTGCCGTTGTGTCCTTGGGCAGGACACTTCACCCTTGCCCCCGGTGCCGCTCACACTGGTGAATGAATGATGAATGAATGATAGGTGGTGGTCGGAGGGGCCGTAGGCGCAAACTGGCAGCCTCGCTTCCGTCAGTCTACCCCAGGGCAGCTGTGGCTACAAATGTAGCTTACCACCACCAGGTGTGAATGAATGATGGGTTCCCACTTCTCTGTGAGCGCTTTGAGTATCTTATAATAGAAAAGCGCGATATCTAATCCATTATTATTATTATTATTATCTATCTACAGTATATATATATATATATATATATATATATATATATATATATATATATATATATATATATATATATGTATATATATATATATATACATATATATATATATATATATATAAATAATATAATAATAATATAACGTAGTAGACATGATCTGGATCATCCATCCATCCACATTACCGCTTACCCCTCTCGGGTCAGGGCAGAATGTGGGGTAAACTCTGGTCAAGTCGCCACCTCATCGCAGTACAACACTCACACTCACACTCACACACTAGGGACAATTTAGTGTTGCCAATCAACCTATCCCCAGGTGCATGTCTTTGGAGGTGGGAGGAAGCCACACCAGCCCCAAAATGTTATCACTTGTTCCTTATCCCATTTCTGATATTTGCTGAGAGTTTCATCAAAATCCACTCATATTATTTTGAGTTATTTTGTTAATTAACTAAATAACTGACTAACAAACAGACAAATCAACAATTATATAACATCCTGTCGGAGAATAAAGAACATCGCATGTCCACATTTTCACAATTCAACATGTCCGAAAAGAAATAGAAAGAAGCAGAGATGATTTATTCCTGCCCCTTCTCCTTATCTCAGCAGACTGTTTATTCACTTCCTGTGTTTGTCATTTTGCGCACACACTAAACCCTTGTTTATCTATCGCTGGTAATTGGTTCCAAACCTGACCAGAGTAAAAACATTCACGCAAAGTATGAATGATTAATTATAAATTGACAGTCAAAGCTGTCAATAGTAAAAGTGTCCGCTATAGACAGGTGGCCACCATATACAGCTTGGCAGCCATTTTAATCAGACTTCGCAGTGGTTGTTGGAAGATGATAGGACAGAAAGTGTTGGATTAGTAAACACAAGGTAGAGACTTTAGTAGGATGGACTTACAGGGTTGTAAAATTCTCCAAATCAACACGGAACAATGGAATGAAAGTTGGAAAAATGCTCTGGCGATGGTTTATATTTCAAGATCGCTGGTTCGCTCATTTTGCTGTCAATCAAAAAGGGATTCAGCATCAGGCAAGTCATCCAATCATCGTGCGGAAGCTCGGCCGGCCGAGGCCACGCCCACCTTCCATACACTTCCAGAGACACTCTGCGTCTGTGAGCGACACAAAGCTGAGCATTTATCCAATGACTGTCTCGTTTGGCTGCGGTGGAACAACGCACTCTATGCTCCCCCATTGAAGTCAATGGACGGTCAGCTTCAACACTGTTTAATTCACGGTGACGCTACCACAATCAATGAGAAGAAAAACGCATTGTAGTGCATATTTAGTGAATTAAATGTCAACAAAAATTACATCGACCTTTTTTTTATATTTTATGGGAAGCTAAACTTCCCTTGCAGTTTTAGAGCAATCGCCACTGGACGTTAGTAATGATGATAATTCGTTGAGAGCAGAGAGCTGCTGCTTGATATTTTATTAAAGTTTGAGAATAAATGAGGGGGAGTGCTTGTTAAGCAGGATGTTATGATATTGTTAAGATAATGTGATGATATGACGTGTATGTGGTCATAAGTGTAATACGTACTACATCACAAGCCTTGTATGCCAACGTCTGTAATAGGTTTACATAAACCGCAAACCAGCGTCCATGTTAGTTGACATTATTAATTAAATTATTGAACTTAAAATATTTTGGAAGAAAGCAATTCATGACCAGAAAACAATTTATATTGCAGCAAGTGTATCCTTAAAAAGAGCAAAAAAATTAAATAACAGCAACTGTGATATACTGCATCATTGCAGCAAGTGTTAATATTAGTGGCTGCTATGCAAAGTTAAAAAAAAAAATATTCTGGAATGTAGAATAAGTAACTACTATAATGCCACTACTCGTACTACTATTTTATAACACTATTCTTTTCTGTAGGAGACAGTTTTTTGTGGCTTCTAACACAGGTTAGACTGTATTTTCATAGCTATGAAAACCTTCCAAAAACATATTTCAACATTAGGAGAGTCTTCTCGACATGAAATAACATCCTTTAGTCACCTTTTCACTTCTTTAATCCAATTTAGTAATGCTGTCTGCGCTGATTGGTTTGTGTTCATCCAATGGCCAACACTAATATAGTATTGATATTTTTACGTCATTTACCGGTAAACATTTGTATGCTTGACAAATGCTTACTTTAAGCCAAACATACTTACAATATATTGCTTACTTAATAGAGTGAATGACCCACTTTATAATAGAAAAATAACAGTAAATAATTAAAAGTGAAAGCTTATTTAGTAATGGAAAGTAAATATAGGATTAAAAGTTGTGCACAAATAAAGAATTTTGCATAATAATTTCAAAAAATACAGAAAATAAAGTACATCAAATGGTATTGACAGGATATTATTGTATTTCTCTGCAGGTGACTGGGTCAATTCAGTGTGTCAGTACATGGACACAGAGCCCCACACACACCTTGTTGCAGGCTGCACAAGTACGTCACAGCAGTCATATAAACTTGAATAAACTCAAATAAATGTTTGCTTTTCTTTTTCTATTCCTAACTGCATTTGCTGGCATGTTTCCTGGGTTTGTCCATGTATGCTTGCTTTGCTTAATTTATTTGTTCTACTTATTTTTTGCTTCATTGCCGTTGCTCAGTCATGCGACCTTAGCCCGTCTCCCAGCATGCAACACGTCTTCCTTCTTCACCAAGCTCACAGAGCACTGGTTCAGGTATCCTTCCTGACTTTTCTGTCTTCCTCTTCTTCCTGCTCTTCGTCACCTCAGCATAGTGTGACCTTGCCCACCTCCACCTGCCTCACTTCTCCTCCAGTGGCCGTGGCCCCTGCTCTTCCTCATTCCCCTGCCCCTGCATCCGCCCCCCAACCCTTGGCCACCACGGTGCCAATCATCAGTGTAGTCGCGGCTGAAGCTACTCCGCAGGTACTGGAAGTGCAAGAAGAAGCACTGAAATCCTTTTTCGTTGTTGGTGGTGATACAAGCATTATTTAATAATATTGGAGGGCAGGGTGAAAAAACCCCAACTTGTAACAATGATTGACCCAATGTTTTGTTATCGGTCCAAAAATGTATTTCGATACTTTTCAAAATAGAGGGGGACCACCACAAAATGTCCTTATTGGCCTTATTTTAACAGAAAATATTATAATACATTAGACATATGTTGCTTACTACAAAAAATTATAATTTTGTCATTAAATATGATAGTGAACATACTAGACAACTTGTCTTTTAGTAATAAGCAACTATAGGCTTCTAAATTGGGTTGCTGACAGATGCAGTAACATGTTGTGCCATTTCTCATTCTGTTATTTTGTCAAGATTAGGACAGATTATTAATCTACTTGTTCATTTACTGTTAATATCTGCTCTCTTTCTGTTTTAACATGTTCTATCTACACTTATGTTCAAATGTAATAATCACTTATTCTTCTGTTGTTTGATACTTTACATTAGTTTTTGGTGATACTACTAATTTTGCTATCAAGTAGTTATAGGATTATACTTTGGTCATATTTAAAGTCCTCATGTGTCCAGGGACATAATTCATGAGTTTATAAACAATAAAAAAGACAAAGGATTTTGTGATAACAAAAAATATTGACGTAATCATTGTGGTATCGACTATGTACGGCTCTTGTACTTCGTATCGTTAAAGCCGTGGTCTGTGTAGATCCAACCATGGCATTTGTTTACATTGAGGAGCGCTAGCATGCTGTTAGCGGTTAGCTATTGTATCTTTCTACAGTGTGGAGTAAAGCATGTTTAAAGCTTGGTCTTGTAGGGATAATACTTGTGAGAAACAGTTTATTTGTCACCATGGCGGCGATGATCAGTGATTTAGAAGTAGATAAAACACTGCCGACTGCGGATAAACGATAGCCGCTAGCTAAATAATGGCAAACAAGAACAAGAGCTAAGCACCTCTTGAAGAGCGGCACTACAGTGTTTATAACTTCAACTTTATCATTAGTTTTTAAGCCAAAATGCTTCCATTCTCCCTTTTCTATCTCCACCCTGTTTCTGCTTGTAAGTCGTCCGTGCGTTTCCTAATATGCGCGTCTGCTCTCATTAACAGCAATGGCACACCGTCCTGTCTGGAAAAAGGATTTTTCAGAAGCAGTATAGTACCGTTTTTTATTCATTAGTACCGCGGTACTTTATCAGTACCGGTATACCGTACAACCCTACTTGTAACTCTAATTTATGCTTGCAACTTAAAGCATGGCAAAACTCCAAGAGGCATCATGAATCTCAAAATACTCGTAAATTGTGGTACCACTGTATTTATTGTTATCTTATTTTGATTTATTATTATTATGTATTTTTAACTGTGCCTCTGTACACCTTACAGTCTGTCTCTCAGCCCTCGGAGTTGTCCCACTTCCAGCTCCAACCACCCCATGCATCCACAGAGAGGTAACCCGTTGCATATGGCTGGTTTAGATGATTAACGCCACATCTCATAACTAAAATCGATAAAAAAGTCTCCAAAACAATCCACAATGAATGATTTCTATTTCATCTGTAGTGGACATTTGTTTCTCTTTATCTTGTCAGAGTTACATATTTCAGAAAGAAAAAAAAAGCATTGTTATACAGAACATAAACGTCCACTGCCAAGGACACTGGAGGTTCTGAAAAAAGTCTGAATGTCTTGTCTGCTTTCTGTCAGTGGCTACTCTGAGACCTCGGGCCTGAGCGACGGCAATGAGGGAGGAGGTGGGGGGCGCCATGAGGGGCGCTCTATCAAGCGACACCAGAGGCGCTCCGTGCGAAGCCGATCGCGCCACGAGAAACTTGCCAAGGCCAAACTCAACGTCCTCAATGTACTCACCAGAAGACACCTTGACTTCTCGTGCATTTGTCTCATTGCCTTTCTGTAATTGGATAGATATCCAAGCGCGGCGACAGGGTGGCAGAGTGCCAGCTGGAGACCCACAACAGGAAGATGGTCACCTTTAGGTTTGACCTGGATGGAGACAACCCAGATGAGATCGCTCAGATTATGGTAGATGATGATCATCTGTGCTTCAGTGCTTCATCTAACACGGAATACGTCTGCTGTCAGGTCCAGAGCGAGTTCATCCTGGAGAGCGAGAGGGAGTCATTCATCGAGCAGGTCCGAGAGGTGATAGAGAACGCAGATGAAAAAGGCCTGGAGAGAGACACCAGCGGCCAGGTGGACATCTTTCCCACAGGTGCATCAAGTGCATTTTTGCACATTCACAACTCATCATTTTGTTGTACTGGCTTTACAGATGACCGGTGACATGACACAGCAAAATCCTGCTATATCAGTCCCCATGCCAGGTGATCATCGTTATCATATAACACTTGCCTTTAGGTCTGACCCCACCCAATATTGATATCGAGTATCGGTCTGATGTCAGCACACAAAACAGTATCCTGCCGTGTGCTTACTTGTGCAAAGCTAGACAGCCAATTAACATTTAAATGTCCTCCAATAAGCACACAAGGTTGATCTTTTCTTCTATTTTAGTCAAGTCATTTACACAAGGTAAACATGGTAGACTATAGGCTACTGGTTGAACTTCTAATTATGACATATAAAGACTTTTATTGGTTAAAACTACACTGTCAAACCACTGACTAGTGGTGTTCTTGTTATATTTGTGCAAGTTACAATCAGCCCCTTTAAAGACAGTATAAGTCCATTCCAGATGGTTAATAAGAAATAGTTTAGTGTTTTTCATACCCACAATTTTTGTTTGACACATTTTAACTCATTCCACACTACAAAATATTTAAAGTCTCTAGGAGTTCTGCTGATATCGTAGTGAATCAATCTTGTTATTGGCCAATACTCAAGGCTCCAGTATAGGTATGGTATCAGAAGTGTAAAAGTTGCATGAGCCACCTCTGTAACTTTTATTTCTGCCTGCTTTCCAGACACGCCCCCGAGTGCCTCAGCACAGGTGGTGCACTCAGCAGGTCGCAGATTTATCGTCAGCCCTGTACCTGAAGCCCGGCTAAAAGAACCAAGCTTTCCCGCCTCTACCTCACCATCTCTTACACCTTCAGTCGAGACAGGTGAGCATTTAACTTGACCTCCTTATACAGTAACGACTGAATCGTTTTTTGGGGGGGGTTGTCCTGTCCAGCTACTCTAGCAAATCATATTGTTGATGTAGATGCTCATATTGGCTGTACAAATTTACTTTATAAAGTAACGACTGAATTGTGATCCCACTTTGTCAATTCTAGTGCTCGGTATCTGTAATTTGTTGGTGAAGGTCCATCAAAGGCCGAATTGTACCAAAACTTTTTTTTCCTACAGGAAATAATATAAATCCATTTAATATGTTCCAGACGCCCAATAAATATGAACATAAATACATTTTATAGAGAATAATTATAGTCTTACATACAGAAACAATGTGAAATGCATATAAATAATGAATAAATGAACATTTGACATCACTTTGTTGAAGGTTGTTGTTGGTGATGACCTTCATACTTTGCTACAAGTTCTTCTTAAATTCAATACTGTTTCTCACCTGCTTCAGCAAAGTGCTGGCATTCGCAAATGTCTTTGGCACCATGGTGGATTATTTTGCAGTTGTGTTCGATAAAAAAATTACAAAGGCTGATTCGCCAATACATGGATTTTTTTGGACACTCGAGTGATAAAAACTAGTTGTATGTCCAATGTTTGTACTTACGGTAACAATGGTACAAAAACAGTATCTGAAAACAAAATGTGGGGCGTTAAAAAAACGAGGGCTCGCTGCACATAACCCTCAGCTTTCATAAATGATCAATAGAACAACTCCAAAATAATCAATTCAGATCAAAACCCATACATTTGTAACATAGAACCACCAAACATCCACTTCCTCTTTTTTCACAGTTGCTCAGGCATCAGATTTGAGCTTGTCCAAATCTGCGGGCGCCGTCAGCCTCCAACAAGCCTTTTCAGAGCTACGACAGAACAAGAGCGTGTTGGATGCTGGACCGAGCACTGCCCCCGCCTCCATCCTCGCCTCCTTCCTATCCGCTCATCCTGCAGCATCCTCTGCCTCCTCACCGTCTCCTGCTGTGGAAGCTGCTTCTTCAGCACAGGAGGATGCTTCTCCTCCTGCTTCCTCCTCCACTCTGACTGTGGTCAATCAGTCATTGCCCATCCAAGGAATGTCTCAAAGCCAAGAGGCGATACCCACTTCAGTCCTTTCCACCTTAGCTCTCAGCAACATGGCCTTGACGATGCTCACATCTCCTCCTGCCTCCCTTGTGTACTCAGTCCCCTCAGAAGTTCTGCCTGATCATGCCTCTGCCTCCTCCACCTCTTTCTCTGTTATCCCCACGTCATCCCCCTCCTCATCCTCCTCCTCAGTGCAGCCCACCTCGACGCACTCGCAGCCGCAAACAACCGCCCTTTCTGGGCAGACGCACACTCACTGTGGCGAATGTGACGCCAGGTGAGCTTTGATGGATTTATTCAAGAAAAGACGGGAGTTATTCCGACTAAGTTGTGTTCTTCCAAGGTGTGATCCGTCAACGGAGTGCCAAAGCAAGCCGGACGACATCCAAGCCCTGGAGAAGAAGCTGCGCTCTCTCTTCATGGACCTGGGCGGAGGGGTGGGCTCCACCCAGGGAGACCTGCTGCCTGATGCTGCCTCTGCATCCTCCGCCGAGGGGACATCGTCCCCGGTGGGCACCTGCTCTACCTCCACATCTGTCGCCCCCAGCCAGGCAGCCAATCCTTCTCAGCCCCCTATCAGTTTGGCACTGGGGTCTCCTGCCCCCCCACAGCAGGGCTGTGGCACACCTATGTCAACTCCTGCACCAGCAGGTATGACTACTAGCTCGGTGGTCCCTAACCTTATATTTGCCAAATCTATCATTAAAACACAAAATCAATTCTGACTTATCATCTGGGAGAGCCTGGAGTAGCTGCAGGTACTCGCTGTTCCTCTTGCCTAAAAGCCGCACTGAGGTGCAAGACAGGGAGATGACCGGCGGCACCAAAACATGCTCGCTAGTTAGCGAACCATATAGCTAGTTTACTTGTTGTCACCTCCTTTCGCTCTCCGAGCCACATTGTTGGCGGCTGTATACTTTGCTGCTAATCATATTTGGATGATTAATTACAATCCAAACACTGTTAATTCCGAACCAGTAGTAGCTCTAGAGCAGGGGTGTCCAAACTGTGTCCTACCGGTGTCTGCAAATTGGCCCGCGACCAGTCAAGGGATTTATAACGATTCAGTGCTCTTTGCACACTATTTGAATTGAGAATACTTTACAGTTTATTTAAAGCTGATTTGCCACCAGGCTGTGGACAACATTAAAACTGCAAATCAGTGAACAGAAACTGTACTCTGAAGTCAGTACAGCACAGCATATACTTAAGTGACCCAATCCAAAAAAAAATGTTTCACACATTACTCAACCTTCTCACTCAACTTTGTGGACAATATGAAAAAAACGTTGAAGTACCATTTATAGTACAAAATTACACCCATTTGAAACCACTACAATATATTGTGGGGAAATGCAAAACACTCTCTCCGCACTTATCCATATTTGGCACATTTTAGCTGCTTGATATTTCTGAGTGATTACAAAACTTTAAAGAGGTCGTCACGGAAGTAAACAGTGCAGGAGTTGAACTTTCACATACTCTTGATACCCAATTGTATTAATTATATATACATTTTATTAATACACCCCGTGATCCCGAAAGGGACAAGCATTAGAAAATGCATGGATATAGTAACATAATATGTGGGCTTTGTACCGAGGATGTCATTGTGGCTTGTGCAGCCCTTTGAGACACTTGTGATTTAGGGCTGTATAAATAAAGATTGATTGATTAATTAATTGATTGATATGTATATATATATCAATCAATCAATCAAAGATTATTTATATAGCCCTAAATCACGAGAGTCTCAAAAGGCTGCACAAGCCTCAACGACATCCTCAACCCAATGGGATTACAATGAGAAACCTTGGAGGGGACCCCCCCCCCCACTCCCAACCCCCTTGGATGACAGGTGCAATAGACGTTGAGTGGATCTAGATCATAGTGTGAGAGTCCAGGTATTGTTTTGACATGACGGATTGTAAAAAGAGGTCACAACACCGGAAGTATTTTACCCGAGGGGGCGTGGCTACAGGATAGCGTCGCCAAATGGGAGTTATTTGCATGTATGTTATAGAATATTACATTATGTTTTCAATGATAATACTGTTAGTAAACGATCTATTAAAAAACTAAATAGTATGTGATGCATTACATGAGACATGTAAGTGTCAAAAAGCAAAAATATTCCTCTTTTTTTGCTCAAAGGGTGCTCACAGCCCTGTATTTGGTGCTATTAGATCAAACTGATTTCACACTTTGGAACTTTTACATTTTTCCTTAGCTTCATTTAGATCGACGGAGAAGACAAAAATCGATGTGAAACACGACACTCATCTGACTTCTTTTCACTTGTGATGCGAAAGAAGCTTACTGATAAACAGGGTTTGGCGTTTGACTGTCAAATGATGCAACAGTTGACACGTGACGTTTACTTATCGAGGGGACTCCGTATCACTCCTTGTGTTTCATAATAATTAAGACTTGCTTTAAAGTATTCATGTCAGTGAGTGGATCAATGATGCCATCTTGACCTTTTCTTCAGTAAACACAGCCACCAACTCCAGTCAGACAACTCCATCCAAAGCGCCGTTGTCCAGAGTAGCGGTGAGTGAGCCTCGCACACATTATGCGAATTAACATTTCACTTAATTGTATACATTTTTACTCACCTTCCTCATCTTGCATGCAGCTTTTTTTGAATGTTCACTCACAAAAAAACATGATTTCCCACTTTCTTCTTCTTCTGGATTAGGCTACCTCTACTTCTTCAGAACTGCTGCAGTTCCTGCCTGGGCCGTGTGTCACACAGGTGGTGTTTTCTGGCTCTACGCCCACAATCATAACAAACATGTCTGCGTCTTATGCTTTTACTAACCGTGATTGCTTTGTTGTGTCGGTGCATCAAATGACATTCAAAATGCTCAAAGAGGAAATGACGTCAAAAAAGAAAGGGGGGAAAAGCACTAGCAGGAATTTGCTGCACAATGAATGCACTTTTTTATTCCCCAGACTATTTTGTTGCATCTGTTCCTAAAACGTCACCATTTCAGGTGCACGTTCAATCTCTTTATTAACCAGAGGTAACACAATCCGGTGAAAAGGTTCAAAAGAGCTGCCGCTGCTAACTGCTAAAGCTAAACCTTGATGACGTCACAAGGCAACAGGCTCCGCCTTTTAAAAAAGCACAGACTCTGCACACTGGGCCCCATTCAGCAACCGTTCTTTGGAACAAATTTTGTTCTTAGGCCCACTTACGAAGTTATTAAGGAGATTTTTGTTTTCACCAATGTTTTCTTAGCTGGGATTTGTTCGTAGGTAAGAACAAAATCTACAAGCGCTCCAGAGCACTCTAAGGGTGGCCTATTTGTTCTTAAGTGTGACAAGTTCCCTTACTTCTATTGTATAATGTTAAATTAATATCATAGATAGATAGATAGAGATGTATATAGAGAGATATAGAGATAGATAGATGGATAAGACAGACAGACAGACATATAGCAAAATGAGCAATATATAGACATTTCAAAATACACACACACACACACACAATCATGAATCACACAATGGCAATGCTTTTGCTGCTACTGCAAGATGCCGCAGATCGTGCCCTGGGGTGGGAGTGCATATTTCACGACCAAGTAGACCTATTTGCCCGAAGTGACGAATATTTATTTGAACGCTTTAGGCTACCGAGAGCAGTCCCCCCTTTCTTAAACTTACGTTTTGACATGTATTTCCCCTGCGGGATAATACGAATTTCTCTTCTGTAATCTGTTTGTGTTTTCTCCGTGTGTTTGATGTTTGGCTTTTCCGCCTGAATTGTGCCCTTATATGGGGAATTAAGGGCGTTTACCTATGCAAATTACGGAATTAAAGTTGTTTACATATGCATTTTGGGGATATAAGGGCGTGTTTATATGCAAATTATGATATACACGCAAGTGCTAACCATTTGGCATTCAGCAACTTAAGAACAGCAGGTGGGAACAATTTGGGCGTTTAAGAACACGTCATGAATTTGAATGGACTGCTCCTAGGAAATCACTTAGGAAGAAAGATACGAGGAAAAGTTAGGAACTTATTGCTGAATGGGACCCACTGCTCATATATATCTCTCAAATGCATATGCCAGATATTTGAATTTTTTCTTCTTTTTAAGCAATGTATAAATTATAGAGATGTCCGATAATGGCTTTTTTGCCGATATCCGATATTCCGATATTGTCCAACTCTTAATTACCGATTCCGATATCAACCGATACCGATATATACAGTCGTGGAATTAACACGTTATTGTGCCTAATTTTGTTGTGATGCCTCGCTGGATGCATTAAACAATGTAACAAGGTTTTCCAAAATAAGAGAACAACTTCAACTCAAGTTATGGAAAAAAAGTGCTAACATGGCACTGCCATATTTATTATTGAAGTCACAAAGTGCATTATTTTGTTTTAACATGCCTCAAAACAGCAGCTTGGAATTTGGGACATGCTCTCCCTGAGATAATCCTGATACCCACTACAAATATGGGAAAACTATACTTTGACTTTCACAAAGTGCATTATTTTTTTTAATGTTTTAAACATGCCTCAAAATAACAGCTACAAAAACAATGAAGGCACACAGCTTCAGTCCAGAGTATACTAGAGTAATGAAGTAAACAATAACATAGTCCTCCTTTAGTGCAAGACTGCCTGGTATACTGTATAACAGGAAATTATAAACTGGGCTCAATCTGCCCTGCTCTTATGTATCTGTATGAGTAACAAAAATGTGCTGCAAGCGAGTGGTGAGTGCTTGAAGTGGCCTACCAGTCAGCCAGAGCTTCTGAAATGCTGCGTTGAGACAGGGCACCTCCGTTCACTGCAAGCTGCAAAATGTGCGCCATGCAGGGCACACTAGCTTTTGCCATACTGCGTGTGTTGTCCCTGACCACAACGTGGGCTTTCGCCTTGGGGTGGTTTTTGTTGTATTTTAGTTTTTTCTCAGCGAAGTCTTTAAGCGACAACTGTGTGGTACTACTTTTTTTCCATGTTTGCTTTTCATCCATCTTCTGCTTGTATTCATCGTGTATCTCCTTATGATTCTTGA
Organism: Entelurus aequoreus; assembly: GCF_033978785.1. NCBI lineage: Eukaryota > Metazoa > Chordata > Actinopteri > Syngnathiformes > Syngnathidae > Entelurus > Entelurus aequoreus. The sequence continues at coordinate 18,031,648 of NC_084742.1, read as the reverse complement.
AGAGGTGGGAGATCAAATTGCTTGTATTAAAGGAAGACGTATTGGTTCCTCCTCGCATAACCAACTTTTTGTAGTCATTGCAAATTGCCAGTTTTTTATCCGTCAGACACACTTTTAAATAATCCCAAACCATAGACATGGTGTCGTTAGTCAGTCACCGAGCGAGCTCGCTTGTTAGCCAGGCTACAGCACCGGCAACAACACACTCTTGTTGTTGTTATGCTCCGCTTGCGGCGGTTTGATGAGGTCATCAAGCGTCGCCAGTAAACCTCTCATGCTGCAGTCGTCAACTCCTGTGTTGTGTAGGAGAGAGGGGAGGGGCTGCTGACTGGGAGAGTCCGTGTTTTACCGGATATGTACCGCTCCGTACAGCGGCGTTTTAAAAAGTCATTAATTTTACTTTTTGAAACCAATACCGATAATTTCCGATATTACATTTTAAAGCATATTATCGGACATCTCTAATAAATTACTTTCCCTAGTAATTAATTACATTTATTTAAGAGTGTTTCCGTTAGTCATTCAATTACTGTTTTTTGGTAAAGTAACAAGTAACTATAATTAGATTAGACAAACTTTTTTGATCCACAAAGGAAATTGTTCCACACAGTAGCTCAGTTACAAAGGATGGAAAGGGTAAGGATGGAAATGATAATGCACACAAGGGCACAAAAAGAGGGCAACAAATAAAAGGTAAAAAGTAGACTTAAAAATGTACCATAGTAGCAGTATCAAATATACATATATGTAATATTTACATATTATATATACAGTATGTAATATATACTGATATATTATATTCTTATATAATAATATATTTTTATATAACAAATCCCTTTTACCATAATATTACAATATTACAGTATATGTAACAGCTACAGATAAAAAAAAAGGGCAGCATAAAGTAATTTTCAGAACACTGCTAATATCTAAAAAAAAATAAAATACATCCAGCGGGACACGTTGTGGTCATCTACTTTCTCCCATTGCAGTCCCAGCAGCCTTTAGAAGACTTAGACGCCCAGCTGAGAAGAGCTTTGAGTCCTGAGACAGTTCCTGCTAGCACACACTCACAGGTACACACACAGACACACGTGTTTTGTACATTTTGACACACTGCTAATTTGTTTCCTCCATGTTTACATCAGGCTCCTCTCGGTGCCAATCTTCTGGCGGCACAAGCAGGTATGTTCGTCTAAAGGGATGGCTAATGTTTTCTGTTGTTTAGTAGCTGTCTGAATTGTACTGTTTAGTTCCTTTCTCTTCAGAGGAAGACTTCACCTCATCTCCTGCTGCTCCTTCAGGTGGAATCCAACTTGGCAGATTCCAGGTTTGTTCTCCTTGACGAAAAAGAATCCATCTTTCGTCTTGCATCTTATTTGCTCATCTTTCCTCCCTTCCAAAGGTGTCATTAGCCACTGAGGGGCCTCCAAACCAGCGCACAGAAATCTTCTCTTCCTCCACATCTTCCTCCTCCTCCTCCTCTAATCTCTCCAGCCCAGAGAACACGTTGCACAAAGGTTCTTCCACCCCTCTGAGAGCAGGAGGAGACGTTGTGGACGGACTCTCTCAGAGAACGCTGGAAGGAAACCAACACTCCACCCCCATCACCTCCCCATGCGCCTCACCCAAGCTTACAACCACCATTGGACGCTTCCAGGTAGAAATATTTAACCCTTAAGAGGTGCTTTAAATATTCAACTTACTCCGTCATGACAACTTCATGAATTAATGTGGCCTCTAGATGTCACCAAAAACACAAAACATTTACCACTCCACTTCAGCTTAAAGACAGCATAAGTCCATTCAAGGCGGGTAATAATAAATAGGTTACTGTTTTTCATACCGACCTCTGTTTGGCCAATTTCAGTTGATCAAACCTTTTCTAACGTTCCACACTACAAAATAATAAAAGCATGTATGATTCCTGCTTGTATCGTATTGGATCACTAATGGTATTGGCCTATACACACAGCTCCAATAAAGGTTTTGTATCGGAAGTGAAAAAGGCCACACTCCCACTTATTAAAACCAGCTTACAAATTTCCAGGGTGTTTTATTTTTATTTTTTAAAGCTCAAATATTGCTGTATGCTTTAAATTGAAAAAAAAAAGCGCTATTTGGTGGAGAAGAAAAATATACATTAAAAAAATGTAAAGCCACTATTTCAAATTGAAATGTCTACATAAGTCATTGCATAAGTTTTTTATAACAAATGTGTTGTCAAAACTTGATTTTTGATTATTTTTCGGTGATATTTTTGGTCGATAGGAACAAATGGGACACTTTTTGTGTAGCTTGGCCATTTCAGGCTAATATAACAAACATTAATTATTTATATTAATTAAAATGAGCCTTAGCTATTTCAAAATAAAAGAAAATGTCTTTTAAGGCTTCATTTTGGACATGAACACTGCAGGTCACCTCCAACTCTGAGGCTAAAGTTGGTCGGTTCTCCGTCAGTCGGACCGCAGAGTCCAAGCAGAGCCCCGCTGCCCAGGCTTCTAACGGGCCCACCTGTCCTGGAAGTCCAGACATGGCCCACAGAGCTACTCTGCCCATTGTGAGCAACTCCTTCAACAACAACAACTCCTACATGAGCAGCGACAACGACTCGGATTTGGAGGACGAGGACTTGAACTGGGAGGTCAACTGCCTCCGAGAGAAGTGAGGCTTCCTTTTGTCTTCCGTCATTAATGTCCTCTCCCACTTCCTGTTCAAGCTAACTCCTCCTTTGTATTCCACCAGACACTTGCAGGAGATTCAAGCTCTTCACTCGCGCCAGAAGGAAGAAATTGACTGTTTGTTCAGCAGGCTGGGCAAGGTACAACATTACAGACATGTGCTTGTGTGGGTTCTCTCACGCCACTCCTGCTGCCCAAAAACATACCAGACTAACAACTGACTTTAAATTGTGTGAATGTGCGTTTATATGTGTCCTGATTGAGGGCTGACCAATGCAGTGTGTACTCCACTAGGATAGACTCCAAATCATGGGTTGACCTGAAAGAGGACAAGTGGTGTAAAAAATGGAAAGATGAATAATCCAGAATCTAGACTCAAGCAAAAGCTCCATCTTTGTGGTGTAGGTTCCTCCAGCTGCCCTTCTCCCTCCTGTCATTGCCTCGGCTGCCAGGAGGAGACGACCCACCAAGAGCAAATCCAGCAAATCGTCCAGAAGCAGCTGCTCCTCGCACACTAGCAAAAGTCCACCTCAGTCAGGTGGGTTCCCTCACATTCATCTCACAACTATTTTCATCTGTTAGCAGTGAGGAATAATTTAGTTGATTTCAAACATGCTTGACAAAGTCATTTTGAGGAACATCACATGTTTACAACTTACACAATTCGACATGTCTCAGAAGTTATGGATAATTTGTTTACTTCCTTTGTTAAACACGAAATAATAACAAATTAATTCAGAATAAATGATACCAGACACTATAGTATGCCTTACATAATAATAAAGTATTTCAGAATAAATTATATAACACACTGTGATATTTATTAAATAATAATACAATTAATTCATACAGAATAAATAATATCAGTCACTGTTATAGTCACTAAAAGATAATGAAATAATTTGGGATAAACGATATCAGACAGTGTGCTATTAATTAATTCAGGAAAATTGAAATCTTGACAGTGATTAAATAATAATACAATGAATGAATTCAGGATAAAATATATCAGACATTGTGATATTCATTAAATAATAATACAATGAATTGATTTGGGATAAATGATATCAGATACAGTGATATACACTATATATTAATAATACAATAAATTAATTCAGGATAGTTGATATCAGAGGGTGTAATATTCATTAAATAATAATACAAAAAAAATTATTCAGGATAAATTACATCCAACACTGATATTCATTAAATAATAAAATGAATGAATTAAAGATAAAGTATATCTGCCAGTGTAATGTTCATTGAATAATAATACAATCAAATAATTCAGGTTAACTTATATTAGACACTGTAATATTCATTAAATAATAAATTGATTCATTTAGTAGAAATTAAATCAGACACTGTAATATTGATTAATTAACAATACAATAAATTAATTCAGGAAAAATTATATCATTTTTTTCTTAATTAAAGAATACATTATTCAATTCAGAATAGATTATATTATACTATGCGGTATTCATTAAGGGTCTTATTTGCCAAGGTGCTTAAGTGAAAAGAACTGCACAACTGCGCAGATTCTGTCTTTACAGCATTCTCTCGACTTAAGTCTGTCACTGCCCTCATTCAAGATGCACACTCTGCATGCAGCAACACTTAAATGTGGGCGTTTCCTGTCATATCTGGCCTTCCTTATATTCTTCTATCGATTCAAGTACTTTTGTTCTTACAAGTCTTTGAGGCTGCAATAAGTTCTGCGCCCCTGGATGGTAAAACATTTTATTGCACTTGACGTTTGGATGCAGTGTACACCACACGTAATAAGTTCAAGTTAAGTTAAAGTTAAAGTACCAATGATTGTCACACACACACTAGGTGTGGTAAAATTTGTCCTCTGCATTTGACCCATCCCCTTGTTCACCCCCTGGGAGGTGAGGGGAGCAGTGGGCAGCAGCGGTGCCGTGCCCGGGAATCATTTTTGGTGATTTAACCCCCAATTCCAACTCTTGATGCTGAGTGCCAAGCAGGGAGGTAATGGGTCCCATTTTTATAGTCTTTGGTATGACTCGGCTGGGGTTTGAACTCACAACCTACCGATCTCAGGGCGGACACTCTAACCACTAGGCCACTGAGTAGGTTAATAAAATGAGATGAAAATAAACTTCCAGAAATCTTTTCTGATTGTTTCAATGGAGACACCTGCAAACATCCATTGTTATATTTTTCATTGATTTGAATGACATTCACAAGTGTTGGTAAAACTTAATGTTCCATAATTTTCACACAGCCAAAAAAAGGCTTCAGTGCAAAGTAGTGATGAGCCTGCATTCATTCACCACTTAAACACTTTTTCTAACTTACGTGAATTGGATGTGGATGCAGGCTCGATGGGAGAATACGGATAAGAGAAACGTGCGTAAATTAAAGAGGAAATGCACTTTTTTTGGAATTTTACCTATCGTTCATAATCATTATGAGAGACAAGAGAAAAATATTTTAGTTTTTTTGGCTTTTTAACATGTAAAAATTGGCTCGTACTAGGTGGCTATCAATGCAGCTAATGGGAACAATCAATTATACCTCTAAATCACTTAAAAAACTGTCAACAATACTTCATTTACGTTCCGTAACCTGTATAATAACCAAGCTGTAGTGACATTGTTATTGTAAGAGTGAACATTGAGGAACTCTTTTTGTATCGTAGTAACACATCGGCGTGCTTCAGTTTTAGCCGTTAAAGCTAACTACGGCAAAAGATAAACTAGCTTCTACAACAACACGAAACGCGTTTAAGTTTGTAATGCCCAACACTGCTATCGAACACCAATCTGTACTGACTGAAAAACATGAGCAATCATATTACAGTGTCTGTAAAATATTAGCCCACATTTCATGTTTTGTTTGTACACAGATAGCCAGACAGCATATGTACTGTCGTTGTAATAACACGCATGACGTGCTGCGTGTATCATGATCAATATTAAAGTGACTCACTCGATAGACAGTTGTCTGTTTGGTCCAGCTGGCCGGGGAGCAATCCATTTATGTCGAAATAGCTTCTCTCCAAGCTCCAAATTTATAGCGTCAAAATGGCTTCCATCCTCGTCTCTCGGCTTCCGTCTGCTCCAACGTCTCACTCTTCCTTTGTGATCGCTTCTGTTAGCAGCAGCATATTTAGCTTCAAATTTATAAGGTTGTGAATCCTCATTTGTCCAAAAATAGTCGTCTTTGTTGTCTGTTACCAAGTCTGCCGTGATTAAAAAAAAACACACTCATATTTGATTCAGGAAGTAGGAACACACAGGTGGCCAGAAGTCAGACGTGCGCTGCGATGGAAACAGAAATCAATGCGCGGAATGATTAAAAAATGGTATACGGTACGGTACATATTGTTATGAACAAGTCTGTTACTATAATAAGAATAGATTTGCAATATGTATATAAAACGTTGCTGGAGGCGTTTAAGTTGTTTTAGAGGGCTTTGAAGGCTACGACAGCGACTCCCATTAGCCGCATCTTTCAAGCATTTTTTAACATCTTTAAAATCGTAAAAAAAGAAAAAAGACGTGTGTGTGCTTGTCTCTCATAATAATTGTAAACGATAGGCAAAATTTCAAAAAAAAAGTGCAGTTCACCTTTGAAGCTCGTAAAAAAACGCAGACGTGCCAACGGGAAAATAGGACCCTTAATAATGAAGGAATTTATCAAGGATATTAGACACTGATATTAATTAATAAGTCATTGATTATTTCAAAATAAATGATATCAGTGACTGTGCTATTCATTAAATAATAAATAAATAAATGTATAATACATAAACTTTCTTCTATCAGTACAAGAAGTTTCACTGCGTGTATTGATATGCTAAACGTGTTTACTGTTGTGTGTGCATAGAGATGTTTTAAATGGACTGTACAAACATTTAACGTGCGTCGTGTGTGTTTACATGTCTGCTTGGTTACACGTGTGTGTGTGTTTGGGTTTGGGTGCTGCTGCAGGCTCAGCGCTTGAACGTTTCTGACAGCTTTCCCCGTGTGTTTCCTGTCTTTACATGTTGTGTGCGTGTGTGTGCTTGTGTGTTTGTGTGTCACCTCCCTCCTGCTCCTTCTTGCCTCTTGCTGGCATTTTGCTGTTTCCAGGCAGCACTTTATCGTCCCAAAGCTCCCAGCTAGCTCACCTAGCGCCAGACGGGTTAGCAAGCGATGTCGGCGGCGCCCATCGGCTCCAGCCTCTCCAATCCAGCGACAAGCTGAGTTCTGCATACACCAGCGAGACGGCTCTCTGTGCGCCGAGCTTGTGTGCTCCCACCCCAGGTATCGTCACGGCAACAACAACAACAACAACAACAAAAGCCACATCATGGTGTCCTGGCATGCGAGTGTCCTCACACGTCCTCACCTCCTTCCTGTCTGTGTGTGTGGTAACTTACATTCTTCTGTCTTTTCCTCCATCTTTTTGTTGCACTCTCCACCCTTTTCTTCCCATCTCCTACTCAGGCTGTGTAAAGTTCAGCTGGGGGTCGGAGCGTCTGGCCTTCAAGCCTGGCAGCAGGAGGACGCGCTTTCTGAGTACGCCCTGCTTGGCTCTTTGTGTGTAAACGCTTTATTTCTTTGTTCTTCAACCTCTCCATGTCTTCTGTCCTCTTTTTTTGTATCTTTAATACTTCTACAAGCATTAGTCTCCTCAGGATGCCAGCCGTGTCCTGCAGAAATATTTGCATTTCTATACAGTTTGTTTCTATAGAGCAGGGGTGTCAAACGTACGGCCCGAGGGCCGGATCAGGCCCACAATCAGGTTTTATCCGGCCTGCGGGATAAGTTTGCTAAGTATAAAAATTAGCTGAAATTTTTGAATGAAAGAAACTGCTGTTCTAAATGTGTCCACTAGATGTCGCAATAGCAATTATTTGTATCTTTTTAGATTATGCTACGTCGCAGGGTGTACCCCACCTTCAACCAGAATGCAGCTGAGATAGGCTCCAGCACCCCCCGCGACCCAAAAAGGGACAAGCAGTAGAAAATGGATGGATGGATGTCAAACAAATGAACCACATGTTAGTGCACCAGCAGAGGAAAATGAGCAAACTACATAAATAATATCCTATAATTTGATTTTGATATTATTTTTTTATCTTGATGGATTGAAAATTAACACCAATGAGTTGACTGATGAACATTATCACATAATTTATTCAGAAAGTATAAATAACGACAAATAAAGATAGAATACTATTAACCGCAACATGTAAGTGGGAAAACAAAAACAAAAAAAACATCATTTTGATTTGTACATTTTCGGAATGTGCTTGTTCCATTTTTAAACAAAGAAAACAATCTGAAGGTTTCTTTTATTTTTAAGTTATCGTGCCGTGATTTTAGTCCAGCCCACTTGGGAGTAGATTTTTCTCCATGTGGCCCCCGATCTAAAATGAGTTTGATACCCCTGCTATAGAGCATTACTTAAAATAGCAGCTTTAGCTGTTCCATCTGTTGCCCCCTGCAGGACACCATGGCTATAACATTTCCCTTTTAAACCCAGAGATTTTTGTTTACATATTAGTTTTTACTTTAGTGTAGGTTATTTTTAGTTGGGGTGTATACATATACTCTCTGAGCACAGAGTGAGCGTTCGTTACTCAGAGGAAAAGAGACTGGGGTGTTTATACGGTGCGTTCAATGACCGCTGAACAGAACGACACAGCGCCCGCCAGAATCAATAAATAATAATACATTTTATTAGTTACGCACTTTTCATTAAATATTAAAGTGACACGGTACAAACCAATATTTAAAACGTTAAAAGATTAGCCATTAAAGCAGATAAAACACTAAGACTAAAACAGTATCAGTGAAGCATAAGAAGCACAAAATATGCAAATAAGTTTCTTTTCTAACAGTGTTAATGGATGGTAAATGAATTGTACTTGTATAGTGCTTTTCTCCCTTCAAAGTACTCAAATTAGGAGCAACTGGGGCTTCAGTATCTTGCTCAAGGATACGTACAACACTTAAGACCTTCAGTATATCAGTAGGTGGAATTCAATTATGGAATGGATTAAGCAAAGCAATCAAACAATGTACTAATATGATCCACTTCAAGAAACTCTTCAAACTTAAAGTGTTTACAAAGCACAAAGAAGAAGAACCATGATAAACATTCTGAATTTATTTAATTCATCCATTCTTTCACTCTCAAAATAATCTTACTTATCTCATCATATGAAATGTAACTTACTTCACCAATTATTATTTATTTATTTATTTTTATTGTGATTACTTATGGAGTATATTGTGAATAAATTGAGAACAGGAAGTGAACAAAAGTTTTAGCAACTGTTATGTAAAAGAAAAGGGGTAGGATTAAATAAGCTCTGCTTCTTCCTACTCCTTTTCGAACATGTTGAAAAGAGAAACTGGAAATTGTGATGTATCAAGTTGTATTCTTGCATGTTCGAAATAAACTCAAACTCAAACTTCGATATGGTCACTGGGGATTGAACCAGCAGGCAATCACTCTACCACATGAGCCATGCTGCCCACAGTGTCACTGTATTTGGAAAAAAGTAACTTAGTTCAAAAATATTTTAGTGTGAGCACAGTCAACAATACTGCAATAGTAATGATAACCGTGAGCATTTTGGTCACGATAACCGAGATATGAAATTTTGGTATCGTTACATCCCTCTGTGTGGGACTCAACAATAGACAAGACTGGCACCCATCCATCCATCCATCCTTTTTCTACCGCTTGTCCCTTTCGGGGGCACAGGGGGTGCTGTAGCCTATCTCAGCTGCATTCGGGCAGAAGGCGGGGTACACCCTGGACACACATTCATCTTAATGGCAAAGACTACTTCCTGATTACAACAGCACACTTAGAACAAAATGAAATGAATGCATACTTGCAAATGGTACTCAGAATTGTAAGAAAACAATATATAACAACTAAATAAATATTATAAAATAAATTCCCGACTTCAGTACTTCTATCCAGCAAGCAGTGATCACAACAACGTATCATTTGATCAATACTTTTAGAACATTATACACTACTGAATAAGTCAAAAGTATGTAATATTTCGGCTGATATAATCTCGGATCGATATCAGTATCTGCCAATAGTCCATGCTGCAATATCGGTATGGTATCAGAAGTGATGTCATTTTTCATTCAGACTGTAATTGCCCTGCATTAAAGTGTTACAGCGCCTCCCAGTGTCTCGACATGTGCTAGACAGCTTGTTTAAATGTTTAATGCGGACAAAGATTGTTTTTAAAGTGCATCGTGTTATTGTTATTTCTATTTTTCATGAAATCTTGCAAGTTTACCCTGAACATAATTTCTCCGCCTTTTTTGGTCACAAATTAATCTGAAATCCAGAGAGAAGGTTCTTTTTTTGCAGATTATTGTTCATATATATGTTATAAATTCAAATATTGATGAAGAGCTGCAATTAGAATCATTCTGCTATTTATTAATGTGCATTTGTGAAAATATTAAGTGCACATATATTTTGATGTATATAGTATTACTGATTTTAACTGTCTATCTCAATCCTCTTATTCCTTTTTTTTCTTTTTTCTTCTTCTACTACTTCTTCTGGTCCAAGCAGGGAAGATGGTGAAAAAAGTTTGTCCCTGCAACCAACTTTGTAGTAATTATCTCTTTTTTGTCCTTCCATCATCATTCAATTCACTCTCACCCTCTTGTACTCTGCACTGCATTAATTATTACTACTACTACTATTATTATGACTCCTACAGCTACTACAACTATGATTAATACTACGACTACAATTCGATCTCAATTCTGTACACTGCTGCTGGAATTTTAATTTTCCTGAAAGAATCAATAAAGTACTATCTATCTATCTACAATTTTAACTTCCACTACGACTACTACTACTATGACTATGATTATTACTACAACGATGACTACTACGACTGCTACGATTATAACTGCCACTACGACTACAATTACTTCTATTACTGTTACCAGAACTACAACTGCTATTACTTCTACTACAATGATGACTACTACTACAATTATAACTGCCACTACAACTACTACTATTACTGTTACCAGAACTACAACTGCTATTACTTCTACTACAATGATGACTACTACTACTACTACAATTATAACTGCCACTACAACTACTACTATTATTGTTACCAGAACTACAACTGCTATTACTTCTACTACAACGATGACTACTTTGACAGTGATTACTACAACGATGACTACTACTACAACGATGACTACTACTTAGATTAGATTTCTTTATTTGTAAGTTTGGCTCGCAGTGAGAGACATTCATACAAAAGAGTATAATAAATAAATAAACAGTAAAATAGCTACACAAATTGTCATCATTCTCCCCCATGCTGCCTCATTAAGTGCATTTAGTACTTAGTAGTACTTCTACTATTACCAGAACTACTTCAGCTATGACTACTACTAGAACTATCACATCTATGACTATTATTACTACATCGATGAACTGTCACTACGACTACAACTACTACTATTACTGTTACCAGAATTACTACGGCTATGGCTACTACTACAACGATGAATTCTGCGACTGTGATTACTTCTACTATGACTACTACTTCTACTAATACCAGAACTACTTCAGCTATGACTACTACCAAAACTACGACATCAATGACTATTGCAATTATAACTTCTACTACAAAGACTATTACTACAACCACTATGACCACTACTATTATGACTACTATGACTATAACTTCCACTATGACTACTACTATTATGACTACTATGACTATAACTTCCACTATGACTACTACTACTATTACTACAACTGCTATGACTATGGCTACTACTACAACGCTGACTGATATGACTATAATTACAACTACTACAACAACTATGACTACTACTTTTATAACTTTCACTACTACGACTACTACTACAACAATGACTACGACTATGATTACTACAACTACGGCTATTAATACTACAACTATGACTACTACGATTATAATTTCCTCTACTATTACTACAACTGCTACGATTATGGCTACTACTACAACGATGACTGATATGACTATGATTACAACTACTACAACAACAACTATGACTACTACTATTATAACTTTCACTACTACGACTATGACTACTACTACAACAATGACTACGACTATGATTACTACAACTACAACAACTATGGCTATTATTACTACAACTATGACTACTACGATTATAACTTCCTCTACGAATACCACTACTACTATTACTAAAACTACTACGACTATGATTACTACTACGATGACTACGAGTAGTACAACTTCTACTCTTCCTCCTCTGAGACATTGTCTATCTTTGTGCAGTACAAGAACAATAATGAGCTGAGAAAAACACAGGCATGCCTCTTGTGAGCTAAACTAGTAGACACCTGAGCATCTGTTGTCATGGAAACCACCATCTAGTTCCCACCATCTCGCCATTAGAATAATCCCTCATTGAAATGATTGGACGTGTCCTCACAGGGACCAACAGCACCAACACAGTAAGCGGTCAGAGTCCCGGCGGCTCTCAGAGTGTCAACATGTCCGCCCCCCACCGGCGGAAAGGAACCTTCACAGATGACCTTCATAAGCTGGTGGACAACTGGGCCAGAGACACCATCAACCTATCACAGGTCATAATTGTTTTGAACCCAGAACGGAAAAAAGCTGTTTAGTGTTGATAGTAATGTTTATTTCTTTTTATTTAACGCTTTTCTTATAGGGTAAGAAAAGCACCAAGCAACTGCAGCAGGTGCCAGCGCAGGGACACAACTACGAGGTAACACCCCAAACACACATTTTATATCATATTACTATGCTTTATTGCAGGGGTCTCAGACACGCGGCCAGCGGGCCGAGACGTTATTTTGCGGCCCGCACCTTAATATGAAAATGTAATGTTAGTGCGGCCCGCAAGTTTTATATGAATGGCGCTTGACAGCGTCATACTTGCCAACCCTCACGATTTTTGAAACATTCTCTCAAATTTCTGCCGATTTTCACCCAAACAACAATATTAAAGGCCTACTGAAAGCCACTACTACCGACCACGCAGTCTGATAGTTTATATATCAATGATGAAATCTTAACATTATAACACATGCCAATACGGCCGGGTTAACTTATAAAGTGACATTTTAAATTTGCCGCTAAACTTCCGGTTCGAAACGCCTCTGCGGATGACGTATGCGCGTGACGTAGACCGGGGAACACGGGTATGCCTTCCACATTGAAGCCAATACGAAAAAGCTCTGTTTTCATTTCATAATTCCACAGTATTCTGGAAATCTGTGTTCGTGAATCTGTTTCAATCATGTTCATTGCATTATGGAGAAGGAAGCTGAGCAAGCAAAGAAGAAAGTTGTCGGTGCGAAATGGACGTATTTTTCGAACGTAGTCAGCCACAACAGTACACAGCCGGCGCTTCTTTGTTTACATTCCCGAAAGATGCAGTCAAGATGGAAGAACTCGGATAACAGAGACTCTAACCAGGAGGACTTTTGACTTCGATACACAGACGCCTGTAGAGAACTGGGACAACACAGACTCTTACCAGGATTACTTTGATTTGGATGACAAAGACGCAGACGTGCTACTGTGAGTATGCAGCTTTGGCTTCTAAACATTTGATCGCTTGACCGTATGTGCGCAACTTTTTTTTGCGTATGTACGTAACTTTTTAAAAATATATAAGCTTTATGAACCTTGGGTTAGGTGAACGGTCTTTTGGGCTGAGTGATTGTGTGTGTTGATCAGGTGTTTGAATTGTATTGGCGTGTTCTATGGAGCTAGGAGCTAGCAGAGGAGCTAGGAGCTAGCGTAACAAACACGCAGGTGTTTTTATGCAGGATTAATTTGTGGCATATTAAATATAAGCCTGGTTGTGTTGTGGCTAATAGAGTATATATATGTCTTGTGTTTATTTACTGTTGTAGTCATTCCCAGCTGAATATCAGGTCACCCCCGGCTCTCACAGCATCTTCCCTATCTGAATAGCTTCAACTCCCCACTAGTCCTTCACTTGCACTTTACTCATCCACAAATCTTTCATCCTCGCTCAAATTAATGGGGAAATTGTCGCTTTCTCGGTCCGAATCTCTCTCACTTCATGCGGCCATCATTGTAAACAATAGGGAACTTTGCGTATATGTTCAACTGACTACGTCACGCTACTTCCGGTAGGGGCAAGCCTTTTTTTTATCAGATACCAAAAGTTGCAATCTTTATCGTCGTTGTTCTATACTAAATCCTTTCAGCAAAAATATGGCAATATCGCGAAATGATCAAGTATGACACATAGAATAGATCTGCTATCCCCGTTTAAATAAAAAAAATTCATTTCAGTAGGCCTTTAAGGGCGTGCCGTGATGGCACTGCTTTTAGCGCCCTCTACAGCCTGTACAAACAGCATTGTTGGAGCCAAAATTCCTTATTTGTTTATATTGTTTTTATTTTATTTTCTCTAATTGATTGTTGGGTTCAGCATGTTGAATTTCCTTTTCGTCAGATTGCTCCGCCCACTTCCTGTTAAGAACCAGGAAGTGTTGACAGGGAGGGGACTGTTGCTATGGTGCGGTTACCATGGTAGCCTCCTTAAATTGGGTTCGGGTGTGAGCATGGGAGGGCAATTGGAGGACAAACAGTTTTTGACCGTGTCGTGCCGTGACAATGCTGTAATAATGAGACATTCAAGGTCAGCATACTTTATGTTATAAAACCTACATTTGATTTAATTTAGATAGTTTGGAATAAACGGATTGTCATATCCAAACACATTTCCACAGTACTGGATATTCTATCATTTACACGCGTCAAACTGGTCAACACAGTCGCCCTAGGTATCAGCCCAAAGGTAAGGGCTGTACAAGCATGCCAGCCCAGTCATATGTTGTATTTGGCTTCTGTACACACTTGCAAGTGACTGCAAGACATACTTGATCAACAGCCATACAGGTCACACTGAGGATGACCGTATAAACAACTTTATCACTGTTACAAATATGCGCCACACTGTGAACCCACATCAAACAAGAATGACAAACACATTTCGGGAGAACATCCGCACCGTAACACGACATAAATAGAATAGAATAGAAAGTACTTTATTGATCCCTGGGGAAATTCACAACAGAACAAATACCCAGAATCCCATGCAGCCCTATCTCTTCCGGGACACAATATACACACCCGCTACCACCAAACCCCGCCCGCCTAACCCCACACTTTAACCACCCCTCCATGCGTCGGTTGAGGTGGTGTATATTGTAGCCCGGAAGAGTTACGGCTGCATGGTGTTCTGGGTATTTGTTCTGCTGTGTTTATGTTGTGTTACGGTGCGGATGTTCTCCAGAAATGTGTTTGTCATTCTTGTTTGATGTGGGTTCACAGTGTGGCGCATATTTGTAACAGTGTTAAAGTTGTTTATACAGCCACCCTGCGTGTGACCTGTATGGCTGTTGATCAAGTATGTCTTGCAGTCACTTACGTGTGTATGCAGAAGCCGCATACAACATATGACTGGGCCGGCACGCTGTTTGTATGGTGAAAAAGCGGACGCGATGACAGGTTGTAGAGGACGTTAAAGGCAGTGCTATCACCGCACGCCCTTAATATTGTTGTCCGGGTGAAAATCGGGACAAATTCGGGAGAATGGTTGCCCCGGGAGATTGTCGGGAGGGGCACTGAAATTCGTGAGTCTCCCGGAAAAATCGGGAGGGTTGGCAACCGTGTTGTTAGGGCGGGAAAGCCAATCCAAGAAGGTGAATTCATTAAAAAGTGCATGTTAGATTTTTTTAAAGAAATCTTTTCTTGCGGCCCAGCCTCACCCAGTTTCTGCATCCAGTGGCCCCCAGGTAAATTGAGTTTGAGACCCCTGCTGTGCAACCTACTAGTAAAAGTCTCTCAATGCTTTATTGTGTCCTGGGCACATTTCCTGGCGTTCACTACTACATAGAAACCAGCAGAGGGCGCCATTGATTGTAGTCCATCTAGTGTGGGGTCCAAATCAAAACAGTGAACATGATTAATAGGTTTGGTGCAGGTATTGAGGATTAAATACAAGTAATCTTGATTTGAATACTATTTAACCATCTAATTGCCATATAAATATAAAAAAAGCCATTCAATAAATAAATAAGTCATGAAATATATACCATAAATATATTTGGCCATGGCTTAAATAACTGAAATTCAATGTGTTATATTATAGTATATGTTATAAAATACATTGTTGTGATTTTGTATTTATTTTTTTATTGTGCAATTTAAGTAATAAATATACTATTAATGTTCAGAAGTGTTGTTTTAGTATTAATCAACATTGTATTCATTATTTAACCCTGTACTGTATATTTTAGTTGTTTTATGCGCGTTTCCATCTTTTATTTTTTATCATTAACTTGTTTTACTCCTGGTAATTGCTTTGGTCAGTAACTGCTGTTTTTAAATGGTGTTATTAAAATAGAGTTGGATTGGCTTTGAAATAAATAAAAACTATGAAAATGATATTCCTGCCATCCATTTTCTACCACTTGTCCCTCTCGGGGCGGGTGCTGGAGCCTAGCCCAGCTGCATTTGGGCGGAAGATGGGGTACACACTTTAAATAATTTAAAAGGTCATGATATATATCAGACCTGGGCATTCTGCGGCCCGCGGGCCGCATCCGGCCCTTTGTGCGTCCCTGTCCGGCCCGCGTGAGGCCAATTATAAATTACAAAATAAATTTTAAAAAGTATCTATGTCGAGTGTGCAATACAACGGTGCTGCTTTTGTTTTGAAAATCGTTATTTGTATTACTTCCGTGTGGACGTATGCGTGATTGTGAGTGAATGTGAACAACTGCAATTACAAAATAAAGTTGAAAAAACATCTATGTCCTGCGCGCAATACAACTGTGCTGCTTTTATTTTGAAAAGTATTATTTATGGGCGTGTGTCCGTGTGTAACCTGCGAGTGAAGGTGCACATGCAGCGACAAGTGATGCACGGTTTACACCCGAGACGCCAAAAAGAGAAAAGTTGATGAGGAATGCCGTGTTTTCAACAACACATGAACTGCAAAGCAACGTCCCCTCACCTAAGGTGCGTGCCTGCGCAATTGCGCACTGCTCAAGCGTCCGCTGCGCGCAGCAAGTATATGCCGCGCACCAAATCAAATCCCATCTGAATTCTAAACAAAATAAACATATTTATTCAATGTAATTTTGCAATGCAACTCTGAGTGACAGTGACAACAAGCGGCCCTAACGGTGTTCGTCAACACCGTTCAATTGAACACCGTTCAATTATTGTAACGTCTATCGAGATGCTTCGAGGACAGGAATTATATCGATCACTTTATTGAACAAAACTGTTTATATTCGGACATAACCACACCAAAAACATGAGTAAAACACTTCTATCTCGAAAAACTAGTCATTTTCTGCCGTACAAACCAGGCCAAAACCAACTTGTCATCTGTCACCAACACGCATAGCACTAAACCACTGGTGTGTTTAAGGCCACACAAAAAGTCGGACAACTCAAACACCACACAAAGTTACACTATGACTCCTCAGTCATACGTGTGCTTATTTTACTGTCATTTATTATTAATGTTAATTTATATATATTAGTCATGGAATGCTGTTACACACACTATGTTGAAGTATTACTATTATTATTATTATTATTATTATTTATCTTACGGTATATATCAAAAATAATATTGAGCAAAATTTAATTGAAATATTGTCGATGTGGCCCTCCAGCAGTGCTCGGGTAGCTCATGCGGCCCCCGGTAAAAATTAATTGCCCACCCCTGATATATATGCTAATGTATCAGTCTTATTTTTATTATTAATATAGTTGTGTGTTTCAACATAGTGAAATGTTTTTTTGTAATATGTTTTGTTTAAATTATAGACTTCTTATTTCATAATTGGATTTATTCATGTACTAAAATGGTTTCACATATCAATTCATTAATTAGCTCCTTGTATTCAAACAAGCATGAAATAAAATGCTGTAAATCATTTAAAATGCCATTAAATAATCGGAAATGTCATGAAATATTTACACCAATCAAAGGTAGTTAAATAATCATAATAATACAATACATTTTAATGAAGTTATTCCAGTCCTTTTTTTTAATTAATACTGTACTTTCTTCTTAAAATGAATGTTTAATTGTGTAGAATTGATAATGAAAAGAAACAATAAATCATGTGGAGAAAATCAATCAGACTAATCAATCATCTTTGCAGGCGATCCAGTCGACCAGCCTGGGCAGGAAGTACTCTGCACCGAGTCAGCTACTCGCTGGCTCCGCCCACCCCTCATCCAACCCGACGACCAACCCCACGTCCACTACCTCTTTGGCTGCCGGCAAGAGCGCACTGTACCAAGCCCCCACCTCTCCCGCCGCCCCCCACTTCATCCCGTATGCGCCCGCTCCCTCCTACACGGCTCAGTGGTCTGGACCCGCCCACAGGCTCTCTGCTCCTCTTGTCGGGGCTCCCCTGCTGGTCAGCACCTCGCAGACGCTCGGGCCTCAGCCCGCCTCCACTGGGGGTCACACGTTCGCCATGAGCAGCGCTCTGCAGAAGTCGGTCAGCAGCCCGGGGGGACCGAACATGAGGACCACGTAGGCTTTGACCTTTTCCCTGACCGGGCTGGATATGATGAAGAGGAGGATTAGGAGTGCGAGTGACTCATCTTACCTTTTCTTCTGTCTGTGTGTGAAGATCCTGTTTGCCAAAAAAAAGGCCAAAGAGTGAAACACATCTTCACCTTTCCAGATTTAAACGCGACAAAGTGCAATGTGTGTTTGGACTTTAGGAGGCGCAGCCAGGTCAGAATTTGGGTTTTCTGGCGTAAATAGAAGTACTTGATGCAGACAGAACGTCAACAAGGAGGCCCCTTTCCTGCGCACAAAGCAATAACATCACAATGAACATGAATGTCCAAAAAGTGGCCTTTTCGTAACAACTCGTACTTTCTATCCTTTTTTTTATCAAGCTTATTGAGAGACAAACAACACTGTGATTATTGTGGACGACAACAAGAAGATAGGCCTTAATGGACTACAAACTAATGCTAGCTATTACAGTATTCTTACATAGAAGACACTTTAATGATTGCTCTGTTAGATGAATGTGAATGTACAAAGTTTTCACTTTCTAGTGCCTTGCTTACTTCCGCATTTGCAATTTCCTCCCAGAGCTAAAACACTGGAGAAGCACACGAGGACCACCAGAGATTTAGATTGTTAACTTACTTCTGTACTGTGATGCCTTTTATTTTTATACGTTCACCCACTTGTGCTGCGTACTGTGAAAACTTCTGTTAGCATTAGCTCACATTCTCATAAAGTCACTTTTTTTTTCCTAAAAAGTGTTCAAATCCTGCAAACCCCTTTCAAAAATACATTTACCAGTGTTCGATATTCAAGCACAGAATTGTTGATGGTTGACAAGTTTTATGTTGTTTTATCTGCTGTTTTATTGAACTCTGGTTTCTTCTCTTTGACACAAAACGCACTTGAGGTCTCATCAGCAGCCTTTATCGCTTCATGTGTTGCACTAAGTAGTGTTCAGAGCTTCATTTTAAATAAATACATTTGTTACTTTATTTGTAAAAAATGAAAATTAATGAATAAAAGTTTGTTTCAATGAATTGCTGGAAGTTGATTTCTAGAACTTTTTGGGTTATTTTTTTTCCCTTGGGCGCCATTCTTTGGAAGGGGCGCCAAATTGCAGAATGTACAAATACAAAACAATTTTGATAACTATATAAAATACGTAAATAAAAATGTTTGTATAATGCACACTCTGTACACATAATTGGAACGTTTTCAGAGTTTCATATCAAATAAATACATTTGTTACTTTATTTGTAAAAAAAAATGAAAATTCATGAATAAAAGTTGTTTCAATGAATTGCTGGAAGTTGATTTCTAAAACTTTTTTTTTTTTCCCCGCCAGGCGAACCAGGCCAGAACCTTGGGCGCCATTCTTTGGAGGGGACGCCAAATTGCAGTATGTGAAAAAACAGAACAAAACAATTTTGATAACAATATAAAATATCCCTCCATCCATCCATTTTCTACCACTTATCCCTTTTGGGGTCACGGGGGGCACTGGAGCCTATCTCAGCTACAATCGGGCAGAAGGCGGGGTACACCCTGGACAAGTCGCCACCTCATCGCAGGGCCAACACAGATAGACAGACACTTAAATAAAAATGTTTGTATAATGCACACTCTGTACACATTATTGGAACGTTTTCTGAGCTTCATATCAAATAAATACATTTGTTACTTGTAAAAAATGAAAATTAATGAATAAAAGTTGTTTCAATGAATTGCTGGAAGTTGATTTCTAAAACTTTTTTTTTTTCCCCGCCAGGCGAACCAGGCCAGAACCTTGGGCGCCATTCTTTGGAGGGGACGCCAAATTGCAGTATGTGAAAAAACAAAACAAAACAATTTTGATAACAAATATAAAATATCCCTCCATCCATCCATTTTCTACCGCTTATCCCTTTTGGGGTCACGGGGGGCACTGGAGCCTATCTCAGCTACAATCGGGCAGAAGGCGGGGTACACCCTGGACAAGTCGCCACCTCATCGCAGGGCCAACACAGATAGACAGACACTTAAATAAAAATGTTTGTATAATGCACACTCTGCACACATTATAGGAACGTTTTCTGAGCTTCATATCAAATAAATACATTTGTTACTTGTAAAAAATGAAAATTTATGAATAAAAGTTGGTGTTTTTTGTGGTCTCAAACTTAGGAGTTGCTTTTCCCCCTCCCCTCTCCTTACCTTTTTTACAGGGTGTCACTCTTGTGGCAGCCCATCAGTCTTACTGTTCTGTATACCCGTTCTTGGACAGGTTGTACTGAAAACTAATTTGGTTGTCTTTTTTTTTTTAAGAGCGATGACAAAGTTATATTCTATTGGAAGGGTGAGTACAGCTTCCTTCAAAATAAAAGCACACCTTAAGCTTTGTTTACAAGTTTATTGAAGAGTGGATGTGTTTCACTGGCAGTGTTGAAGCACCCCAAAGATGACGTCAACATCTGAGGTGGCGGTGAATGTCGGGGACGTTCAATGTTTTAAGGAGCTGGACGAGCCGAAGTCTAAAAAAAGTGAGGTAAAAAGGTACACAAAAAATAAAAAGGCTTCCTTTTCTGTTCCACCGGTCTTCATTTCCTCTTGGACTTGGCAGGCTTGGCGAGCAGCGTCGGGTCGATCTGGTCCACCTGCAGATTTCTTACGACGAAGAGGCGAGCCGCACGCTCGCTCAGCGTCCCGCCGCACTTCACTCCTCGACGCATCAGTTCTTGTTTGAGAACCTCCAGACCCAAACGTTCCAACTGTTGAACACACGTGGCTGATGACACGCTGACGGTCACCGCGCCTCCATCAGCATCTTCCCCAGGCTGCGGGTTGCACATTAGTCACATCACAAGCAGTGAGGTCATGTCATGTGATCGTCACGAGGGGATGGAATTCTTACCTGTGGCTCAGGTGAGCGGCAGGACGCCTTCTGCGCCTCTGCTTCTACTTGAGGGGGCGTGACCCTCTGCGCCTCCGCTTCTTCTTTAGGGGGCGTGGCCTTTTGCGCCTCGGCTTCCTCTTTAAGGGGTGTGGCCTTCTGCATCTCAGCTTCCTCTTCAGGGGGTGTGGCCTTCTGCATCTCAGCTTCCTCTTCAGGGGGTGTGGCCTTCTGCGCCTCAGCTTCCTCTTTAGGGGGTGTGGCCTTTTGCGCCTCAGCTTCCTCTATAGGGGGTGTGGCCTTCTGCGCCTCAGCTTCCTCTTTAGGGGGTGTGGCCTTCTGTGCCTCAGCTTCCTCTTCAGGGGACGTGGCCTTCTGCACCTCGGGTTCCTTTTTAGGCGGCGTGGTCTTGTGCGCCCCGGCTTCCTCTTTAGGGGGCGTGGCCTCGTGCGCCCCGGCTTCCTCGTTAGGGGGCGTGGCCTTGTGCGCCCTGGCTTCCTCCTTAGGAGGCATGGCCCTCTGCGCCTTGACGGCTTCTTGAGGGGGCGTGGCCACCAAGCTGACCACAACAAACGCAACTGATGACAAGCTGTCCATTTTCAGACAAACAAAAAGACGTCTACCTGCAGCTCGGCCCTGGCTCCGCCCACTGTGTTGTCATGGTAGCGGCAGCTTCACAGGTGGAGGTGGATGGAGAATCGTCTTCCTCCTCTGAGCTCATCAGCTCGTCAAAACCACTCCTGTTGCCAAGACAACAGCTGTAGAGCCACACGTGCATGAGGACGTGCGTTTTCCGTGACACTCACCAAAAACACGCCCCCATTTTCTTCTGCTTTTTGATTGGCGGCTCACTCTGACTGGAGGCTTTTCTCTTTGGAGAAACTTGGGCGCTCACCTCGGGGATGGACGCTGCCTGCAGACCTGTACGTATGCCAATCAGTGTGTGTGTGTGTGTGTGTGTGCGTGTGTGTGTGTGTGTGTGTTTTGAACAGCGAGACTGACCTTTGAGCACCGAGTCCTCGAGTCGCTCGGATAAGTCGTGACACTGCTGCTCGTAGGAGGCGTCGCTGAACTGATGTTTGGGTTCCAGCAGCTTCCGCTGCAGACGCTCCAGACGACGCTGCTCCTTCTCCGCCTCGCGCTCCGTCTGCTTCTTCAGCCAATCAGCCATCCTGCCGCACACACGCAAATAACACCTTGTTCCAAAGTACGTTCATCAGTGGCCATCAAATGATTTGCCTTCCGCCATGTTTGTGTAAAGCAAAAATAAACAACACTGGGCAGCAGCCATCTTGGATTATGCTATCAACAGCTTGTTAAGATAACGCACTCATTCTCATGGTTGACGTCTCGCAGGCGTCGTCCGCTCAGATCTCTGCAGGCCTCGCGATTGGTCGTCTTCTCGATCTGAGCGCCAAGAGCTCGCAGCATGGAACCGAACCCTGAACACACCACACAAGAAGGTCATTCAGATAAGCCCCAATGCTGGGAGTTCCCTTCTTGCCAACACTGACCTCCCTTCCCTCCGAGGAGGCGCGGCTGCAAATGATAGACAGCTCCGCCCTGCAGGTGATCATCCAGGCTGGCCAGACGTCCATCTTTGCTGACGTACAGGTCATGTGGCGACGCCTCCTGAACAAAATCATATGACAGTGTCAGTCATACAGATAATCATTGTGTAAAGGTAGGGCTGCCAATCGTCTCTTGACAAGTGCAATTGTCTGTAGATACAAAAGTGTTTGTTTCTGCACTTCCATCTTGTAATTTTTAATATCAATACAGTCTACAAAATGACAACAGTCTGACACTTTTGAGATATATATATATATTTATTAAGGGTGTAACGGTACGTGTATTTGAAATTGAACCGTTTCGGTACGGAGGGTTCGGTTCGGAGGTGTACCGAACAAGTTTCCACACGGACATATTAAGTAGCGCACCGCACGTTGTGTAAACAATGCACACTGAGGCACAACACACGGCATGCTAGCAACGACTGGGCTACTTCAACATACAAAAGCCAGAGCTGGAAGACCCTCCTGCCTCGTTAAGATCTCCCGTTTGGGAACATTTCGGCTTCGCGGTGCAATACAACAATGGATAACATCGCTTCAACGAAGAGAAAGACGAACAAACACAGCTCCCACCGCATTCAAGGAGCTTCCCCTCGGCGAGTCATGCAGGGCTAAAGCAATAACAAATGCCGTTGGTGTTTTTATAGCAGCAGATTTAAGACCATATTGCATTAAAAACTAGATTTTGACCAACTTCTATGGTGGAAGAACAATGAGCCCATATATCCACTTACTGCAAAGTTAGCCAGGCACTACCTCGCCATACATGCTACCTCTGTGCCCAGTGAAAGGGTATTTTCCACAGCTGGAGACATTTTAACTGCAAGCATGTCTGCTCTTTCTGCAGATAATGTGGATAAACTGATTTTTCTGGCAAAAAACATGAAAATTGAGTGAAAGTCACCAGGGTTAAGGCTGGGGGGAGAAAAGTTAATCTGAGGCTGAGTTGATTTGAAACTGTTTAATGTTGCACTTTTTGTATGTAGAAGAAAAGTTTTGTCATTTTATTTAATCTGAGCAACAACTTGAAGCAGTTTAATGTTGCACTTTATATGTAGAAAGGTTTTGTTAAGAAACCAATTCTGAGCCTTATCTTATTTAGTTTTTATTTTATATATGTTGACTGCATTAACCCTGGCAGTCGACCCTGTTTGTATATGTATGTTATTGTTATGCTTAGCACTCATGACTGCCTGCTGTTGCACTGATCAGCCTAGTGGTGGCTCACATCCATCACACACAGAGCTATTTTGAAGCCATTGTTTACAAATTTTGGTAAATAAATAACCAGGAAATGTATATTTTCTTGTTTTCTTACTGTACCGAAAATGATTTGTGTGTACCCTTACACCCTTAATACATACACACACATATATATATATATATATATATATATATATATATATATATATATATATATATATATATATATATATATATATATATATATATATATATATATATATATAACAGAGTCAAATAGTATACAATCGTGTGTGTGGATTAGAAGATTGTCTGTCAGCAGGTCATGTAATCCACAAATTAATCAATAAAATGGTTGAACAGATACAACTTTTTGTTTGTTTAAGACGTTTCATATTTTTATGATGAAATGTTTTCAAGCAAATAGTCCAAAAGAGTGGTAATGGACTTAAAACAAATGATTTCAAATCCTATAAGAAAACATAACGCAGTGTGTATTGGTCTTGAGCTAACGTAGCACGCTAGCGGTAGTATTAGCAGCAGTTGTGTTTGTCAACGCTTACCAATTGTTGGACGAAACGCAGCAGAAGATCTCTGACAACAGAACCCTCTGTAAACAAACAGTTAGAAAACTTGGATCGACCAGGACTACAAACAAACACCTCCATGATTGCTGTCTAACTTAGGAACTTTCTTCGTCTTCTACTGTCGCTCACACCGGAAGAAGCGATTGCGCAAAAGCTACGTCTTCTTCTTTTTTTTTTCTCTCTTCTTCTGGTTTCAATGCGGGTTGCAGCCATAACCTAAACGGTGCATACCGCCATCTACTGTACCGGAGAGTCTAATATGGGCTTGGTATCTTTACTACCTATCTTCTTTGCATTACTAACAATAATAATCATGATACATGTATGTATGTCTATCTATGGACACTATAAAACACAACAGTAAACAACTAGTCGCTTACTTGCCAGCATTTAACTGTAAAAATAACATACAGGCTACGTTTTTTTATGTACAGCAATTTTGTGTAAAAAAAAAAAAAAAAAAAATTCCACACCATACAGCCAATTGTTTTTAACTTTTAACGTTTTACTCATTTTTAGGAGGGACCTGGTGAAAGGTGGAATGTGTGTGACGTCACTGGTCAGTAAATGTATTTAATAATGAACTAAAAACAGCACAAAAAAATGACGGCACACAGAGGTGGTATTTGAATATTTGCATTATGTCAACTTCATTCAGTTCAGTTCAGTTCAGTTTCAGTTTATTTCGAACATGCATGCATTCAGGTTCACGGGTTTTGTTATTTGTACTACCGTCTTTGTCCACACGGTAGCATCAAAACTTGAAGTAACTTTTTGTTCGTTTGTTAGTTTTTTTTGTTTTTTTAATTTCATTAATTGAAGGCAAAACTAAAAACAATCAACATGACATTTAAATTAAATAATGAGCGAAAAGGAGCAGAAATATGTAAAACTTATATCTTCCCCCATACAGTTACAACATTTGCTGTTCAATTAAAAAAGAAAAATAATAATAATAAAATTTAAAATATATATATATATATATATATATATATATATATATATATATATATATATATATATATATATATATATATATATATATATATATATATATATATTAATAACATATATGTTAGGTCAGGAAAAAACACAAGAGGCTATATCATCCTGACAAGCCTGTTTCGCAGGTTTCCCTGCTCGTCAGGGGATTTTATAAAAATATATAAAATATATTTATATATGTTAGGTCAGGAAAAACACAAGAGGTTATATCATCCCGACAAGCCTGTTTTGCAGGTTTCCCTGCTCGTCAGGGGATTTTATAAAATATATAAAATATATTTATATATGTTAGATCAGGAAAAAAACACAAGAGGCTATATCATCCCGACAAGCCTGTTTCGCAGGTTTCCCTGCTCGTCAGGGGATTTTATAAAAATATATAAAATATATTGATATATGTTAGGTCAGGAAAAAACACAAGAGGCTATATCATCCCGACAAGCCTGTTTCGCAGGTTTCCCTGCTCGTCAGGGGATTTTATAAAAATATATAAAATATATTTATATATGTTAGGTCAGGAAAAAACACAAGAGGCTATATCATCCCGACAAGCCTGTTTTGCAGGTTTCCCTGCTCGTTAGGGGATTTTATATATTTTCATAAAATATATATTTTATACATCTTAAAAATATATATAAAATCCCCTGACGAGCAGGGAAACCTGCGAAACAGTCTCTTGTGTTTTTTCCTCACCTAACATACATTCCGCTCTACCCCGGTATTGAGCACTTTATAGCAGATAAACCTGCAGAAACCTCGACTATATATTAATAACATGCATATTTTATAACATACAACAAAATAAACAAACATGGAAACAATAATTTACTCCAAGTCTTACCGTTTCACCATTACGATTGTTTGCATTTTTTCACTGTCAAAATTGTTCCATAAACTAATATATTTGATTGATTTGCTTCTCATTTCAATCAAATGTGTTCGTTTATGGTTTTTGATATTGAGTTCAGTAAATTGCATATGTTGATTACTGTACTAAGGTATACAGTCTTTTCAAATATAATTTCATTCATACAAACCCCGTTTCCATATGAGTTGGGAAATTGTGTTAGATGTAAATACAAACGGAATACAATGATTTGCAAATCCTTTTCAACCCATATTCAATTGAATGCACTACAAAGACAAGATATTTGATGTTCAAACTCATAAACTTAATTTTTTTTTTTGCAAATAATAATTAACTTAGAATTTCATGGCTGCAACTCGTGCCAAAGTAGTTGGGAAAGGGCATGTTCACCAATGTGTTACATGGCCTTTCCTTTTAACAACACTAGTTTGCCTTGCATAGGAGAGTTTTAACTTGCACTTACAGATGTAGCGACCAACTGTAGTTACTGACAGTGGGTTTCTGAAGTGTTCCTGAGCCCATGTGGTGATATCCTTTACACACTGATGTCGCTTGTTGATGCAGTACAGCCTGAGGGATCGAAGGTCACAGGCTTAGCTGCTTACGTGCAGTGATTTCTCCAGATTCTCTGAACCCTTTGATGATATTACGGACCGTAGATGGTGAAATCCCTAAATTCCTTGCAATAGCTGGTTGAGAAAGGTTTTTCTTAAACTGTTCAACAATTTGCTCACGCATTTGTTGACAAAGTGATGACCCTCGCCCCATCCTTGTTTGTGAATGACTGAGCATTTCATGGAATCTACTTTTATACCCAATCATGGCACCCACCTGTTCCCAATTTGCCTGTTCACCTGTGGGATGTTCCAAATAAGTGTTTGATGAGCATTCCTCAACTTTATCAGTATTTATTGCCACCTTTGCCACGGAATACAATGATTTGAAAATCATTGTATTCCGTTTATATTTACATCTAACACAATTTCCCAACTCATATGGAAACGGGGTTTGTACATGAACTAGTCAGTGCTGTGTGTCTCACATGACTGAAGACAAATATGTGTCAGCTGGAGGGATAATGATGTGTTTGTTGTGTAAAAGGATCTGATGAGGGCAGTGAGGGGGTTTTAAAAGTTAAATGCTGACGGAGTATTTTTACTTCGTCCTGCCTGCATGTTCTTCAATCATTTGTTTGTGTGCACTTTACATTTTTTACACCTACTTGAGAACCTTTCGTCCATATGTGAAGGACGGCGTGCTTGTTTTATGCTTCTGTGTACTTTCGAGACGCATAGCCTTGACGAAACGTTGCTGTTCGGGAGCAGTTATTATATTCCTGTTTATGTTATACATGGTATTGATCACATAAAGCTACTTTGAGGCTTGTGTGCTGTCCTTAATCCACTGTTTTACCCACACCGTTGTTTATTTTACATGACTTTTTACATGAACTTGGACACAGCACACGCTCAGGCGAAGCCGCGCCCAGAAAACGTTTCCATGACAACTGCAGTTTTTCCGGGTCTCCATAAAGTCTGCGCGCGCATGTGCACCCTCCCGCACCTTCTCGATAGCACGCTCACGTTGACTGCTGGTGTAGTTTGATGGCAGGAGGCGCAACCACACATTTATGGAGTTAAAAGCAAAATGATAACGCGGAGACTTCTGCAAAAGTAAGTTTTTATTTTTAAAATGTAATAGAAGCGTCTTCGATAATGTGGTATGAACTTAATTCCGTTGGAATTCAACTTCCAGGTCATGTAGTTGATTGTCTAGCTTTTATGCTACATATTAGCATGCTAATTGTGAAGACTTGTTTCAAATTTGCTTGATTTTATTTTATTTTTTAAACTTGTCTTGTCCAGCCACACAGGCGATTAATACTTCTGATTTATATGCCCACATCTGCTGTAGTTTTACTTTATAAGGTGAAGTATGTGATACTTCAACTGTTTATTATTATTATTATTATTTTTGTTTGACTTTATTAAATGTTTGGATATATTTAGTGTTTACACCACATTAGGAGCTGATATAAAGAAGACAGAAGAGGGAATATTGGGGACAAAAGGAGGACAAAGACAGTGAGAGACAACAACAACAATGGAATTTCATAACATAGATACACTAGCTACAAATATTTTACCAGTGTTCATGAAAAATGAGTGAAATAAACAGTAATAATACAGTACTGACAATGATCATTGTTACAGTATAATTAACATAATGATATTATATAGTAATATCAACAGTAATAGAGAATATTAATACAGTATTTACCAATGTTATCACTATCAAATGTAATACATACTTCAGATAAAACATTAGATTATGAGAAAAACCAAAAGGAAACAAAAATAAGGAAGTTAAACATTAACTTATTGAGAGTAATAATGATAAGAATAAGTCTTTCTTAGTGGTGTGCCCTCTTTTAGTTGACCATGTGAATGAGTATTTTTTATTTGTATGAGAGTAAGTGTGTACATATGCATGTAAGATATATGTGTTTGCATAATCGTGCAGGTGTATGTTTGCGTATGTATGTATATTTATTTATCACTGACTATGTGTTCCAAGTTTAATGTCGGTGTTATTCTACAATGTAAGGAAACTGTCTCTGAGGGCGATCTGGAGGTTTTGACCTTTGCGCAGGTGTACCTAATAAAGTGTCTTTGTTTGGTGCGTGTGTCATTCTATCTGCAAGTTGAAGATCCAATGTCCCTCTCAACTTCCTCCTATCCGGGAAATCGCAAAAAGCCGCTACCTGACCATGGCTCAGGAAATCTGTAGAGACTCCTCCCACCCCCATCAAGGACTGTTTTCACTGCTGGACTCTAGAAAGATGTTCCGCAGCCTCCGTCACATCTGTGACAGCTTCTTCTCTCAGGCCATAAGACTCTTGAACGCATCATAATAATCCCCTCAATTCCCCCCAAAAACGGATTAACTCGCTGGAATGTAAAGACAATATAACATACATCCATAAACGTGGATGCATATGCAAAAGTGCAATATATTTATCTGTACAGTAATCTATTTATTTATATCTGCACCTTATTGCTCTTTTATCCTGCACTACAACAAGCTAATGCAACACAATTTCGTTCTTATCTGTATTGTAAAGATCAAATTTGAATGACAATAAAAGGAAGTCTAAGTCTAACTTCACTTCAATGCAGCTGTTAGCTCTCGCAGCACTTGACTTAAAGCGTCTCCAAAAATGTTTTATTCCCTCAACCGGCTCTTCTTGTTTGTGATGCAGATGCTGACGGCACAGCGGTGTTGCAACTGCTGACAGGCGGCTGACAAACCATGGAAAGAGAAGGCTCCCTAAGGAGGTAAGAGCCACTGTGCCCTCTTTGCCAGCACAGGGAACCTTTTCTCTCTATTTATGTTCACCTTGTAACTCTGGATTGGCATTTAAGGGACATATTGAGAAGCGCAAAAGTCATGTTGATGCAGAAAATGCTGACATGCTTAACTTCACCACCCTGAGGAACTCCATTTATTTTGAAAATGTAAAATTGTTAAAAGGAAGTCTGATTCATCCATTATTTGGAGAAATACCGTATTTTTCGGACTATAAGTCGCAGTTTTTTTCATAGTTTGGCCGGGGGTGCGACTTATACTCAGGAGCGACTTATGTGTGAAATTATTAACACATTACCGTAAAATATCAAATAATATTATTTAGCTCATTCACGTAAGAGACTAGACGTATAAGAGTTCATGGGATTTAGCGATTAGGAGTGACAGATTGTTTAGTAAACGTATAGCATGTTCTATATGTTATAGTTATTTGAATGACTCTTACCATAATATGTTACGTTAACATACCAGGCACGTTCTCAGTTGGTTATTTATGCGTCATATAACGTACACTTATTCAGCCTGTTGTTCACTATTCTTAATTTTTTTTAAATTGCCTTTCAAATGTCTATTCTTGGTGTTGGGTTTTATCAAATACATTTCCCCAAAAAATGCGACTTATATATGTTTTTTTCCTTCTTTATTATGCATTTTCGGCCGGTGCAACTTATACTCCGGAGCGATTTATACTCCGAAAAATACGGTAGTCAAGCTGAGGCAGCAAATAGTGGCATGCTAACTTTACCACTTTTGGGAACCTCACTCCAACTATTTGAAGAATGTATTCAATATTTGGAAAAGTGAAAAGAAATTGCTAATGTGCTAACTTTGCCTGGCAGGGGAACCTTATATTTACCAGATGGCTGGGTTGCCATTTGAAGGAAAGTTACTTGAGTCGCTGAAGAGTAAGTTGAGTTGATG
The DNA here is from genome assembly GCF_033978785.1 of Entelurus aequoreus. NCBI lineage: Eukaryota > Metazoa > Chordata > Actinopteri > Syngnathiformes > Syngnathidae > Entelurus > Entelurus aequoreus. Next base: position 18,000,951 of record NC_084742.1, on the reverse strand, counting down.
CAGAAATACTGTGAGGCAAAATTATGCAACCTTGGCAACCTTACTCTTATTCACTTTCAACTTTTAACTATCATTTATTGATATTCTCAAAATGTTTTGGGAAAGTTTATTTGTGTTAATGCAGAAATACTGATCTGCTAACTTCACCACCTTGGGAACTCTATCTATAGCCTTTATCCATTATTTGGAAAAGTTGTCCCATTCGTGCAGAAATACTGGCATGCTAAAGTTCCGACACCGGGGAACCTTAAATCCATCTCCTTTCAACTTGGGTTTGACATGTATATCATGTTACATTTGTTACATTTCACCAATTAGTGGTTCTGTAATCCATTATTTGGCAAAGTAGTGGCTTTGATGAGATCAAGTGGCATGCTAACTTAACCGACCCAGGGAACCCCACTCTATTTACTTTCCTCCTGCACCTACCTATTCCCTTAATTCATTTTTAGGAAAGGTTAATTGTGTTGATGCAGAAATTGTGACACGCTAACTTCCCCATTTCGTTTACTTAGAACGTTCATTTGAAAGAAAGTTCAGTGATCCATTATTTTATAAAAGTAGTCCCATGCAGAAATACTGGCATGCTAACTTTACCACACTGGGGAACCTCATTCCATTCATCTACAGCTATAGATTGACATTTAAATAAATGTTCTGTAATCCATTCTTCACCAAAGCAGTGGCGTTGATGACAACAAGTGGAATGCTAACTTAACCAGCCCAGGGAACCTCCCTCCATTCACTTAGAACTCCTAACTGGCATTTGAAGGAATATTCCTTGAGCCATTATTGAGGCAAGCAGTCACATTGGTGCAGAAATACAGTCATGCTAACTTCACGACACTGGGGAACCTTACTTCATTATCGGATTGTCATTTGAAGAAAAGTTCCTTGGTCCATTACCGGAGAAAGTAGTGGAGTTGGAGCTGAAATAAAAACATGCTAAATTCACTACTTTGGGGAACCCCACTCCGGCCCCTCTCAAATATAGGATGGCATTTGAAAGAAAGTTATATAATCCATCGATGAGATTTACTAACATGCTAACTTCACCACTCCAGGAGCCTCACTCCATTCACCTGTCTGTTTGTCTTTAATGCACAGTGCTGCAGTGTTTTACATAAAATCAAAAAATTAAATAGTCCAGCATGAGATACGTTTGTTTACTTTCTGTATTGACATATATAGCAGTGACCTGCATCCCTGCTTCAAAATAAATAAATGTTGTATGCCCAACTCTACTAGGACATGCTTCATTACAGACCTTCCTTTTTTGTTCCACACATTCCCGAGTGACCTCATCCGTGCTTTCATTCGTGCCAAAAGTCCTTCGTTGTTTACTAATAAAACGCTTCCGGTCCTGTCAGCACCAAAATAACGTTAAGATTTATATGTAACATCCTTCCAAACATCAGCAACCACACAGCACACAGAACCAAAGAGGACTTTTGTGTCACTTTGAAATGTTTCCCTCTTGGCAGCACTTGAACCTCAAAGGCTTGCTTTGTTGGGCCTGACAAAAGCTCACATGGCCGCCGACTGATACAGACTGTTAAAAGGAAACTCGGAGAGGAGGAGGAGGAGGGAGCAAGGGGACATGTTGCTACCTTGTCTGCATAATTTAACCGATACTTATCACTGCCTTGTCTTTTTGCTCCCTTTTGGATTTCGAGGAATCTCCACAGCAGGTTGAGGCTGGCCGGTGGCTCGTCTTCCAGCTTGACTGACCTCTCAAAGACACCTGGGGGAGGAGGCGCACTGGAGAAAGTGGTGGCGGAGGAGAGCAGCAAAGGAACCCAGCAGAGAAGAGCTGGGGCCAATGCCACATGGAACAGGTTGGAAATGTCACACTATTAGTGCTTTATTTCATACAGCGATCTGCCCTGAGGTGCTCCAAGATGTATGCATGGTGCGTGAAAGGGAACACACACAAATGGACTGGAGCATGGAAGCATTATCACTTTCTTCCTCTCCGCCCCTAATGCATCTTTTCAGCCTTTTTTGAAATGTAAGACTAGCAAAGCAAGGCTGATTTAGCTGACCATAGGAGGTACAATCCCATAAAACTTTTTGGAGCCTATGTCCTGTCATATAGCGATTTATTAAAGAAAAAAAAATATATCAAATGAAAATGTACAAAACATTTAAAGTAATACTGACAAAGCTGGAGTAAAAGAAGCTAATAGCAAAGAAGCTAATAACATGATTGATTGAAACTTTTTTATTAGCAGTTTGCACAGTACAGTACATATTCCGTACAATTGACCACTAAATGGTAACACCCGAATATGTTTTTCAACTTGTTTAAGTCGGGGTCCACGTTAATCAATTCAATGTACAAATATATACTATCAGCATAATACAGTCATCACACAAGTTAATCATCAGAGTATATACATTGAATTATTTACATTATTTACAATCCGGGGGTGGGATGTGGAGGGGGGGGGGGGGGGTTAGGTTTGGTTGATATCAGCATTTCAGTCATCAACAATTGCATCATCTGAGAAATGGACATTGAAACAGTGTAGGTCTGACTTCGTAGAATATGTACAGCGAGCAGTGAACATAGTGAGTTCAGAAAGCATAAGAACAAGTATATACGTTTGATTATTTACAATCCAGGGAGGTGGGGTGTGGAGGGGGGAGGGTGTTAGTCTAGGGTTGTAGTTGCCTGGAGGTGTTCTTTTAGTGCGGTTTTGAAGGAGGATAGAGATGCACTTTCTTTTACACCTGTTGGATGTGCTTAAGTGACAGACACAGTGTCTTTTTACTGTCCATTTTGCTGCAGTCTTGTGCCCAAAAGTCAGTCTTACACAAGTAATTGTACTGAATTGGAAACAACGACTCTAACGCCTTTGTGGAAAGTTCTGTGTAGTTCTTTTAAACGCTAATCCAAAATGTCGGTACAAAAAAAACTTAGCCTTACATGTCAGGGAATATTAAATAATGATTCTGATGATGAGAGAAGTGGCCCCTTGTTTACTTACATTCATTTATGTAGATTTAAAAGGTTACAATGACGTATATTACCAGATATCTCCCAACAGAACATTCTTGAGCATTCAAATTGTTTGGACTGCGTATGCGTTTAGTGCCCTTATATCGAATTCCATGACCTAGTTTAAAGGGGCCCAATTTTGCAAAAACAACTTTTTTTGCCTATTGGTACCTGCTGTTGTGTATTTACGATCTGCATAAGTCTAGATAATGTGAAATCAAACCATGAATGAATTGCGCAGATATTTATTAAAAAATTGCCTTCCTTCATACTTCCGCAAAAGGAGTTGTTTGGAATTTGTGACGTTTTCTGCCCTGTGACGTCAGCGGATATCTCCATATATGGTATACATTTACCCAAAGTGTTTTGCGGTAGTTCGCCGTTGTAGTCCGACACTAGTCAATAAGCTCCTTCTTTTTCTTTATCCTCTCGTTGTGGGGCAGACTGGCTCATACATGCACATGCATCCTCCGCTCTTGCCATTTCTCATACACAGTAGCGTATAGTTCGAACTTAAATCCGTTAGTAGACTCGATATGGAAGAGCTAAAACTACAACACGGCTGAAGGGGAGAAGACACAGTCCAATTGGAGGCATGTTAAGAGGACCGCCCACAAAACGGTGCATTCTGAAGAGACATTCAGAAAGCGGCTTGAAGATGGTCTGTAAAACATAATCTATGCAACATTTTGACCAAAGCACCACCATTACATGTTATGTAGACCACAAGGAAGTGTTTTAAATGTAGAAAGAAAATTATAATATCCATCCATCCATCCATTTCCTACCGCTTGTCCCTCTCGGGGTCGCGGGGGGTGCTGGAGCCTATCTCAGCTGCATTCGGGCGGAATTCAGACAAGTCGCCACCTCATCGCAGGGCAAATTATAATATGACCCGTTTAAATCAAACTATCTTTCAATACCGCAGTCATTCGACCGTATTTAGACAGGAATGGCCACATTGTCTCCAAGATGTGGATAGTTCCTTTTAACTTTAATCCAAAATGACAGCAAATGTTTGTAGTTGCTACATTAGCATGCCTGAAAGTGACACAGCTGCCATTGTAATTTTTAGTTTAATTTTGCTTGTCACGTGAAGGCAATTGATAATCATACTGTTTATAGATGTTCTCATATTGTGATGATCATATTGTGTCTCGTCAGCATCCACAATGCAGTCATCTCTGTGTTCCAAAAGAAGGATCTGGGAGAGAATGAGCTCTTCATTTTGAATGAAGGTGTCAGGTAAGCGCTCCCAGTTCTGGTCTTATCAGTGTCAGCAATAGAAAGCTGTGTTGTTGCTGATAACAAAAAAAAACAAAAAAAACACTCAGTTGTTGCTGTGGCTTATGTGTACCGAGTTAGCTTGTCATTTCCTGAATGAACTGCTGTTCAAACACTACAGCCTGCTCAGCGCTGATTCCATAATACATGTATGTGTCCATAATGTGTGCTTTTACAGGCAGCTGCTGAAGACAGAGCTGGGCTCCTTCTTCACAGAGTACCTTCAGAATCAGCTGCTGACCAAAGGCATGGTCATACTGAGAGACAAAATACGCTTTTATGAAGGTAAAGCATAGCTCCCCGATCCCTGCAGCAGTCAGTAATTAACTCAAGTTTTTCAATAACTTGGTTGATTGCCCGACATTACAAGCCAAAGACCTATCTCAGCATTCCCTCCTCAGTGCAATCAGGAGAAAAACAATAATTGACTAAAATCCCTGACGCCAAGCAAGTTAATGCTTGTACTGTGAGAACACCCAGCTTCTGTTTACCTCTTATATCCTTTTAAGAACCACCGTTTTCATTAGGGCTGTCTCGATACAACTTTTTTTAATACATTACAGATATTGCAGCTTTGAGTATTGGCCGATACTAATATCAACACAAATCATACACGCTTGTACAGTGGAGCCTTGATTTACGAATATAATTGGTTGTTGAACATGGTTCGTAAATCAAAAGGTTTGTATGTAGAAACATAGTTCCCCATAAGAAACAATGTCAACATAAATAATTGGTTTTAGCTTCGACAAAAGTCAATATTTTAGTAAAAGAATGCACACGTTGAAGACACTATATTTGATCAAACATGACAAGGGGGAATTGGTTTAACAATCTCTTCATTATCAAAATAACACAACAATGGCAAACTGAACTGTCAACGCATGCAGGCACACAAAAGTCTTTTTGGCGCTCTCAATAATAGCAAGCTCAACTGTCAATGCGCGCACAAACACACACACACAAAAGTCCCTTTGGTGCTCTCAAAAACGTTAACAACCGTGCGGCTATAAGAAAAAAGGTGAAAAGTAAAATTATTTTTACTTTGCTGTCTGTGAACAGCAGACGATGTGCAGGCAGAGAGAGGAAAGCGCGGGGAGGAGGGGAGGCGTGTGTGGGTTTCCTCTCCTCTCTAAGTTTAAGACCACAGTCAATCCCTCCTTCTTTCCAGGCTGTTTTGTTTGCTTTCTCTATTAACCCATATTGAGTAAGCAAAATAGACCAAACTTGGTGAATGGCAGGAAAAGAAACACACGCTGAATCTGAGAAAAGGCGACCGAGTAATGGACTGCGTAAACAGGTTGTAACGTAGGGGCCTCCGCCTCTTTAAAATGGCCGCGCCCTGTGTCTACTGTCCTGGCCTGGGAACGCCTCGGGATCCCCCGGAAGGAGCTGGACTAAATGGCTGGGGAGAGGGAAGTCTGGGCTTCTCTGCTTAGGCTGCTGCCCCGCGACCTGACCTCGGATGAGCGGAAGAAGATGAATGAATTATATTTTTATTCTCAGTAAAGTTCATTATTACATAAAGTGCAGCATTATTAGTTCCAACTTGTTGTGATGTCCTTCATCTCTCCTGAACAGTGACGGCACACTGTGTTCTTCTTATGCACTCATATTTGTTTACATATTTCACTGTGAGGTGAAGTGTTCAAAACAGTAGAGCATCTCAGAGGATTGCGGCAGGACACTGGGTGGTCAGAGGGCGTCCACAATATCCTCTGCACGTCAACAACATGATCCTTCAGTGACAGCTGAGGTGCTCCACAGCACTGTTGTCTGGACTGCATTGCACTTTTGTCCCACTAATTATCTATATCCACGCCAAATACCTCACCTTTTTTGTCCACTTTTAAGTAGACTACTTTGTTACGTGAAAGTGTAGTGTGGGAAATCAGTATGCAGAGATGCTGAACAGAACAGGAAATTCCAACACGAATACATGTACTGCATTTTAAATACCTTCTCAAATTGTCTCATCTGTCTTTTTTATCAATGGATATCTTTGTTTTTGGTTCATTTCAATTGTCACAAGTTACACCTTGCGGGTAAAAAATAGTCCTATTATGAAAACACAAATGTCCACTGCAGAGAACGCTGGTTCTCAAGAAGAAAATACAAAAAGGTATTTGAAGCACACGAGAAGTGATGCCTTTCATCACTTTGCACAGCGTCCATGGTTTTCTTTGATACAGTCCATGTTTGTTGGAATAGGTCAGAAGTTGTTGGACTCTCTGGCTGACACTTGGGATTTCTTCTTCTGTGATGTTTTGTCCATGCTGCAGGCCATCTTCTATCCCGTGCAGGTTGGATGACAACTCTATCACTGCACAAGTTTCCTGCATACAGTATTTTATAATTCTGTGTGTGTGTTTGTGTGCAGGGGAAAGAGCCATCAGTGCGTGAGCTGGCACTGCTCCACTTTAGGAACACCATTACCCTTAACCTGAAGCTGGACGAGGCTTTGGCGCGACCTCGAGCACGAGTACCCCCCTCCATCATACAGATGCTCCTTATACTTCAGGTGCACACATAAGTCTACATGGTCTATGGGAAGTGGCAGAATATGGCATAAGTGTGTGAATGAGTGAATGTGATGTATAATGTAAACCGCTTTGGGTATCTTTCCAGGTATAGTAAAGCGCTATAGAAATACAGACCATTTATCATTAAGAGTTGTTTTTCTTGCAAAGGGGGTCTCACAAGAAGTCATCTCTGTGCGGACAGTCTTCCCATAACCTTTAACCCAGCAGTTAGTGTTTAACTGTAAGTTTTGTTTCGGCATTTTGACTGTGTGGTTTTTTTTATGTGGAAGAAAAGCATTAGCAGATTTCAGCATTCTTTCATGCGCAAGTTGTTTTGCTTTGGTTTAGTAGCCATGAATTTCATGTGATTTGTTGCTCTAATGTGGCTTTGACTCACACCTACTCTCTCTCCTTCCCCACTTATGAAGCCATGTCCACGTGTTTCCTGGAAGCCATTACAACACTTGTTCCTTAGCTAACGTCAGGATGTTTATTGCAGGGCGTGCACCAGTCCAAAGGCGTCACAGATGACTACCTACGCCTGGAGTCTCTCATTCAACAAGTGGTCTCGCCATACCTTGGGACCCATGGATTATATTCCAAAGATGGTTCGTCCAATCAGCACTGTTCTTCATGTCTGTTAGGTATGCAATTGACCCTGCGCAGCCATCTTTTTTGTCTGTTAATTGTTACCTAAATATGTTGCTTGCCAGAGAGGCGTCTTCAGCGTTCTGGACTGTCCAAGTCTGGCAACCCCCCCACGGCGAAGAACCCAGTAGTGCGCTCCAAAAGCTACAATGTTCCCATGCTGACCCCTGTCGTGGAGTATGATGTGGACTTGTCGGCAGGCGGGGGCACTGCTATCAGACGCCACTCTGTGTCTGAGATGACTTCCTGCGTGGGGCAGAGCGCCTCTGTGGGTAATTCCGGCATTGACCACTCAGGTAGGACAACACTTTAGTCCATGTCACGTAAACACATGAGAACTAACCCACTTCCTGTCCTCCCTACAGGTACCTCGAGTCAGAACACCCAGGTCCAGCATCTTTCCCACTCCATTCTTCCCGAGTCCTCCCCTCCAGGCGATTGCAAGCACTGCACAGGCTCTCCGGTGTCTGACTCCCCCGTGTCCTCCAGAGTTCTGGCTCAGGACACAAGCTCAGGCCCCAGTCCATCATCCAGTCCGGAGGTCACAGCAGATTACCACATCCCTGAATCTTTGGACTCAGAACCTGAGCATGATGGCATCTTTCTGAACTTCTCCAAAGCCTGCGATGGAGGTGCAACACACAGCAGTGTAACCTGACAGGTGACAAGCCAGTACCTTTTTAGCGTATTTAGTTAATCAAGGGAATCAGCAAATAATCCTGCAGGCATGAGGATAAAACAGTATTTATTAAACTTAACAGCTAGAAAGTATTGCAAACAGTGCCACCTAGTGTTCACTCCTATACCTGAATATTGTATTAGTGCGCCTTCAAACATGCTGACTGATTAGAATGATGACGCAGAGACAATTAAAGCTGTTTATTCTACATATAGCAAATTACATTCAAGTCTAAGTGCGATTACATGAAAATGATAGTTTTCAGGATAATCCTCACATTACAGCCTCATACATGTCTAATACGATGTCAAGCTGGAATCATATAAAACATTCATAAAGCCGAACCCAGCTCAGCTTAAACTATGATCAGCGTACAAGTCTCAATTTCATAATGTAGGCCATGTAACATCCAGGCCAGATATGCATGACGTCACTAAAAGCCACAATCAGCGGAAGACGTCCCCATCACGTGATGTCAGAAGGCGAGACTCTCCGTGCTGCAGCGTGAAGAAGGATTGTGGTTTTAGCTCTTTCTCCTCCAGAGCTTCTTGCAGGCGACGTGGCGGCTCCAGATAGTGCTGGGTAATAGACAAAAGTGGTTTCAGAACTAGTTTGCTTTTAAAGCTTCTTTTCTCAGTATACAAATACTCATGCAGCTTAGAAAACAAAGGGTATTTTGTTAGCAACATAATGGTGATGATACACATAGTTTCACCTCATAGGCCAGAGCAAAAGTCCCCCAGTGAATGGCAAGTGAGTGTTTGGCCTGAAGGTCCATGTGGATCTGCACCGCCTCCTCTGGGTCTACATGCTGCCCTTTCATCACGTCCCTACCAAAAAACCACATTATTCTTAGCCAAAGTCTGAAAATGTAGGAGGCAGGAGTAAATAGGTGTTCACCTGGGAATATATGCGCCAATGGGGATTGCCGCCAGGTCGAACGGTCCAAAGCGTCGACCGATCTCTTTGAAGGCCGGGCAGTATCCGGTATCTCCAGCAAAGAAGAAGCGGTGATCTGGACCCAGAACAGCCCAGCTGGCCCATAAGGACTAAAGAAAGATGGAGGATATGTTAAGATGAAATTCTTCAGTCAAATACAAGATAAGTAAGCCACCTTGTTGTCATCCACCGCGCTGCGTTTGCTCCAGTGCTGAGAGGGCGTGCACACGAACGTGATGTCATCGTGAGCTGGCACGCAGTTCTCCTCCCACCAGTCCAGCTCCATTACGTTCTCGCAGCCCGCCTTGGACAGCCAGTCCATCAAGCCAAGGGGCACGAACCTACAGACGCTCTTGGTAAGCAGCGTTTAAAGCCCTTTAACGGGGAACTGAACTTTTTTGGAAATTTGCCTGACGTTCACAATCATTATAAAAGACATGACGATGGATGTTTTGGTTTTTTTGCATTCTAAATATTAAATGCTATCAAAAGTTTGCTCACAATGGAGCATATGGGGCCATGCAATTCTGCCTACAAAGCCCCTAAAAAAAATCCAAACACCTCCATTGAGGTTTTATATACATGATAAGTATATATGTAATGTAGTAACGGGCACATTTATAATAACGTTTAATATTTACGTATTTTGATCATTTTAAGCATATGCGGCGCATTAATTTCAAAAACGCATCACAGCGTTTGCTTTTTTTTTTTCTTAATCACTGATTATCACTCACTGCAGAATTTATGAGAGCCAACAAACATAATAAAACATCACTTACGGTGCAAGGTCTGCTGTCATTAGGATGCCGACTGCTGGGATGTTCATATATTCCCATTTAGGTGAAGAATGTCTCATAATCCTCAAGAACAAAAGGAATGGGGGTCCAAGCGTTTTTTTTTCGTAATTTCCGAGTCCTAAATGGCTGTCAAAGTGTACCAACTAGTCAGAATACCTACTCAGACTACTTCTGTCCAGGTGAGACGCATGATTTCTGATCTAGAATAAACTTATACTAATACTAGTCCATAGCCTTGTCACCTCTCGCCTGGACTACTGCAACTCTCTCCTGTTTGGTCTCCCTCACAAGTCACTTCACAAACTTCAGCTTCTCCAGAACTCTGCAGCCCGGATAATCACCAGAACCCCTTCAATCCAGCACATCACCCCTGGTCTGCAGCAACTCCACTGGCTACCCATCAAACACCGTATCCACTTTAAAATAATTCTCCTCACTTTCAAAGCTATCCATAACCTCTCTCCGTCTTATCACTCTGACCTGCTCCATGTCGCCACAACCTCACGTTCCCTAAGATCTTCTTCACCCATCCATCTCACTGTCCCCTTATTTAAACTGTCCACCACGGGTGCCCGAGCTTTCAGCCACTCTGCCCCACATCTTTGGAACTCTTTACCACCAGACCTTCGTAATTTAGACTCAATATCCCTCTTCAAATCAAGACTCAAAACACACTATTCCTGACTGCTAATTCATTGTACCGGTAATCATCTTATCTTATCTATTTTTGTTGTTGTTTTTATCCAATTTGATTTTATTGTTTTGATTTTGTACGGTGTCCTTGAGTGCCCAGAAAGGCGCCTTATAAGTAAAATGTATTATTATAGGGAGCGAGGAAGCAGCAGCCCATTCGATGATGTAAACGGTATTGATCACGGCGCCTCTATAAATAGTTTGTTTGAGTTAGGGCTTATAACAACACTTATACGTGGTTTAATATTCAAATCACAAAATGTAAATGGAGTATTATTGCCGGTTTTTGAATGGTTATTTATTGGATTTTGTGGGCGAAAAAGAGGAGCCCTCATTGGCGCCGCTTTAAGGTGACTTTGATTTACTTTTATTTAATATTTAGAATGCATTAAAATGTGTTGTCATGTCTTCATAATGATTGTGAACGATAGACAATATTTAATAAAAGGGCAGTTCCCCTTTAAGAAAATATCAGCATGGTGCACTTACCAGCGTAGCTCCCCGCCGAAGCGCGTGTTGAGGCTAGCCACTGTTCCAGCATCGAGGTGATCGTAGTGGGAATGACTGATGACCACAGCGTCGATGCGGGGCAACTGCAAAACCAGAATCGTTTTAACTGAAGCACATAGATATTCTTTAAAAAAAGTAAGCACACCTGTTGTACGTTACAAGGTGGGCCTCTGTATCTTTTAGGACCCATGAACTGGAACGGCGACGCCCTCTGGCTGAAAATAGGATCTGTCAGAATATTCAACCCATCCAGTTCCACCAGAACTGAGGCGTGGCCCAGCCAGGTGACCCTCAAACCAGGGCCGGAAAGGGAAAGGTCCGGATTCTGGACAAAGTACGGCTCCATCACAGGTAGCTCGTTGTCAAGTGCCTGAAAGGAGGCGGAGCTTAGGCATAAGAAGTGACTTCTCCCACCAGGAAGTGATGACACACCTCTTTACTGGTCGGGACATTGCTGTGGTTCTTGTCGAGCAAGAGGAACCGGAGCAGGGTGGGGTAGGAGGGGAAGCGCCATGTCGGCCAGGGATTGGTGAAGCGGCCATGTTTGTCACGACATGACTTTGTCACCTCTTCCTATAATGTAAAAAGTTATTGATACATATTCATTTAATATTGTATTCATGACTGACGACCTCCACGCGGTAGTCCAGTCGAAAGCTCTTGCGTGAGGATCGAGACGAACTGCTCCTCCTCTGGGCGTGAAGACCCGCTTCTCCGCCCTCTGCCCCCCTCAACACGCCATCATCCTGCAAATGTAAATGAACATATAATCTATTTTGGTAACCCATAATAGCCCATTTCAAGCCTTGTCTTGTAGTACCTCCACCGGGCCTTTCCTCTCCTCCAGGGCTCCTTTGTCTGAAGATGACAACTTTTCCATGGGCTCACCTCCACATCTGGCATGAACACAAACTTACTTTTAAAAAAGTAATGCAGAGAAAGGATGATATCAGCATCACACGGTTACTGTGTAAACATGTGTGGGACATAATGTGGTATTCAAATGAATCCAGTCTTGTAAATTGCAAAACTGGAAGCAGACGTTAAACGGGTGTAGGCGGTGCATGCCACTCTTGCTAAATGTTTACTTGAAGGACAACTGGACGCAAAGCTGTCTGCAGTGATGTCCAACAGAGACTGAGAAGATGGATGGTCCATTCATTTTGATGAGGGGCATCCTGTTTACTGCACTGGTGCGTTCGCTACCCACTGTATATTATTGTGGCTTTGCGACAACAATGGAGGCCTGTGGTTGGGAACCAAAACAAAGATGTGTGTAGTGTGTGCAACCATTTGTGTCTCTTAAGGCTACGTGACAAAAGCAAACATTGCAGAGTTGACAGACGTGTCCTTTGTCCTCGTATTCTACTGTATTGGCAAGTTTAAAGGTGCTGTTATTGGTGTCTCTATATAGAACAGGCAGCTCTCGTTGAAAGGTGAAGGTTAAAAATAGGACTTGGTTTTCGTGTGGCAGAAAAGATAAGCTAAAAAAGTCTTAAGTAGTTCAAACATACATGATTTGGTTACCAAAAGCGGTAGTAGTAATATAAAATTCAATAAAACCAGCTGAATACACTAGTGTCATACAACGTACCTGAGCAGTGAACGCAACAGCTAGCAAGCCAACATGTTAGCCAAACAACCAGACTGTCGCGAGCTAACGCTAATGTAAACTCGACGACTCGTGTTGGGCAGATTACAAATAGCGATAAGCAATAAGCGAGTTTTTCAAGTGACCGTATAAGAGGAAATACCGTCAAAGATGTCGCTCACAAGCTAGAGAAAGGTTTTGGCCGAGCGGAAGGCGGAAGGTGAAAGTCATTGGTCGATGGAGGGGATTAGTGACGTCAGTGTAAACGTCATGAGTTCACATAACCACGGCCTGTCAATTAGCACATCAGTCACAAGTTTATACTTTAAATATTATAAACAGTACCTTCAGGTATGTGTACAATGTATATAATTTTATGTATGCATCATTCTATGTTTTCAAAATATGAATAAGATTAAACATTCGACAAATTATAAGTATTTATGAGTCAATGGGTACCAAGTAGTATACACGATGTGGCTATTTTGTCATTAACATCAGAGAAAGTGATTTTATTTTCCTTTTTCTTTAACTAAAAAAGAAACAAATCATCCCCACCATGAGGGATCTGGGTCAGTGGGGGAGGAGGATGACTCCACATCTGTTCCACGCAGTCGGTGTGTATATTTGTTTGTCCATGTGCGTGCATCCTAGCCATGTCTCTTAAGTGTATTAATCCAAACCATTTGTACTTTGTGATGCATTACAACTACAGTACTATTTATAGTTAAGTGTAAGCCGATGTTGGATGTAGTCATAAAATGAAATGTATTAAACATTAATTTCGTACAATCTATGCACATTCTGCTTAATTTGTATGTAATTTGTAGTTGTTGATTTAAGATAATTTGTGCACTTTCAGCTGCCTAATCAGTGAAAGTCCAAATACAAAGCACAATCGAAACGTTTTGCATTGGTAGAGATGGTGTATAGTTGTCTGTACTGTAATATGCACTACTGCATTTGTCCGCTAGAGGCTGTTTACATGACAGCCCTGTAACAGTGATACCTTGATATGACATGACAAGACTAATCACAAGATTGATGCCTGACAATCATACAATGCCATTTACAATGTCAAAGAAGTAGGAAAAAGGGTAAAAAGACAGAGGGTCAAAGAAAAAGAAAAAGATGGGGAGAGACAACAGTGTTAGAGATAGTAGAGGGATAGGATTCAAGGAGGGAGGGGTTTGATAATCCTGCTTGGATTAAGAGAGAGAGGAAGTCCCAACATCCCTCTCTCTCACACTCTTCGTCCCTCCAATCAAATGTGGATGACAGTGAGTTAAAAAAAAGACAAGTTAGACATCTCCAATACATCAAGGAATGTTGTGTTGGAATAATGTGGAGATGGAAGTCTAGGAGGATGCTTGTTAGGACTGCTGAACTTTGACATTTTAATGTCTGGATTTCTTTTATTTTAAACCAGGATGTCATGGAGTCTGCAGACAATCAATGCCTCTTCTAAGCAGGTTTTGGAGCTTTGCAGGCTCTTTGCATGTCATCATGGACAGTGCTGTGGTCTGGAACGTCACGCCAAGCCTCTGCCGGTACTGCGGACTTAAACACAAGTGATGCTTGGACTTCTTAAAGAAGGCAAGAAGGAGCAACTTTTTTATGTTAATTAGCAGTTTTACCACAATGTAGTCCAGATGCTGTAGTTCTTGCTGTGTTTTGAACTCTCAAATAACTGATGCAGAGATGGAAGTCGGCGGTGCTGGACCACGTCACATAAATGGGACGCGGCGAGGGATGCTGGTGATGCTCCCGTGGATTATCCTCTGCACTTCTCTGTGGATGGTGGTGAACGGCCAGATGAAGATCTCCCCGGAGACGTCAGTAACTTTTCATCTGTATAGTAATAGCATCAATTAAAGGCTTCTTTATCATTATTTTTTATTTTCAAACAAGCCACAGTACATATGCACCATTCAGGACTATTACAGTGTCCATAACAGCCAAATTACATGTAATAATGTCCAAAAATCAGCCCTTACAAAGCAAATAATGTTTACATTTACCGTAATGTTATTATGGTTACATTTAACATGTTGTAGTTTTCAGTCATATGGGACCATTATAATGTCAATACCAGCCATATTTGATTTATTAATGTCTAAAAATCAGCCTTTATGAAGCAAATAATCCTTACTTTAGTTTATATTGTGGTTTAATTTAACAATAGTTTGGTGTATGCAATACAGTTGGACCATGTGGTACTGTTATATCATCAATAGCAGCCAAATTACATGAAATATTGTCTTAACGTCTTTTTTTACAAACCAAATAATGCTTGAGTTTCATTTTTGTTAGGGTTTAATTTAACAACATGTTGTACTTTGCTGTACTTTTTAAACATATGGGACCATTATAGTGTCAGTAACAGCCAAATTACACATACTAATTTTTAAAAATCAGCATTTATAAAGCAAATAATACTTACTTTAGTTTATATTGTGGTTTGATTTAACAGTATGTTGTTGTTTTCAATACATTTGAACGATATAGTACTGTTATATTATTAATAGCAGCCAAATTACATAAAATATTGTCTTAAAAGTCTGTCTTTATGAACTAAATAATTATTGCGTTTAATTTAACAATATGTTGTTGTTTGCTGTACTTTTTAACCATATAAGTCAAATAACAGCCAAATTAGACATACTAATGTTTAAAAATCAGCCTTTATAAAGCAAACATAGCTTACATTTTTTTTTATTATTGTTTAAATTTGGCAGAATTGTGTCTTAATATTTTAGTGCCTATATATTTTAGCTGCACAAGAGTTTTAAAATGTTAGACACAACTGCATTAGGATTATGATGCATTACACAATAATAAGCATATTGTTAACTAATTTCTCCTTATTGACACATTTATTGTCAATAAACTCATTGTCACGTTTATTATCAAAAGCATTGTGATCCAACTCTGCATGAATGAATGCTTATTTTGGAATAAACGTATCATGGCCAGCAGGCTGTGCACTGACAAACCTTGGGCCGGCTCCCCATTGGCCGAACCATCTGTCGCATCCTGTCTGTTGGTCACTATTACGTCCAAAAATGAAACATGACAAAGCGGGGAATAAATTGCCGACCTGGCCGGCCGGCGGACAACTTTGCCTGTCACCTTTCGATGTAATCTCTCTGAAACATGGGCGCCTGCGACCTTCCACGGACATTCAATTAGGCACAACTGCACCTTTTAATCACACCCAATGTAACTGAGTCATTCTTAGTTTGAAATGACAACATTGCAGGATTGCAGAGTATTGTGTGATTTGCCAACATTGTGTATCTACTTTGTATATTTGTTGTGTTGCAGTGTGCAAAAGTGGGCTGTGACCTTTGGTAAAGAGATAGCGGCGCTCTCCACCAAATACTCCGGAGCTAAACTGCTACAAAAAGTAAGACACTTCTTATTATATGCACCGCAGGTGAATTGATAGAATGATGCATTGATACATTTATAAATTACTTGACAGATTGATACATTGTTAAATTAATACATTAATAGATTCATACATTGATAAATTCAATATATTGATTGATTTTTGCAGGAAATTGCTTGCTTTTGTTGCTGCAGCTGCACAGTATAATAGACATGCAACAGAAAAATACGTCTCACTAAAATATTTACTCATGAAGATAATTTTTTTTACAAATCTATTTATAACACAACTTTTATTTATTTTTTTGTATTACGGACGGCGTGGCGAAGTTGGTAGAGTGGCCGTGCCAGCAATCAGAGGGTTGCTGGTTACTGGGGTTCAATCCCCACCTTCTACCATCCTAGTCACGTCCGTTGTGTCCTTGGGCAAGACACTTCATCCTTGCTCCTGATGGGTCCCGCCATCAGTGTGTGAATGTGTGTGTGAATGGGTGAATGTGGAAATACTGTCAAAGCGCTTTGAGTACCTTGAAGGTAGAAAAGCGCTATACAAGTATAACCCATTATTATATTGAGATAGGCTCCAGCGCCCCCCGCGACCCCGAAGGGAATAAGCGGTAGAAAATGGATGGATGGATGGATATTGATGTTTGTTTTATTCATATAGAATATGTTATTAGTTTCAATTATGCAGTATACTTTACAATAATAACTACAATATTGCTTTGATACAACACATTGTTTTAGACTATTTACAGTATATCATTAATTTTTTATTGACTTATTTGGTAATTAGTTTATTATACTACCTAATAATAATAATATGTATTATTATTATAAAATAATTTGCCTTCATGCAAAACTTTTGAGATAATTTCCTCTTACAAAATTGATGATGGACTCATTTTAATTGCTTTTTTTGTTTTAGCCTCTTCGCAGTACAATAGAAATACATAACACAAGGCAAAATAAAGCATGCTAAAATGTGAATAATTCAGAGAAAATTAGAAATGTTAAACAAACAAACAAAAACAAAAAAAACAAACAAACAAAAAAAAAAATATATATATATATATAAAAAAAAAAAGCTTGATCGTATATATTTTACACATTTTTCCCATGTTTGAATGTTTATGAAATTATGTGGGGTTTTTTTTGTTTGTTTTTTCAATAAAGTGTCTATTGGGCAAGTGTACCTAATAATGATTTTTGCAGGTATTTGCTTGTTTTTGTATTAGCCAGTGCTGAAACAAAGATAATATGAAATAAGACACAATTACTATGCTACAATATTAGTAATTAATCCAAAAAATCTATATAGGAATAAAAACATAGTGTTAAATGTGTGTGTGTGTGTGTGTGTGTGTGTGTGTGTGTGCGCACGCGCCTGTGTGTTGGTAATTAGGCTGCACAGTGCATGCCACCCTGTAGAACCCCCCCTAGCAGGCATGTCCACCATCTGCCAACCATGCTAACTCATCTTGTCCTCATCACATGATTTGACTTTTGAAAGAAATATAAGGACGTGGAAGGTGTGCTGAAGATTGAGGAGGTGGATGGCGAGGAACTGGTGAAGAAGTTTGCAGAGGAGATGGAGGAGATGCTCGGGAGGAAGATGAAATCTGTCAAGGTATTAAAACTTTTTGCAATGAGCTCATAATAACAACACTATTGCTACATTATGATAAAATAATACAAACTATTATAACCATTAAAACATTTGTTTTCTTTATCATAGAGGTTAGCAGAAGCAGCAGAGGACGCTGATCTTTACCACGAGTACAATGATACGCTGGAGGTAATAAACCGTTACATCCCCTCGTTAGCTTTAGCTGCCTACATGAAGATGACTAATGGCACCTAATTTTTAGTCTAATTAAAGTCCTAATTTGGATCACCTTCTTCATAGACGACCAGCTCTTGCTTAATCATGAAATATACATCAAGAACCATTTGTTAATTACTGAGTGAGAAATTAACCCTTTCATGCAAAGTGGTCACTACAGTAGACAACAACTTAAAAGCACTTTTCTCTTGCATGCATGCTTCATGTCCATGTTACACATCAGTCGCTATAGTGGATGCTAGTGTGTCATGCCATAAGCCATTGGTCGAAGGTTGTAATAGCAAAAAAACAAGATGGCCGACGATAGATCGGCAACTAGCTAGATAGATAGGTAGATATATAGATAGATCGATGGATAGATGAATCCTAAAAATATACCCATGACATGACAGTGCAAAAAGCTAAGCAATATAAGAGAAATTATAATATGAAACAAGATCAAATAAAACAGTTCAGTTTCAGACAGTAATGTAGCAATAGTGCAGATCTGCACTATTGCTACATTGCTACAAATATTCGTCCCATGTTCACATGGGACGAATATTTGTCCATTCCTTCTATTCTAAAAGACCCCTTGCAGATATAAAAACATTTAAAAACATAGAGCAACAACAAAAGTAACTGTTTAAATTCATAGTATTGATTGTATAATTTGAGACATGCAAATCAAAAAACGTATCTTGTCAAAATGTTAATTCAGTTTTTAATAGAATTAAAAAATATTGTGTTGTTATTAGTCCTATGATGACACGGCGCTTTAATGACCATGGTAAATTAATTTCCATGAAATAGGAAATATTAGCTGGATCATAAAAAACATGTTAACGACTTTCTAAAGTTTTTGATATTATGACAGCCCTCTAACTCCTTTAATCCAATATTGCAATGCAGCTTGAGGCTGAGCCAATCAGTGACCACGATACTGAACAGCGCACTCAGTTTGGTTTGCTCTCGTCTCGGGACCAGTACTACTGTAGTATTGATATTTTTACATAATTCATTATTTCTTTATAATTACCTTTTGTTTATAAATTAATAAATAAATAATCTAACAAAATAAATATTAAAAACATAATAATAATTATCACAGATAAACATAACATAACAAAACATAACACAACATTACTTTTATTATAATTTTTCTTATTTATAAACATAATGCCATTATATATTTAACTTTTTAAAAATGCTTAATTTAGGCCAAAAAATAATACAAATGAATCAACGATAGCGAGAGAATTAAGCTGCAAACTTTAAAGCGCGATGTAGCAAAAAATGACTGTGATAAAAACAAATATCTTAAGTTAGGTTGCCATAATTTGTGCATAAAGGGTTTATATTAGTTAGTAAAATAAAAAAGAATCCTTGATTAACACATTTATCCAGATTTGCACCAACATGTAATACAACTATATTTGGAGTGACTATGAAAACAAAGACAATATATCGTCAGTATTATTACTGTTGAAGAAAAAAGTAATAATAAAGGACTCCGGTATACCACCACATGCATATGCTTGAACTCCTTCGTTCATTAAGGAAAACGTTTTAAAAAATAACCCCAAAATTCTAGATTCACACCTTTATCCAGATCTGCACCAAAATGAAATCAGTAAATAATAACACTTTAAATGTTGTGTGTTTAATTAATTGATTAATTTAATTGATTAATGTACAATAAAGTAATTAGAAATAAGCTGATAATTGTTATTTTCCTATATTATCATATTTTTAATCAAAAAATTAAACAGCGAAATGGCCACAAAACTGCTTTTTTTTATGTGCATCATGTAAAGAAAATAAAGTGCAAGAAGATGACCGCCTGCAGAAGTGTTTCTAATGTATTTGGTCACAGAATATTAGTAATGGTAATGCAGTGCAGTTGGACACTACTACAAAATAATAAACATAATCGTCTTCCACTCCTCCCCAGTTTGAATACTACAATTCCATGTTAATCAACATGGTAGACGAGGACGGCAATTCGCTGCCTCTGGGAGGAGAATTCCCCCTGGAGGCCAATGAACACTTCAGCAAACTGCCCGTCAACACGCAGCAAAGCAACATCCAAGTCCCTACCAACGTCTACAACAGAGGTAGGACGCCAGCAACACGCATACGTCTGATTCCCACCGTCATCATTTTACTCTGATGCAGATCCAGACATCCTCAATGGGGCGTACATGTCGGAGGCTCTGAATGACGTGTTCATAGACAACTTCCAGAAGGATCCCACGCTTACCTGGCAGTACTTCGGCAGCTCTAGCGGCTTCTTCAGGCTCTACCCGGGTACGACCTCCATGTTTGGCAACCACTGCACAAACATGGACCACTTAGTTTGCAACTGCAATTGGTGATGACTCAGTGTGTGTGTGAGTGACGGTAATTAGTTAGGGATTGGTGACACACTTCCTCATCCATCTATCCATCCATCCATCAAGGTGTAGCCAACCAGCAGATTTTCCATAAAAGTGCTGTGACGGCGTTGTTCTTTCTTTTTGCTGCTCTCCAGGGATCCAGTGGATCCCAGACGAAAACGGGGTGGTCACATTCGACTGTAGGAACAGAAACTGGTAAGGCTAACTTTAATGCTCTTTTATCCTGCACTACCACGAGCTAATGCAACAAAATTTATTTCTTACCTGTACTGTAAAGTTCACATTTGAATGACAATAAAGGAAGTATAAGTCTAAGTCTAATACAAAATATCTGCCTTTGACAGTTATTATTTTTTTACCCATTGGGTCCAAAATTACTCGTTTCGTAAAGTCTAATAGATGTAATTTTTTCCCCACTTAAACAACATCAAACCCTTTCAAAAACTTCATACTTAACATAGATACAATTCTTTTTAAAGATGTATTTTTAAATGTAATGTTTTCATGACCTTTTTGCCCTAAGAATGACAGTTTCTGTGGTAAAATAGGCATGATTTTTCTCAAGAAAAGTGGGTACAAAGTGATATATTTGGGATAATATAAAAATCCTAGCCAAGTTTCATACAGGTAGACTTTTTTTGTCATCCTGTCGCAAATTATATAAGCAGAATGTACACATTTGGTCTGGGGTTGAACGACACAATATGAGTTGCTATTGTATTAACACAGCAATGCTAACAATGACTAGGTGTCTACTAATTTTACAACTTAAAGGAGCCATATGAAATAATTTCATGTCAAGTCATCATTAAATGGCCCTGATATGTCAAAATGCATTAATAAATCATATTCTTTTTGAATACCTTTATAACTGATAATGGTAGTTCAGCCGGGATATGCTCATTTCAAAATTAGATTTACAGCCCCGAAATCTTGTTATTGTTTTCATTTCAATGCCCCGCCCTTCACCGTTTTACCAATTAGAACGTCTGCGAGTGGGTCACATCCAGGTTGCCAGTTAAGCACCGCCACCTTCGTCTAGCTACTGCTACTGGTAAAGTTACTAAACATGTCAGACTTTAGTGAATCTAAAAGGCGTCGTTACGATTCTCATCTTATTCATGACAAAGCCAGGAACAAAACGAGGAATCAATCAATCAATCAATCAATGTTTATTTATATAGCCCTAAATCACAAGTGTCTCAAAGGGCTGATCGTATCGGATGCCTTTGAAAGATGGAGACCATTCAAGGCGGAGAAGATGTTTTTCATCTGATGTCAAACTTGCTAATTTCCTCCTTGATAGGTAAGTAAGTAAGGCATTTACGTTTTCTTATTACTTGTAATAAATGGAAATCGGCATTTCGTATGTAAACTATATACAGTCTATGATCTTGTCTAACAAAGCTAGTATGTTTGTGCAACGAATGCTTAGTATGCTAGCCCAGTCAATGACACATCGACATATAGGCTAACGGAGGAAATATATGCCCATTAGCCTGTATTAAAGTTAGAGTTAAAGTACCACTGATAGTCACACGCACTAGGTATGGTGAAATTACTCTCTGCATTTGACCCATCCCCTTGTTCCACCCCCTGGGAGGTGAGGAGAGCAGTGAGCAGCAGCGGTGGCCGCGCTTGGGAATCATTTTGGTGATTCAAGCCCCAATTCCAACCCTTAATGCTGAGTGCCAAGCAGGGAGGTAATGGGTCCCATTTTTATAGTCTTTGGTATGACTCGGCCGGGGTTTGAACTCACGACCTAACGACCTCAGGGCGGACACTCTAACCACAAGGCCACTGAGCAGGTATAGTGTATGGTATATGTCGATGACAACTGACAGGGCAAAATATATTTTCGACAAATAAAACCTATGTAGATATGGGTAGTGTCAGTTCCTATTTTGTTTTCAATATGCTGATACACTGAGGAAATGGGGTCCAACATCAGCACGGCTAATTGCGGTTTCTGGTACTGTATGGGCATCAGGCACATTAAGGGTGGTATTTGCTTGGCACAATATAATGCATTACATGTAAGGATTTTCTACTTTGTGTATTGACTGGTAGTAGGCTATATGATTTATGCATAACGTGGTTTTTGCGTAACGTGGGTTGGCTCATAGAATCGCACCCTGCACTGAAAGATGGTGATGTGCGTAAATGGAAGAGAATGCAGTGCGTCAGGTTGGATGCAATAGGGAGTTATGCTGAATTAAATGTGGCGGTTATTTTACTGTCGGCCTTGGCTTGCCATCAAAGTAGGCCTATGCGATATATTATATTTTATTATATATAACTATTTTGATGGTGGTCTGTGCGGTCAAACTAGCAGGGTAATGCATGGTAATGCCAACAATCTGTCCCAACTCCCGACGAAAATATTGCTGTGTAACTTTACAAATACATTTGGCTAATTGACATTATTAAAATGTGGCATAATTACTTAGTAAACCATCTTGCAAGAAGCATAAACAAGAGAAACCTACAGTGTGGGACTCGTCGATTGCCATTTGAAGTTCCTTGGAGTAGGATTCGGATTTGGCTGCGTATCTGGCAACCTCAGTCATGGAGAGTGGGAGGGGACTACAGAATTTTGACCGTGACACAGTATGGCTCCTTTAATCTATCAATCAATCAATCAATGTTTATTTATATAGCCCTAAATCACAAGTGTCTCAAAAATCTACAACTTTTTCACTTCCGATACAATACCAATTGGAGCGTTGAGTCATGGCCAATTTAATATTAAGCCTATACGATATCAGCAGGAATCATACATGATTTTTATTATTTTGTAAATTTGTAGTGTAGAATGTTAGAAAAGGTTTGATCAAGTGAAGTTAGACAGAGAACAATGGTAGGTATTAAACACACTCACTATATATTAATAACCTTATGACAGACTTATGCTGTCTTTAAAGGGGAACTATTGTGCAAAACCAACGTTTCTTACCTATTGGTACCTGTTTTTGTGTATTTGAGATCTGCATAAGTCCCAAAAATTTACAATCAAACCATGGAGGCATAGCTAAGATATTATAAAACAATCTTGCCGTCCTTTATGCTTTCTCCAAACAAGCCGTTTGCAATTTGCCCCATTTGTGATGTTTTTTCATTTGAGGACGTCAGCTAATATATGCCAAAGTTTTATCAAAGAGCTTTACGCATGTCCGCCATTGTAGTCCGACGCTTTAGTCAAAAAGTTCCTTTTTTTTCTTCTATCCTGTTGTTGTTGGGCAAACTGGCTTATAGATGCGGATAAATCCCCCGCTGTTTCCATTTCTAATACAAAGTAGCGTATTGTTGTAAACTATATTACTCAGTAGACTCCATATGGAAGCGCTAAAAACTACAACATGGATGACGGGGAGAAGACACAGTCGAAGTGGAGGCACTAAATAAGACAACATAAAACTGCGCATCCTGAAGAGATGGTTAGAAAGTGGCTTAAAGATGGTCTGTAAAACATTATCTTTGAACAATTTTGATTGAAGGACCAACATTACAAGTTATGTAGGCCACAAGGAAGTGTTTTAAATGTAGAAAAAAAATCATAATATGACCCCTTTAAGTTCAAATGAAGTGGCAATTTCTTTTTGGTGACACCGGATGACTACAAAAATTAATTATGCCGTAAATTCAATGATGCGGACACATTTGTTACTGGATACTTTCTAATATGTTTCTGCCTTGGAGACTTTGTATGTGTAAGTAATATGCAACTATAATTATTTTATACTTGATTGACAAATGTGCTGTTTTAGACTGCAATATTGTTCAATGACACTTATTACTAAGTCTAACTTGTGTGCTTACGTAGCTGTTGTGTAGCTGCTAGTAGCCTATAGATCACCATGTTTACCTTTTGTTTATGAGTAAGACAGTAAATGTGCTGCAGGATTGCTTGTATCAACACTTGTGTCGAACATTTTACATGCAAGCCGATATCATCCGAAACATCGGACTGATATCCAAGATAAATATTGAAAGGGGACACCACTAATTTTTGCATTAGTAACTGCTCTCAATATATGTAATGTAATGTACTTTTACAGCCACAATAATACTCAAGAAATGCAAGAGTCATAACGACTCTGTATCCAAATTGACTTTTTTTGGAAGTCAAGTGTTGTGACTATAAGCAATAATAATTCAGCAAAGAGGTGAATCATGTTAGAATTAGTTGTTATAAGAACATATTACATTGTGCAAATGTACCTAAAGTGTGTAAATTGTTTTAAATACTTTTTATTATTGCCCCCTTTTATAAAAATGAGTAAATTATACAATTATTACTTCAGGCACAGTTCTGTTATTTGCAACACATTTGCTGTGTACCTAATGTTGAGTCCCATGTGTGTTTATTTAAGCATCTAGACATGCTATTGAGGGAAAAAGTGTGTCTATACATTTGACTGGTATAGTGTGAGCCGTAAATGTGATTTATCCCAAATGAAACAACGTCATGGGCCGTATAAGAGGAAATCACTTTCCAGGAACGCCGGCTGGTCCTTTAGACAGTGCATCCAGGAAGTCGGAAGTCAAACAAACAGATTATGGACCTGGAAAGTTGCCTTGGAGCAGCTGCTGCCCCAGGGGTGAATCTCATTTATGTGGACAAGCTTGTAATTAAACAGGATGAGAATAAAGAGATTAAAAAAATGAGATAAACAGTTGATGGATGTTATGTTTTTACTCAGGTACATCCAGGCCGCCACCTCCCCTAAAGATGTGGTCATTGTGGTGGATGTGAGCGGCAGCATGAAGGGACTCAGACTCACCATTGCCAAACACACCATCAACACAATACTGGACACGCTGGGAGAGAACGACTTTGTCAACATCATCGCTGTAAGTCCTTTTTGTGGCAGCCCAGCTGTAACAAATCAGGAGAATAAAGCTTCCTGTTTCCTGTCTTCTCCAGTATAGCGACTACGTTCGCTACGTGGAACCGTGCTTCAAGGGAACTTTGGTACAAGCTGATCTGGATAACAGAGAGGTACCAAGAAAACACACACACACGCACGGGTAATTAATTACATTAAGCACTCATTAAAGGTAAGCTGTCGTTTCTTAATGTCGTGAGGACAAAGGTTATGTCGTCCAGACAAACATTATTATATTATTTCAATTTACTTCCTGTCTGTTGTTGTATTTTTGAACGTGCTCTTTGCTTTCTTGTTCATCTGCTCTCTTGTTGTTATTCTGCAAAGCCTGCTTGTGTATGTGCTTGTGTGTCCTTGTATGTGCCTGTGTGTGTGCGCTTGTGTGTCTGCTGCCTGTGTGTCTGCTGCCTGTGTGTGCTTGTGTGTCTGCTGCCTGTGTTTGTGTTGGATACATGCTCTCCTCCCCCCTCAACTACACGCCACTACATTACAACATAAGAGATCAGGTGAGGTCACGGTGCTGCTGCTAGGTTTTAAACATGTCACATGACCGTGATAGGATGCCATGGGATTGGCTGGATTCCTGGAGAGGCGGCTGATTGAAGGCCTTCAGATGTTGGCTGACACACTTACGCATGAACTCATACGCACACACACAATTTAATATGATAAATATATATATATATATATATATATATATATATATATATATATATATATATATATATATATATATATATATATATATATATATATATATATATATATATATATATATATATATATATATTCAATAACAAAGCAAAAGTAATACTTGATTTAATTCAAATTAGATTAAATTAAGTATAATTTAATTTGATTCAATTAAATTAAAACCCAGTTCAATTCAGTGATTGTAGTATAACAGCTAAATACAACATTTTTAAATTAAATTAAATTGAGCCACATTTTAATTCAGTTGTATCAACACAACAACTAAATGCAACATTTGGCAAACATTGGCAAATGTACAACACTGCAAAGTGCTGCACATACACATATTGTTATAGATGAGCATTATTGTTATGTATTAATATTACCATCTGCTGTGATGCAGCTCTTGTATTCAATATGTGTACTCAACAAAATGTCCAGGCTGTGTATTTTGGGAATATTTTACGGTCTTGTTGTGTATTCCATATTATTTGAGTGTTGTAATTAGTCAGTGAGCCATGCTAATCCCACTCACACACCTACACACACACACATGCTTACACTCACCCTTTTTTATGTTAATTCTGCAGCATTTCAAGCTCCTGATTGATGAGCTCCATGTGAAAGGAGAGGGCAAAGTGAAGAATGCGATGAAAGAGTCGTTCAAGATCCTCAATGAGGTTGGCCTTTAATAAAGACAGTAAATTGTGGATGCAGTAAATGTATTGTTTATGAAAACGTGTGCGTGTGTGTGTGTGTTGTCAGGCTGCAGCCCTCGGCCAGGGCAGCCTGTGCAACCAGGCCATCATGCTGATCACAGACGGCGCCATGGAGGACTTCCAGGACGTTTTTGAAGAGTTCAACTGGCCAGATCGGCGGGTATGACGCAAATACCAGAACATGCATTAACATACCATACATATATGTATATACAGACTTATATATACTACATATATATATATATATATATATATATATATATATATATATATATATATATATATATATATATATATATATATATATATATATACACTGCATATATATAAATATATATATATATATATTCAAAAATAATGAGTTAACTCACGTCATTAATTATAAACAAAATTATCGTGTATAGTTGCTGATTAAATGCACATTTGACTATTTATATATATATATATATATATATATATATATATATATATATATATATATATATATATATATATATATGCACATAAACACACACACATACTGTACACATGCACACACACACGCACACTTATTTATATCTATAGGGCTGTAAAAATGAATAAGTTAACTCATGTGAATAATCACAAAAAAATTATCGTAATAATTATGTATAGTTGCAAATTAATTGCGCATTTGACTATATACAGTATGTATATATATTATATACATATACACAAACACACATTATTTACGTGCATCCAACTCTAATTCACTGTCATCCCAGGTTCGAGTGTTCACTTATCTGATTGGACGAGAGATGACGTTTGCTGAAAATGTCAAATGGATCGCCTGCAATAACAAAGGTAATGACAATTGAATAATTAGCCTACAGATTAGTTGTATTGGTAGTCTTGATTGCTGTTGTCAAGTGTGACAGTATGTTAGGGCTGCTCTCAAAATATATACTAAAGCCCTTGTTACGTTTAGTGTCACGGTAGTGTTGGTCGTGACCCCAGGATGCAGAGAGAACAGGCGACGTGCAGGTAAAATGTAATAAATAAGAAAAGTAGTGCAGGAAAGGATTGCACAAAAATGAAAAACAGTCACAGGAAGCATACAGGTGTGTCCTTATTGCTAATCAGGGATAGGTGAAGGAGCCAGCGCCCAGACAGGAGAAATAGTGGCAAAAAGGAGGCAAACTGGAAATAAAACAAAATACAAGAAGTAATAATCATTGTTATGAGAGATCACGAAAGCCCTAGAAATATAATTATATTGTTCTAATTGCAAGAATTGAAATATTACGACGACAGGAATATCACACTAATTACTACAGTATTATCACACCAATAACTACAGTATTATCACACCAATTACCACAGGATTATCCCTGTAATTACGACAGTATTATCACACTAATTACTACAGTAGTACACCACCAATAACCACAGTAATATCCCACCAATTACCAGAGTATTATTACACTATAATATACCCACTTTCCTGCAGAAACAGTGGCTCTCCTTTTGCCAGCTTACTGTAACTGCGCGCAATAATGAAGGAGGCGTGATCAAGTGCGATAGTGTGGCACATAGGCAGTAGTGGGAATTTTTCAAATTAAAATACCTGGAAGACAAAAAAACGGATGTAATATATCTGTGTACTCTGAGACCTGAACCACAGATAAATGGGAGTGAAAAAAGGAATGAAAAGTGCTGCCCTCTTGTGCATAACATGATATTACAGCGGCTAAAACCAGAAAGTAATCACTTTATTCCCTTCTGGGACTACATGATACACCCTGATTAAATAGCAGATTATCAGCACAGTTACACCGTAAACACAACATTAGATAACAGATGTGCTTGCTTCTCTTCAGCCAAATATTAAAGACCTTACATTTAAAGTCCCGTGCGGTGCTTTAGAAGCTGGTAGTGTTTAATAAATAGAACATCTCAGTAGGTATCTCATTGACGTCATTCACTTTGTCCAACAAGAAACACAAAACTGTTCAGTCTTTTGGGGATTCCAATGTTCTGATGTCTGATAATGACTTTACTGCACCAGAATGACAAAAGAAAAATTTAAATATTCTATTCAAATGTGCGTGCGCGGACGTGTGTGTGTGTGTGTTGCAGGTTACTACACACACGTCTCCACGCTGGCCGACGTGCAAGAAAACGTCATGGAGTACCTGCACGTTCTAAGCAGACCCATGGTCATCAACCACGACCATGACATCATTTGGACTGAGGCCTACATGGACAGTGTGGTATGCCATGGCCATTTTGGAAAGCATTCTCACTTTGTATCCTCAAAGTCATCACATTCCCTCCCCTCCTTAATCCTTATAACATTTTTAGAGAATGTTTAGCAATGAAATATACCGTTATTTATCAGAATGATCATATCTAACCTATTTACAGTTTACAATCTCGTCTCATGATATGAAGCCCTGCAATAATCACAAATATTATTAGCTTAGCTAGGGCTGATTTCAAAATATCTACGAATCATATATACTGCAAAAGAAGGGACTAGTCAAAACTGATGAAAAATATATTTACATAACAAACCACTAAAATAAATACATTTGAACTATCCATCCATCCATTTTATAGCCCTCGTGGGGTCATGTGGGGGCTGGAGCCTGTCTCAGCAGCATTCGAGTGGAAGGCAGGGTACACCCTGGACACGTCACCACCTCATCGCAGGGCCAACACAGTTAGACAGACAAGCAATCAAATTCACACACTCGGCTCAACTGAGTGTTGCCAATCAACCTATCCCCAGGTGCCTGTCTTTGGAGGTGGAAGTAAGCCGCAATATTCCGAGAGAACCCACGCAGTCACGGGGAAAACATACAAACTCCACACATAAAGAATTGAACCCAGGACCTCCTCACTGTGAGGCACGAGCGCTAACCACTGCTCCACCCTGCTGCCCTAATATTCTAAACAGATTAATAATATATCATAACAATACATGTTTCTTACATAAACTGTCAATAAAATGTAAATGCAAATGAAAATACAGCTTCACCACTTTAGTCATAATTTTTGCGCTTAAAGGGGAACAGTGCTTTGTTTGGAATTTTGCCCATCGTTCACAATCCTCATGAGAGACAGGAAGACAAAATGCGTTGGGTTTTTTTGCATTCTAATTTTTAATAATCTGCTTGTTCTAGGTGGCTAGCAAAGCAACTAATGGGAGCAATCCATTCTGCCTCTAAGTCATTTTAGAAATGCATCCAAAAACTTAATTACAACTTAATTCACGTTCCTTAAGTTGTATAATAACCAAGCCGTAGCGACATTGTTATTTTAAGAGCGAACACTAAGGAACTCTTTTTCTAGCATAGTAACACATTGTTTTGCGGTGGCATGCTACGGTGTTAGCCTAAAGCTAGCTACGGCAGGTAGTAAACTATAGCTACTGTGTGAACAGCTGACAACAATCTGTACTGACTGAAAAACATAAACAATCATATTACAGTGTCTGTAAAGTATTAGCCCACATTTCATGTTTTGTTTGTATACAGCTAGCTGGACACTGTATGTACTGTAGTTGTACTAACAATAGCATGATATGCTGCATGTATGATCAATATTATAGTGACTTACTCGATGGACAGATGTTCGTTCGGTCCAGCTGGCCGGGGACATTTTTTCCAGGTTAGTTTGGGAAAGTGCTCCATTAATGTCGGCATAGCTTAATTGGTTCCAAGTTGCACATTTACAGTATCAAGGCACGCCGACCTCACTCTTGCCGCTTTCGTTTTAGCCGCTATTTGTTACTATTTGCTAGAAGCAGGAGTTCGTCCTCTGTATATTCAGCTTTAAAAAGATAAGGTTGTGAAACCTAATTTGTCCAAAAATACTTATAAAAGTATTCTGTGACATGTTTTAGCGCCTTTTGTAGTGTATATTATAGTTTAGTAGTAGTTTTATACTATAATACTATGCCGCCATCTTGTTTTCCAACCTTTTTCATTCATTCATTTGTTTTCCTTTTCCCCTCCAGTTACCAACCACGAAAGAGGTAATCATTCATGTTTAGAGACATAGTTTAAGTTAAATAAACGTTTCAATTTAGTTTAGCTTTTCCCTCTAGCTCATTAAGCCCTCTAGCTGGTTTAACATCTTTTTTGATCCCATTTAAGTCACTTTCGTACACTAAAACACTGCTACCACACTTATGTATCATTAATCTCACTGCTGATTCTTCATTTTTGTGTCACAGCTGTTCAACAGCCAAGCTCAGAGTTTGCTCCTGATGACCTCGGTGGCCATGCCGGTGTTCAGCAAAAAAAAAGAGACCGTAGGGATTATTTTTATGTTTGGAGTTAGTCAGGGGATTAATTTATCATTATTTATTGTTTTGGTGTTTATCTCTTGTAGCTGTCTCATGGAATTTTACTGGGAGTTGTTGGAACGGACGTCGCACTAAGAGAATTGATGAGATTAGCGCCCAGATACAAGGTTAAAACATCGTCCTTTATATGTGTGTCTTTAATAATTACGTGCAATGTATTGTTACG
This sequence comes from Entelurus aequoreus, assembly GCF_033978785.1. Classification (NCBI taxonomy): domain Eukaryota; kingdom Metazoa; phylum Chordata; class Actinopteri; order Syngnathiformes; family Syngnathidae; genus Entelurus; species Entelurus aequoreus. The sequence goes on along the minus strand of NC_084742.1, from coordinate 17,969,864 downwards.
ATTGTGTGTCTTTTTAGCTGGGTGTCCACGGTTATGCCTACCTCATCACAAACAATGGCTACATCTTGTCTCATCCTGACCTCCGGCCTCTGGTAAACATTACATTCAGTTTCACAATGCATGTTCAATAAACATATTTTTTCTTTCTGTATGTGTCAGTACAAAGAAGGCAAGAAGCTGAAGCCCAAACCCAATTATAACAGCGTCGACTTGTCCGAGGTGGAATGGGAGGACATGGAGGAGATGGTGAGCGTTAAAGCAAATGTAAACACACACTTTGAGACATATCGACATGTTGGTTGATGTCATTTACTGTTGAATGCGGTGCACGTATGCGGCGGGAGACATACTAGCAGTGGCGGGCCGTGCGTTTCCCACCTAGGCCTTCAGTGATGTCTGACTTCATTGATTACCTCTCAAAATACCATCATTGATGTCACCACATGACCATTGCTGGAGAAATACTATAAAGAAACACATTTACGCACTACTGGGCATTGTACAAAATGGGTTATTTAATAATGAACCCGCATCAGCAATTAAAATATATCTTATGTGGTTCTGTCAAAATTAAAATTGCAAAAAACATATTAAACGTGAAAAAATAAAGAAATAAAATATCTGAACTCACATTTCATTGCCGGGACAGCTGAGCTAGCTTGGCTGACATGGTCTCACAGGATGTAGTTTCTCTTTAAATATCCTTCTTGAAAACGGCCTTGCAAATATATGTGTTTTGTCTAATCATAAAAAATGCAGACGAGGCGTGTTGGCTGACTTCTTAAAGTTTACTCCACAGCGTGCTCATCAAAAACATCCAGCTGCCGGCATGTGTACATACAACCTAAACGGGGCTACTGCGCATGCTCTTCATTACTGTGGCATGCTGGGTAATGGAGTTTTTATGTTACCTAGCTCATAACATTACAATATATATCTGCCTTGGGCCAGCTAGAAGGCCTTACTGACAACAACTCGTGATCTGATTGGCTATCGCAACTGTCTATCAAATATATCTCTCCGTTCACTTACAGTGCACAGACGCCAGCATTGTTGATTCTGAAGGCTCCGAGCAGATTTCATACAGCATGGCAACATGAGCTAGCTGAATTCTGATTGGATAAAAACTCTATATCTAAAAACAACAGCACTGGAAGGAGCATAATATGACACAAAGAGAATATGAAGAATTTTAGATATTTAGGGAATGTAAATAAAAAATAACTTTTATCTTTTATTATGATCATGATTTCTGGTTATGTTAGGCCAGCAGAGAAGGTCTTGCTGTCCCTGACGTCACACCACTGCATGCTAGTATATATGTAATACTGTAGAAGTGTTATAATCATTAGACAATTAATTAATGACTTTATGGACAACTAGTTGCTACTGTAAGTTAAGGAGGTGCTCTGCAAAGATGATTTGCTTGCTGTTTTTCAAATAAAAATGTGTGCTTGTCAGTTAATGTTGCAGGGTATCTTTTGTAGTGCTGTGTGGTAAATTTCAAGTCAATCCCATTTAAGGTGTTTAATAACAGTGCTGCCATATGAGAATAGCCTATCACACCTGTCAACCTCACGGTTTTTGCCGTGAAATATTCTTTCTTGCCCTTCTTTCCTAGCAACTTCCCCAGACCTGTTTTTTCCCCTCTGATTTTCTCTTTGTGAAAAACAAATCCTTTGGGGTTCTGCTGCTACTACAGCAATTGGGTCCGCTCGACTCAAGCCTCGGCGACACTGGGTGGGCTTGTGAAAGGAGTGTGAGTGTTGCATGTTACGTTACGTTACGTGATTCAATCAAATCAACAACACGAGAAAGATGGATGCACATGAAGACGACGTAAAAGACACAAAAATCCAAACTCTGTGTAGATATTTTGACAAATAGGAGACTTATAATATTTAGCTGAAGAAGAAGGCAGCTGTTCACCATGCTAATACTTTTTGTAACATCAAGGAAATAATTACATGACCTATTTCATAAAGGTCTCAACTTTAAGCGCCGTGAAGGAACCCTTATATTAGACCTGCTCTGTCACTGATAAGAATAAATGAGCAAATCTCCTGAATTATTCCCTCTGTCCCCTGTGGTGCACAGCAGTAGTGCTGGGCGTGCAAGCAGCTGTGCTGTGTTCAAACCACAGTTGGATACATTAAGAAGTTTGCAAATTTATGTTTTAAATATGTTACATTTGTTATTTTGCATTAAAAATATAGTTCCAACATATTATTTTTTTTTTACAAAACATGCATCAAAATAAATTCTATTTTGATTTCAAAATATATAATAATTTAAAATGGACAAAATAGTGTGAAACAATTTTGGAATAGTGGGTCAGAGGGGGCGCTAAATAAAGTTCTGCTTAGAGCTCCAATTTAGCTAGGGACGTCCCTGCTTGTCAACACTGTAGGGGTGCATGATTTGACACATGTTCATTTTTGAGGGCAGCGGTTAAGAATTGGAAGTATTATGCTCATTTTTCCACATGTCTGTCATCTTACAGCTAAGGACAGCCATGGTCAAAGGAGAAACTGGTACCCTGTCCTTAGATGTGAGGACTTCAGTGGATAAAGGAGTGAGTAGACATTTTGTATTTGGTGTATGGGCCAAAATGTTATGGTATATACTTATGTTTTTTTAAAGAATTTGCAGAATTGTATTTAAATTGTCATTCACGAAGACGCCCCTTAGAGGAATACCTTGTACTCTTCCGTGTGCTTTATATCCACCTCTAGATGATACCCTGTGGGGTACATTGCGGTCGTCAAGCCACAAAGACTATTTCTGTCTAGTTGAGTCTGTCTTGTGAATTTTGTTTCTCTGTTTGTGACAGAAACGAGTGATGTTCCTAAAAAATTATTACTTCTACACCAGCATCAATGAGACACCTTTCAGGTTGCACTGCTTTTCATGTCATCAATACAAATAATATGATGTTTTGTTCTTTCATCAATCAGTTATGTGTATTTTTCTGTGTGTCAGTCTTGGTATAGTGCTGACCAGAGACAATGGACAGTATATATTCATTGGAAATGTATCTGTTGAAGAGGGTAAGCCTTCCTCTTCCCTGATTTAAAATAAATATTTGTACCTAATTTAATAAACGTTGCATTACTGTGCAGGTCTTCATGATTTACTCGCACCTGATTTGACCATAGCCAGTGAATGGTGAGTAGAAATACAATACTGGCACTACCAGCAATTAGTCTGTTACACCATCGATAAAACCCTGCAGGACCTACTGTGAGACCGACATTGACCCGGCACATCGTAAGCTGAGCCAGCTGCAGGCTGTGGTCAGATACCTAACGGGCAAAGAACCAGACCTAGAGTGTAAGTCAGGACTTTTTAGTGTTTAATTAACGGTGTCCTGTTCAAACAATATAAAGATCTAATTTTGCCCTGCAGGTGACGTGCAGCTCTTGCAGCAAACCTTATTTGACGCGGTGGTGACGGCACCAATGGAAGCTTACTGGACGGCCCTCATGCTCAATCCAGCTGGGTAAGTAGTCGCCCACATGCACCACAAAAATTAGCTTATTTTAATATCTATATATTTAAATATATATCCCTTTATATATATTATGGCTTCTAGTATAGATGAGGGCTTGGAAACAGCCTTCCTGGGCACTCGTTCAGGCCTGATGAGGTTCCAGCGATACAGTGGCATTGAAAAGAGAGTTGGCAAGTGAGTATGGAAAAGTATTTTTTTGTCATCTAATCCTGCTAATTCTCTACAATGGAGCTTGAAAATAAAAAGGCAAACACCACCTTAGAGTGGATGACTATACATGTACTACTATGTATTACTATAACATTTATTTTTTAAATTTCCTATTGGACGATATGTGTTTATTTTATAGGAGTGCATAGTACAATCCCAAACAACTATAAAACATTAACCGTGAACTACTTAAGACTACAAAACTATGGCCAGCGATAACATACTAGCGGAAAAATGAACAAGCCTACTATGAAATAGTTCATTTTCATTTCATGTCGTACGCTGTGTTTATTTCATACTTGCCAACCTTGAGACCTCCAATATCGGGAGGTGGGGGGTAGGGGGTGGGGGGTGGGGGGGTTATTTACAGCTAGAATTCACCAACTCGAGTATTTCATATATATATATATATATATATATATATATATATATATATATATATATATATATATATATATATATATATATATATATATATATATATATATATATATATGTATGAAATACTTGACATTCAGTGAATTCTAGCTATATATATATATATGTATATATATATATATATATATATATATATATATATATATATATATATATATATACATATATATATATATATATTTATTTTATTTACATAAAAGAAATACTTGAATTTCAGTGTTCCGGTGGCTATCCATTAGATGGCAGTATTGTCCTGTTTAACTTCTCCGTTCATGATGAGTATATAATTTCGGCCACCGTGTTCAATGGAGAAGTCTGTTCTACATATTTACAGGCAACATACACCTTCCCCTTCGAACGTCTCCTTGTTGTGTGCGCAGTTGTGCACTCTACTCTCCAAAAGCCCTAGACGTCATTGGGCAGGCAAGCTGTTTATACTGTGGGAAAGCGGACGTGAGAACAGGCTGTCCCCACTCAGTCTCAGGTCCGCATTGAGCTGGAGGGGGCGTGGCCTCCAGCTCCGGCTGAATACCGGGAGTTTGTCGGGAGAAAATCTCTGCCGGGAGGTTGTCGGGAGAGGCGCTGAATACCGGGATTCTCCCGCTAAAAACGGGAGGGTTGGCAAGTATGGTTTATTTGATAAAAGCACACATAGGCCCTTACAACCCATCCATCCATTTTCTACCGCTTATTCCCTTTGGGGTCGCGGAGGGCGCTGGAGCCTATCTCAGCTACAATCGGGCGGTAGGCAGGGTACACCCTGGACAAGTCGCCACCTCATCACAGGCCCTTACAACCATAAACAAATAACAAATGAGGCTACAAAACTAAGGCTAACTGTTGTATTAGCTGTAATATTGTACATGGTAATTGGGATTTGTTATATATTGTATATATTATATAAAAATATAATATAATATATCAGTATATATTACATACTGTATTTATAATATGCAAATATTACATATATGTTATATTTTATATTGCTAGTATGGTACATTTTTAGTCTACTTTATACCTGCATTATCCTTTCCATCCTTACCCCTTCCATCCTTTGTAACTGAGCTACTGTGTTGAACAATTTCCCTTGTGGATCAAAAAAGTTTGTATAAGTCTAAGTCTAACAATAGCACGGTAGCTAATAAACCGACAAGCTGCCTTCCTTTGTACTATACAGTAGTACAATGTTTGTGTTATTTCAACGCATATACAACTATTATGACGTCTCCCACAGGTCTTTCCTGACTTCCATGGACAAGGAGAACATGTTCACGCTGGATCACTTCCCACTGTGGTATCGCCGGGCAGCCGAGTACCCTGCTGGACAGTTTCTGTACTACATGCCCCGACAGGAGACCAGAGGTAGTTGATAGAACACTTGTTTAAAAAAAAAAAGAATAAATAAATTGTGTTTATAGTTAAATGCAGTGTGTTGTGTCCAGACATGTTCAGGGACTATGATGCTGACTATAGCGCCACCTTGAGCACAGAGGACATGGAACACCGAGCGGAGGAGGGAGGGGGAGTACAGGGGGAGGAGAAGGAGGAGGAGGGTAGAGGAAAAGTGTTACTTGGCATGCTGCCGCTTGGGTTTTCTCTACTTTACAAAGCATGACTCCTTTTTTATGTTTCTTATGCCTTCAAATCTTTATTTTTATACATATTTTTGATTTATGGACGCATGAACATAGACGTTCATAAAAGCAACCTCCCCTCCTCTCTTAGGAAACCTGCAGGGTCATTTACATGCAAAATGCTGCATGAAAAGGAATTGGTTATGCATACTTAAAATGCAATATAAGGACAGCAAAAACAGTGTTCACTGTAGTAGATGCATGCATAGTGGTACACCTGCACTTCATGTATTAATATTCTTGGCATTATACTCTCTTTAGTGTTTTGTACTATACCCTCTTTAGTATTGTGGTGTACAAGTGCATTGTATTATAATAATCTTTTTAGTATTGTGGTTTTGTCTCCATATTAAGCTTCCTCATCTTTGCAAATAAATAATTTTCCTTCAGGAGGCCACTAGGTTGTGCAAGTGTATCTATTGTTGTGATAGTGATAGCTCACTCATGTGTGTCTGTGCTGCTCTTCTTTCAGCTGGAAGGATCGTGATCGCTACCACTGCCATCACTGTGTCAGTGGGCAAGAGAACAGCCATCGCAGGAGGTACAGTAGGATACCGAACTCAATTATTTTCCCTAAATTTGTATTATTTTCTATCACTTTGGTGGCACACTTTTTTATTTGTAAATATACATCAGTTTGATTTATTTAGGTCAAAAGCGTTGTGTAGTTATTAATATCTGCCTCTCCTTTTGCACGTTTCCTGTTAATAACTGCAACTCCACTGAAAACCACTGGAGGTCAGTGTTTGACTTAAACAAACCTCTGTTGAATATTCAACGGGGGTGTGCTTGTTTGTTGACGTATACATGTAGTCTCAATGCTAGTTAGCTTTTTGTGGCCCTAAACAAGATTTAGTTTATGTTCTGCTTTAATTTGATCAAGCATTAATTTTATTATTTAGTCATCAAATTGAAGCCTGCAAGGCTCCAAATGTATGTATGTATGTAACAGTGCTCATCTAAATGAACTTGAATGGGGTCAATACCTTTTCTGATCATGTGCTCTCCTAACCCTGTAGTGGTTGTGGCCTAAAACAACCGCTTACAGTTTTTTTAATGCAAGAAGCATGCACCGATACGTCAATATTCCTGCTTTTTCTCTTCCGATACCATACCGATATTGTAGCCTTAAGTTATAGTCAATAATGATATTGATACGAAACGATATCAGCCTTAATCGTACATACTGTAATTATTTTGTAGTGTGGAAAATTGTAAAAGCTTTGAACAAGTCAAATTAGACAAACAGAGAACAATAATAGGTATACAAAAACACAGCACATACACAATGTTGACATCTTTAGTTATATTTTTGATAAAAACGGGGAAAAACACGCTACTCGCAAACAGCGTGTGTAACAGCAACAAATATCAGTAGACGCAAAGTGAAATCATGAAATGCAACTTTACCCAAGCAAAACCTCTGCATATTTATCCGGCAGAGTCTTGATTCCAATTTCCTTGACCCAGCCACACACAAAGAAGTTGTAGACCTCCATGCTTTTTAAGTTTTTGTCCTATAAAAATGGCGTCTGGAGCACAATCGTTCAACATGTCTGGGAACGCGACCGACGTAATCCTTGATATCACTCGACAAATCTTTTTTTGATGTAGTATAGGGATCTATTCGTTTGCATAGTTGGATTTTTTTCTCGTATTTGCTTTTTGCAGGAAGATTTGAGCCTCTTTTGTACTCAGATAGTTTTTGCGCTGCTTGCTGTACAACAGCCATCTTAGCCATTGGTTTTTACTTCCGGGAAGAAGTCACATGTCGGAATACCAGCTATATGTAACTATAATTATTTGATACTTGATTGTATTGACCACTTTGCTGTTTTAGACTGCAATTATGCTCAATTAATTATTACATAGGTCAAGCTTGTGTGCTATTTTGTGGTTAGCTGTTGTCTAGCTGCGAGCTCCTCGTAGCCAATACCCTACCATGTTTAGCTTTTGTAAATGACTTGACTAAAATAGAAGAAAAGACCAACCTTGTGTGCTTATTGGAGGACTTTTAGATATCAACTGGCTGTCCAGATTTGCACAAGTAAACACACAGCGGAACTGATTGTATTGGACATTGCCACAAATTTTACATGCAAGCACATATAAACCCATATGCGCCCCAAGCTTTATTCCCTAGCTTCTTTAGTATATCTCTGCGAGACTTAAATGACAGCAAGTTCGAACTCTGAGAAAATCATGGATTTGCACTTTTTGTAGACAACCCATTTGAAAACAGTCATAAGCACTGACAATAACTGATGCCAACCAACTGTAAAACATCCATCCATGTTCTACCGTTTGTCCCTTTGGGAGGGCGCGGGGGGTGCTGGAGCCTATCCCTGATGCATTCGGACAGGTCGCCACCTCATCGCAGGGCCAACACAGATAGACAAACATATTGTAGAGTAAAACTGGCGGGCCGTGGGCCAAAAATACTGCCCATGAATGACATGAAATTGACTAATTTATCCTTGATGATTGTTACTTAAAGTCCTTAAAAACAGCGAAGGACTCCTGTCATATAGAAAACATTTGACCATTGTAAAGTTATTGGTAGTGTTTTAATTTATGACTGTAGTCTACAAAGTATTGTCAGAGCTTTGTATTGATATTACTGTATACACACAATTTTAATGATAATTAAGGGAAAAGTCTGGCTCCTCCGGTCCTTAGCTTTTTGTGAAAATATGGCTCCCAAAACAACTTAGTTGACCAGCCTCGACTTTGTCTCTTTTTGGGGGAGGAAAGAAACAACCAATGAAAGCTGAAAGGAAGTTTATCGATTATAATTGAAAGGAGAAGGACAAAGAAGAGATCAGAAAAAAGGGCATATGTGGCAGAAGAAAAGCAAGGTGAAAACACTCAAATTGATGAGGAGAGATGTGCCAGTAAGATAAATGGACAGCAGATAAGCCAAAGGAGATTAGAAGGTCAAAAAAAACATTATTTATCGCTCCATTTTATTTGACTACGTGAGTCATCAAATAGACAGTCAGGTGTGATATGTTTTTATTCCAGTCAATGATCATATGTACCAGGAAATGCTTCGCCGAAACACAATCATCGTCATAACAACAACACACCACCACCATCTGATTGTGGGCAATATAAGTACCAAACTATCATTTATTCTTCTGCACACACAAGCTATAAGAACAGGATTCAGCTAAGATACTTAGCTAGAAACAGCACGAGACCTTCAGACCAGGTGGTTTCATGGACAGAGTTTGGATCTTATGTTATTTTGTATGCAGTTTTACCAAACCCTGTCCATATAAAAAACTGACCAACACTGAGCACAATTAAATGGACACAACTAATGAGCGAGTAGCACAGTAATACCCCAAACAAATCCAAACGTACACACAAGGACAAACATTGTGAATTGGTAACAGTAGAGGCTAATAGAGATATATGCATCATAACACACTGTTGTTATTATATTATTATTGTTATTAATATTATTACAGCCAATTATAATAAGAGGAAACTGAGTGCAATATGCAATGAAAGTTTTTTAAAGTATTTTCAGTGTCAATCATTTTTCATTGCATATTACCAATGGATGGAAGGAAGTGACTTTCATATACAGTGGTACCTTGGTTTGTGTTTGCTCCAATTTTTCTATGTGCCAGTTTTCCTCAAAGTTTGCCTCGGTTTCCATTTACAGTTTTGTTCATTAGACGGCCAAACATGGCGCATAACAAACTTGTTGTTGTGCCTGCGTATCATTCCGCAAAATCGAGTGCTCAAACAAAAAAAATTCCTCACCTTGGTGACTCAGTTCATGCTTTTTTCTGAGTACGGCGGCAAAATAATCCACCTTGGGGCCAAAGAAAGTTTGAAATGCCAGCACTTTCATATAAAATGTGAGAAACACTGTTGAATTTAAGAAATAACTCATAATAATCTTGTACTCTATCCTCTCCATTTATCGTCCTCACCAACAAGAGTACTGTTATATCAGTCCGCCCAGGAATTCACAATTTTGTGATCAGGCTAAATTCACACAGATTCAACCAATAATTGAAAGTTATGCTTAACCTCGCAACTTTGTCCAATGCCTGCAACTTTGCCACTCTTTATTGAACTCTTTATTGATCAAACGACACAATTGTTGTCCTCCCGCTAGCTCAGAACAACTTCCTGTTCCTGTCTACAGTGCTAAGCTTTCTGGGTAATATAGTTATAAACATTTAACAACGCACAGGTATCTTCATTTCCTAGAATACATATATATATATATATAAATATATATATATATACAGTAAATATATATATATATATATATAAATATATATATATATATATATATATATATATATATATATATATATATATATATATATATATATATATATATATATATATATATATTAATACAGTAAAATACAATTAAGAATAGATTTTCATTTTTAATACTGACCTAGGAAAGAGGCAGCATTGACATGTTAGAGATGTTGAACTGTGATGATAATCTCTCATTTATCAACAAAAAATAGGGCTGTAGATCACTCTCAACAGTTCGCAAATGCTCTAAACGTGCGGGGTTAAATGTGTTGGAACATAAATGAATGTTTAAGATGGGCAAGCACTTCAAGTGTAAAGCATACATGAAGAATGTCTGCAACTTGCAGAAGACAGAACAGACAGGGGACTATAGGAAAGCATTTGGTGGTTTTTCTTTATGTAATTATAATCTATTACTATTTATTAGTTATAATGAATTAAAACAGTACAGTAATTTCACAATGAGCTCTGAGTATGTGATTTTACTGCCGGATGTCCACTATTAAGTCTGTGCTATACAACGAGTAAAACATCAATACAGTATTTTTTTCCCAATGTTTGTTGAAATCCTGTGCTTTTCGAAGTTAAGGTTACAAGGAACACTGAAAACATTAATAGAACATTAAAAAAATAACAAGTTGATTCGATGTTATTGAAAAAAAATATCTTCAAAACATCGTAACTCTCTAAAAATGCTACCGCAAATCCAGGCATTTTAGGTAAAATAATCACAAAAAAAGCCTACGAAATCCTGTTGAATGTTCATTCATAGATTTCATGCATCATTTGTATGTATTGCACATTGTTTTATGCATATAAAACCATAATTATTCTATGTAAAAGGTGCTTTAAGTGGATGTTTTGGGTGTCTGAAACTGATTATGCAATTTTTTGTTTTGGCAAAAATGCATTCAGTTTCTTTACAATTCTGACATTTTGGAACACATTACTAACAAAAGGCAAGGTACCGCTGCACACTGTAGATGGAAAGATGGATGGAGAGGTAAAGGGATGGAAAAAGGATGTAATAGCAGCATCAATCCCCTGTTAGCTCTAACACCTTTTGAAAAGTTTGAGAAAAGAAGGGGAAGGAACAGTAAACAAGGTAATTCGGGAGATAAAGTGCTGGAAAGTCATTTGATGGTTCTTTGCAGGAGACTTTTACGTCCATGGGTCTAAAAAGACACAGTTTTTGACCCAGTTTGAAAGCATTTTTCCATTGGTAAATGACAAATACCTCAATTTTATGTCAATTTATATCCTGAGACGGTCCAGAGAGAAGCTGAAATGGGATTATCTGGACATCATGTCTGTGGCAAAGCAGTAGATGTGTTGATTCATTAGCTTAAATGAAACTCTGATTCTTCCTACCCCTTTTCAGACATGTGCGAATGTAAACATGTGAGATACTTCAATGTAACTTTGTTAACGCCATCATCATTTAAGTCTCCTTTTTTGGGCATTTGGGAGGCTTGAAAAGGTTCAAAAGGAGGGCTCATCATGTATGTGGATGTTGGTCCCTGAAAACTCCATCTTCCACCTCTGATGATACAGTAGGTTGGAAATCAGATTCTTGCCATGTCCAGCATGTTGTTTCCGGTGCTGCATCAGTAGGTGGCTAGTAGGAGAGATGACTGCTAAAAAATATATGCAGGCTTTGAAAGAGAAGAACTCAGGTTGGTTGAAAACGTATTGAAAAGGAAGACATGAAAGGATGACTTTCCAATTCTCCTCCTTGAGCCCTTTAGCCAATTTGTCCCCTTTAGAGTCTCCCCTACGCCACCGAGGAGATCTGCTTCTCCTCCCGGTCGTCCCCATCGCCCTCGCCGTCCCCCATAAGCGGCTGCCTCTTCTTCAGCTCCCTCTGGTATTTGGCCATGAGCGAGGCGTAGATGCACCCGTACGCAGCAGCCACCACCATCATGATGCAGACAATGCCACACACCACGCCGGCAATCACTACGGTGCCGATGGCGCGCCGCACGCTCACCGGCCGATAGCGGGCGCGCACGCAATCCGCAGGGGCATCTCCACCACCTCCTGAATTTGTAGAGGAGTCATCACCACCAGAAAGTGGTGGCACACTGCTGGGGTTAAGGGTGCTCCTGCTGCAGGGAGAACCACCTCCTCCTCCTCCGCCTCCTCCTCCATTCTCATCGTCAAGCTGGAGGCAGTAGTCAAACATTTCAACGGGAACGCCACGGATGTCTCGCCCCCGCAGATCTTTGGGTAGCGTGCACTCCATTGCGTCCACCTTGCCGCCTGGAGAAGAGAGGACATTATTTGAGAGTAAGCAGGAAAGATAGAAAGTGAGGAGGGAGCACAATGGGATGAATCATACATCACTGAGCACACACTTCCGTTTGCTAGCGCCTTTTATTTATACAGCGCCAATTCACAACAGCGGTTATCTCCTCGTTCATCAAAGCACTTTGGCGACAGAGGCAAGGAAAAACTCCCTCCAAGAAAAGTGCTGTGCTAGTAGATGTGATCAACTAAAATGAGATGACAGGCTTTGCTTAATATCTGATTCCTCTGACTCCTGTGGTCGGAGGATAGACTTTATTGTCATCGTCACAAAACCTGATTCATGTGAGAAGGCCATTGACTTGAACCCTCTCCATGTGCTACGTATTCGCTTACAAAGACACAAACAGTCCATTTTTTTGTAGATTAACAGAGAATTCCAACGAAAATCCAGAAATAAAACATAAAACAAAGGTTTAAAATCAATTTGTATTTGATTGCTAAACAAAACCTAGTTTAATACTTGGTGGAAAAAACCCTGATTGGCAAGCACACCAGGAGATCCTGAAGGTTTCATGGTTGACGCTCGGCAACTCAAAAGTTTCAGCCTCCTCCTCTGATTTTCTATGGGTTTAAGGTCTGAGAACTGGCTTGGCCATTCTTAATTAGCTTCTTTTTAAGCGGCTCCTTTGTTGCCTTGGCTGCATGTTTTGGTAACGGTCATTTAGGAAGACCCATCCATTACGCAGCTTCAGTCATCCAAGATTGTACGCTACGTACAGTATGCTGTGTTCTTTTAATCTCTGAAGTTGAAAGTCGCAGCTGGAAATTACATCACAGCGGTGTAATGAGCGTTCCACAAAAGCTATTCTTGCGCTTGTCTGAAAATAAAAGTCTGAACAAACATGCACTCCTTCTGCAACCTGTAAACTACGCGAATGAAAAGAAAACACAAAAACGCTATCGTTTGCGTTGTAGTACGCGTATACCACATGAAAAAAGGTAATTTACACTACAGTAACATTGCCATATATACGTCCAACAATAAGTATATGGCTGATTTAGTGCAACAAAATAGCGCTAAAACGGATATTACAGGAGCTTCTTTTATTGTTTCCACTCAAAGCAGCCATCTTTGAGAGCTGATTCAGAGAGTGAGGGCTCTCTGACTTTTCGAGTTGGAAATCTGACCTTGGAGAACGTTCTAGTTGTAATTTCCAACTTGAAACTTGGAAATTCCCACTAGTCAGTACAAACGGAATGTAGCATTAGCAGTGATGTGTGTTGTCTTCTGTAGCTTTAGCAGATAAATTCAACATCTCTTTTATACTTTCACTCTTAAAATAAACCTATTGTAAAAATGATGAACTGTCTTTGTAAGGGGTAACCTTTGCTACCCCTGTTCGCCAGAAAAAGACTAGAGGTTAGGTTACCAGCCTGAGCAAAAGCAGAGGAAAGTGGAATGCAGCGGCGAGGATAATGGAGCGGCGAGGAGATGCAGCTTCATTAGCGGTGCAGTCAGAGCCAGACGCGCTGAGGTGAATGCAAATTTATACACATGAACAGAGAGCAGCTGTTCTCAGCCGATGTAGCAACATGGACCATACACCCAGTCCACGGAAATTAGATGTGCATTCACGCCCTGATGGGGATGATTTCCAATCACATTTGCCCGCAATTTCAATTAAGCGCTCACCTCGGTACAATAGCCACTCCATCCAGTGTTTGAAATCTCGCAGGTTGCAATCGCATTCCCAGGGATTGTGTCCCAGTTCTAGGTGTTGGAGGTGGGACAGGGGCTCGAACGCTGCCCTCTCCAAACCCCGAAGTCTGTTTCCAGCCAGGGACAACCACCTACAAAGACATTAGTACTCAAAGTCAATACATTCTGATCATATTTCACTTTGAATGTTTACCTGAGACTCTGCAGCTCATCCAGGAGCCCCAAAGGAACAGACGCCAGGCCATTTAGTGATAGATCTAGACTCTGCAGACTCCCCAAACCCTGTCGAACACACCCAGAACATTTCTTTCTGTAGTCATCTCTACTTTTACGTCCCACTGGAGAAAAATGCACTGTAGTACTACTCACCTGAAAGAGATCCCTGTCCATTACTGTCACAGAGTTGTTGTGCAGGGTCAGCTTGGTCAGATTGATCATGTCTCGGAATAATCCGGCCGGCAAATTATCAAGGTAGTTGTTAGAGAGGTCAAGCTCCTGTGGTCACAATGCAACACATAAGGGCCACACATGTATTGGAAATTGCTAGAACCCTACAAATATTGATTATTAGAACATGGGACGTTGATTTTCGGGCTCCATCCAGTGGTACTCATGAAGGCCGGATATTGTTTTTTTTAATAAAATACACACAAAATAATGTAGAAATACACATTTCTAAACCAGAACATTGGCTGAAATCGAATACATAATAAATCACAAGCTAAAAAGTGACGGTTGGCGGAGGTAGCAGAAACAAAGCAAAGCAAAATAGTCTTGTGGTGTTACTTGGTGTTTACATTTTCAGAACCGCTGTTCTAGACCGGATATAATGTGTTTTAGCTGTTTTTAATTTTCTGTGTAAAAAGGCAATCACATCAGTTGCAGAGTAAGTGATTTGATCTTCCGTCAATACTACTTCATTACTTTTTGTGTCCACAATATTTCCTTGAGGAAAAACCGATAACGAAAAGTGTTTGATCTGCAAAAAGTAACAGCTCAGTAATGCTAGACAAGTCATGCATTTTGTGGTTTGATTGCATAGATTCTGCTAAGAAATGTTGAGTTTTTTTATTGGCACATAATATGATACCACTGTACCAGAAGCCACAACAGTTTCTGCTACATTTGTCAAACCATCCTTTATTCTTGTCCAGTGCAGCAAAAACAAAGTGTTTGAGTGAAAACTGAGTATACCGACCTCCAGAGAAGAGAGGTTAACGAGGGCGGAAGCTCCCAGTGAGGCTAGCTTGTTGTTGGCCAGCGAGAGGAAACGACTCCCGGGAGGCAGGAGGTGCAAGGGAGGCAGGGAGGTGAGGCCTCGACCCCCACAGTCCACCAGCATGCCTTCTGAGGGGCAGATGCAGGGGGCAGGGCAGAGGATGGCTGGCTGGAAGAGCGCCACCAGCAGGCAGAGGAAAGCTGGGGGGGGGAAAGAATGCAAGATTGAAAGTAAGCAAAGTGCGTCTTAGATTGTATTTTTTATTCTTTATGCCTCAGTCTGCGTTCTCTTAATGACTCGTTTTGCTTTTGTTTCCACCCAGTCTTATCAGCCAATGCGTGTGTGTGTTGTGTGCATATGTCGAGTGCTCACAAAGTGTGATATGAAAAAAACCCACTCCAGACACCGACATAACACTTTTAAATTCCACCCGGCGGCAGAATTCATCAGTTGCATCATCTGCAAGGCGAATGAGCTTTTCTCAGTACGCCAGAGCTCCTTTTTAATCTATATGGATCAATAATGTATTGCTAAGAGTTCCACTCGGAGAAAAATGCTGTCCCCTAAGATTAATTATGACCAATCCTAATGCTGTCATCCACATCAACAACAGTGTTTCTTAACTATAGAGCCAGGGTCAAATATTGGGCTGCAAATGCCCTAGAGTGCCAAAAAATATCTGTTTCTCAGCTATGGTCCTTATGGGCCGCAGCAGTAATCAGTTGTAATACACTTTTTCACCACTTGTGGCAGTAATTACAATATCAAACTAACAGAAGAAGTCTGGAGCTAAAGTCACAGAGAAGTTTCTTAAGTGTAGAAATTATGACTAAAGTGGTAAAGCTGTATTTTCATTTTTTTACTGACCATCTTCAAGCCGCTTTCTGACTGTCTCTTCAGAATGCGCTGTTTTTGTTGGCAGTCTTATTTACCTGCCTTCAGGCCACGCCCCTTTTAACTAGGTCTCTACCCTGTCAGCCATGTTGTAGTTTTAGCGCTTCTAACTGGACTCTATTGACTGATTTTTAGGTTAGAACTGTATGCTACTTTGTATTAGAAATGGCAACAGGAGAGGATTTTAGCATGTGTGTGCATTTACGAGCAGGTCTGCCCAAAAACAAGAGAATACAGAAAAATAAGGAACTTTTTGACTACAACTTTGTACTGCAACTGGATGGTGGACTCGCGCAAACTCTTCTATTATATATATCGATATCCGCTGTCGTAATGAAGGAAAAACGTCTCTGAAGTCTAAAATTTCAACAGCTCATTTGGAGCAAGTTTGGAAGAATTGTTTATAGATATCTCCACCATGCCTTTATTGTTTGTATTCACCTTTTTGGGACTTATAGGGATCCCAAATACACAAAACAAGTACCATCAGGTTAGAAAAGTTGGGTTTGCACAATAAGACTCCTTAAAGTGTACCACTTTTTGTGATGATGTTCGACATTTGGTAAATATTACACAAAATAAGATTAATAGAGAATGTTTCAGCCTCCAGTCCTCAGCTTTTTGAAAATGTGGCATTCCATATCTGGAAGATATGCTTTGTATTCATGGGCGCCCATCCATAAACGCAGATCACGTGCTGTGGTTAGTGTCCCACATGAAGAAGCACATGGGGAATGTCAATTAATGAATTACAGCGCGCTTCATATTAAATATTATTGCAATATTGCGATATTCCTGCTCCGTCAGTGGATAGAAATATGGCAAATATCCCTAAATCTTCCGACTATTCCCTGCGACACGCAGCATTAGAGCTGGTCTTGTAAGGCAGACATACTGGATTCAATACTTGGTCTAAGATATGGCAGGAAGTTTTGCATAATAATGTATTATGTATTATGTAAACCATATATGTCCCATGAATTAGAGCTACATAAAAGCAAAAAAAGTAAAACAAATGTTTTACATGAATAAAGTGTTAAAAAATGTTTTAATGGGGGGCCCTT
This sequence comes from Entelurus aequoreus, assembly GCF_033978785.1. Lineage (NCBI taxonomy): Eukaryota > Metazoa > Chordata > Actinopteri > Syngnathiformes > Syngnathidae > Entelurus > Entelurus aequoreus. The sequence goes on along the minus strand of NC_084742.1, from coordinate 17,952,625 downwards.
CAAAACAAATTCTGCTTAGGGCCACGGTATAGGTGCAGCCCTGCTTGCAGTACACCGTGGCCTCTACAACCATCCTTGTTTCTTCTTAATGTCAGCAGTTCCACATCCATCATGTTAAGAGTCAGTCGTCGGATGCACTTTAGCAATGTGATGCGATGATCATACATGATAAATAAATGTCTGGAGATAGCATCTTGTCCTCAGATGCACCTCTTTTTTTGGGTCGACAGACACAACCTGACCGTGAACCGTGCACGCTAAAATCCCACCCTGCCAAGAAATGACTCACATCTCTTGATAAACGGAACGACAGGAGAGAATGTGTGTAAAATCATTTTCGAGTTCATTGCAGAAGCTCATTTTGTGAAGGATTTGGTGGAACACTGGCTTAGAATTTGCCGTCACAGGTTAGAGACGAGAATAAAGCTGACAGTCGGAGGTAGAAGTTACGCAAGTGTTGGTGTTTAGGTTGGAACTTTCATGGTATTGTAAAGCGTCAAGTTGTCAAAGTCTCTGTGCACGAATGGTGTCTCTTCTCCTTCCGTCCCTCGCCTCATCTCTTCGTGTTCTCTCTCCCACTCTCCCTCCAAAACTTTCAACATTTATGAGAGCTTTAAGCATGCTCTCATGAAGGAGGAGGAGGAAGAGGAGGAGGTTTGTTAGCTTATTTTAGCTGCGGCAAATCCTCTTGCTTTGCTGAACCTTGCAGAGAAACCAAAGAGGACAACATGCAGCCTGATGCCATGCTGGGAAATGAAAAAAGATTAATTAGTTCATTGATCCTTTTTTTGATTGATTGATTGAGACTTTTATTAGTAGGTTGCACAGTAAAGTACATATTCCGTACAATTGACCACTAAATGGTAACACCCGAATAAGTTTTTCAACTTGTTTAAGTCGGGGTCCTTTCTTAATTTATGCTATTAAATTGTCTCGTAAACACTGGAATGTTTGGCCAGCGTCGCCTTGACAACGCACTTTGTGGCATCAGCTGTCTGACATTTAATATACCCCCGCACCCGTGACACCGGATCCGAACTATGATGTCATTGCCACGGACGTTTCTCTTTCCTGGTCAAACTATCTGATTTCGATCCTCGCCAGCTGTCCAATAATCTTAACTCTTTCATCTCCCAACAATCCTCTTCCTGTGCTTGTTCCTATTGCTGTTTTTTTCTGGTACTGTTAGTCTTCTTGTTTTTAATCCTGTTTTAGTTGTTCTTGTTCCTATACTTGTTGATGTTCAAGTGCTTTTTGTTCCTATAAGTCTTCTTGTTTCTGTTCTACTTCGTATTCTTCTTCTGTTATTTCTCCTGTTCTTGTTTCTTTTCCAGTTTTTGTTCCCATTGCCGTTTTTGTTCTTCTTTGTCCTCTGCCTCAGTTCCTATTTCTGTTCCTGTTAGTCTTCTTGTTCTTGTTTCCTATTCCGGTTTCTCATTCTGGTTGTTTCTATTCCTGTTATTGTTACTGTTCTTGCCAATCTTCTTCCTATTTTAATTGTTTTTGTTCCTATTTTAGTTGTTCTTGTTACTATTCTTGATCCTATTTTAAATGTCTCTGTTCATATTCGTATTCCTGTTCTTCTTCGGTTGTTATTATTACTGTTTCTGAACTTGTTTTTGTTATTGTTGCCGTTCATATTTCTGTTCCTGTTTGGATTCCTATTAGTCTTTTTGTTCTTGTTTCAATTCCTGTTCCGAATGTAGTTTATCTTGTTCTTACTTATATTTTTGTTTCTGTTCCTGTTATTGTTCCTGTCTTAGTTGTTTTGATGGTTTTGTTGCTATTCCTAATCTTGTTTTTGTTTTCTTATTTTGTAAAAAGACTCAGTATGTAGCGTTAGCTGAGGTTAAAGGTCAGCTTGGCGATCATTTGCTCTTTGTCAGCACTGTGATTTATAACAGTGTGGTCATATGGCAAGACAGCAACCGTAATTGAAGTTCTAAATGAAATGGATTTACAATATGCTGGCTATAATTGATCATTTGTCTCACAGTATTTCTTCTACTCACTTGAAAGGTATAAAACAACACACGCAAACACATTTCCAACATCAAGTCGTAGCTGCTCCATCACATCATTTTAATTCCTGACAAGGTAATGCCGTGTCACCATGGCAACTAAGGCGCCTGTGATGTTTAAGACAAGCGAGGGGAAAGGCGCCGCCGTAAGCATACCCCCCTCTGTTTAACCCCCATCTTCATGCCAGACCTCCAGAATAATGGCTTACTTGAACACACACACACACACACACGTACACAAACACATTTGGCATCAAGGCCACACACCAGAGCAAGGTGTAAGGGTTTTGACCGGAGCAATTTAGCTAAATTGTTCTTCAGGGTGACATTTTAGGAAAGCTAAGGAGTGAAGTTGGCAGACTTCTTCACTAGTATTTTTTATTTTGTATATGATGTCAGTATAAGGCTTGGTCATACTTTCACATTTTTACTTTACCAAAAGGCGAACATAGTCAATATATCAACGATCTTCTATATATGACAGGAGCGATCTTCTCTTTTTAAGAATTTCCTGCAAAAACATTAGTCAAAGATGCTGGAAGGCTGAGAACATGGAGCAAGAAGAGAAAAACATGACTGTTGAGAACCACAATGTATCCTAATGGACATCTTCTCGATTAGGGCGACCACATTTTCTAAGAACTTCCGAATATTCTTATTTTGTACATAATGTTCCCAAAATGGCAAACAGTCTGTATTGACAGTACTTGTTGACGCTGGAATCAGACTGAAATGGATTAATTCTGCTGAAACGCTGCTAAAACCTGCTCCATGTTTACATTTGGCAAAAATGTAAACATGGAGTAGGTTTTAGCAGCGTTTTAGCTGAACTTTGACCTCTCATCCTCCAGGATTAAAACATTCATCATTCTTATCTCCTCCGTCTGCCAAACTCCCTCGTTAGTATCCAGCAAAAAGAAGGCGATGACACGGAGCACTCAGCACAAGTGTGATTAAACATATTGGTGCACTCTTTGGAGCCCTTTTGATGAGATGAGATGCTCAGAGGCTTTCTCGGCTTCTCCTGCATGTCGGCTGGCACGAGAATCCCTCATTTAAGGGGAGGATTTTTACGCGATGAGTGGAGTGAGGCGGAGTAAAGGGACAACACAGGTATCATTCACACATGCCAATGAAGGATATTAAATGGAGGGAGTTTTGACAGAGCAATTGTCTCCTCACTGTTGACGGTTGATATTCCTAAAAGGTTTTAGCATTTTGGACTAATGAAGCACAAAGGACTGCAACATAAACATTTTGGGCCTGATCTATTAAATACTGGGAGGACAAGATGCAAATGTAATCATTTAGCATTGTTTGGAAATTGGCGCAGTTACGCATGAATGGTTGTAAAAGGAGGTTATGGTGGTGCAATGACAAAGAGTATCCTTCCTCCGTGTGCATGTCAACATATTGCTACTGTCAGAAATAAAAGTCAACACAAGTATCATATTCAATTAATTCATTTTTGGTGTCTGCTGGCATTTTTTCAATGGTGTTAATTTTTTCATATAGGAGATATATTATCAACATCCAATCGTTAGTCTGCAATATGTATTATTCATTACTCATTCTTAGTTTTTCATTACGTTTTACTTTTCTTACTGTATGTACAAATCTGCACTGCAACCACATGCTTTCCCCATTGTGGGATGAATAAAGTCTACCCTATCCTATCCTATGATGCTATGGAAATTAATCTAAATCAGGCACTCCAGGAATTTGCGATTGTGATTGCGCCAATTCATGCAAATTCAACTACTTCAAGCAAATTATGTACAGCCTCGCTACTTTGTCCAATGCCTGCAACTTCTCTGCACATTTTGGACAATCAAATTTCTCTCTTAGCAGTGCTCAAAAGCGCACATCAACTGTCTAATCAAAACTATCAACTATTTATTGACAAGCAACACAATTGTTTTCCTTCTGCATATATTGCTCAAACCTACTTCCTGTTTCTGTCCACAGCGCTGAGCCTTTTAATGTAGTATATAAACATTCATCAAAACACTGGCCTAGTCACATGCATATATATATTTCTCAACATTTTATTTACCTACAGTAAGGCATTTAAGAACAGATTCTCATTTCCTGCTATCAAAACCTTTTAGGTCTGTGTGGTATAAAACATATAAAACATCTATACAGTATTTGTTTTCTAGTTGTTGTTGCTTTTTGAGGTTAAGGTTACTTAGAACATTTAAAACATTGATAACAAGTTCATAAAATTAGAAGTCAATTCAATGTTATCAAAAAAAATAAACCTCAAAACATTGCAACTTTTGCTGCAACTTCCTGAAAAGCGAATAATATTAAAAAACAGAATCTTGGAGGGAGTGATAAATGAGTGTCTCAATGGTGACAGACAGAAAAATCCTAATTGAAATATGGCGGTCTGCACCACTCTTGTACTTGTTACCAATTGTACTTGCAACACATCCACTAATAGTACACACAATTTTATACGTTGCACTAGGGTTGTACGGTATAGCGGTACTAATTAATTAAAAACAGTACTATACTGCCTCTGAAAAATACCGATACTATAGATATTTTAAGGAAGTTACAGTGCGCCTTCGTCATGTGGCGACGTTACGCATGTTCGGCAATGCACGCGTACAGAGTACTTACAAGCAGACACATTGTGAAGACGCATTTTGGCTTAAAAACAAACGATAAATGTAAAGCTAAAAACACTGCTGCGCCGCTCTGCAAGCGGTGCTTTAAAGCAGGCCTGGCCCTAACCAATCTGGCGCCCTAGGCAAGATTTTAGGTGGCGCGACCCCCCCCCCCCCCCCCCCCCGCCCCCACATCGGCAGTGAAGTGTATATACTCACAAGAAACCGAATAGCTTTGTCTTTGACCTTTTTTTTTACTTAAAGAAAGCAAATTAACATATTATATGAGAATGTTATGTTATGATTATCTTTAACCGAATCACAGCAGTGCTCAAATTAAAAAACAGCATTCCCTCTCATGTGATATTGCTTAATTAACATTAATGATGTGCACTTTAACAACTAGGCTTACAACTATACCTAATATATAAAGGGGTGGAGAAGTGACTATTACCTGCAGGGCAAACATTAGCTAACCAGAAGGCAATAACAATGTAAACAAAAACACCTGCTTAAAAGATCTAATACAAATGTCCCTGAGGAATGTAAGGTGGGAGTACTGTAATTACCTAACGTTACATTATTTTCCATAACAATTTAGCCCCCTCCACAATATTAACCCAACGTTAAAACAGAACTAGCTATTTATTGATTAGCAATTGCCGAATCATGTAACATTAACTTAATGCTTAAGCCAGGTTACTATCACATTCTGTAACAGACAAATAATTTCATGTAGGCTAACGTTACCTACCTGCTACCTCTGTCTTTTTCTCATTTCTCCTCCTCTTCTTTTATATTTTTTCTTCCCTGGGCACCTGACAGTTTTGGCCGTTTTGACATCTTGTGTTGATTTTTTGATGTGGTAAGAGTCATGATACGGGAAGGGAGGGGGTGCACCGTGCGGGGGCATGGGGGGCGCGTAATGTTGTAACAAATAATATTTCTATTAAATAGGCTTTACTTTGCATTTTAATTAACGTGGGATTATTTTTTGTATTTAGAAATAATAGTACCAACTTTTTATCTTTTTTTTTTCTCCAACATTTGTGGCACTGGCGTGGCGCCCCCTGATGGACGGCGCCCTTAGCATTTGCCTATACGGCCTATGCCACGGGCTGGCCCTGCTTTAAAGCATAGCTAGCTAATGGTTAACGTCCATCCGCAGTCGACAGTGGTTTAGCTACTGCTAAATCACTAATCCTCGCCTCCATTGCGACAAATAAGGTACATTTCTTACAAGTATCATCTCTGCAGGACGAGGAATAGCTCAACATGTTTCAATACACACCGTAGAAGGATACAATAGCTAACCCGAAACAGCAAGCAAGCTGAGCTGTCCTCAATGTAAACAAATGATCTATACATACATTGATTGTAACAATACCAAGTAAAGGAGCCGTATCTAGTCGATACTACAATGATTCGATCGATCGATCGATATTTTTTATTATCAAAAAATCTTTTGTAATTTTTTTTATTGTTTATAAACTCAGGAAATAATTTCCTGGACATATGAGGACTTTAATTATTACCAATGTATGACCCTGTAACTACTTGGTATTGAATTGTTACCAAAATGTGTATTATCACCTAAAACTAATGTAAAGTATTCAAACAACAAAGAAATTAGTGTGTGACGGGTCGCATGTTAATGCGCGGATCGTTTCCCCAAGATGCAGATGGAACTCCGGAATCAGCGTGCAGGTAGAACAATTATTTATTGTCCATAAATTAGTCAGGAATACAAAAAAATGCAGGAAAGCGTGCCGATAGTGCGGAAGCTATGGCAAATCTTAGAACAGGAATCAAAAGGAATACGAACGTAACTGTTGCGTGAAGCAAACAAAACAGCTAGACCGAGTGTGGCGAAAGGCAGGAATAAATAGTTCTTTGATTAGTTCCTGGGAGTAGGTGAGCGTCCCGAACACTAATCAGAGCCAGGTGAAAATAATCAGCACTTATGGCAACCAAGAAAAAACACAAACCCAGGGGTGCTGAAAACAGAACTAAGGGAGTCTTAAACTAAAATAAAACATGATCAGGGCAACGGATCATGACAGAGTGCCTATATAATTTTAACAGAAGTGTAGATAGAACATGTTAAAAGAGAAAGTAAGCAGATATTAACAGTAAATGAACAAGTAGATTAATAATAATTTTTCTACCGTTTGCCCCTCATAGTCTTAACAAAAGAATACCATGAGAAATAACATCAATATGTTACTGCATACATCAGTAGCCATATTATGAGCCTTTGTTTGCTTACTACAAAAAGAGTAGTTGTCTTGAATGTTCACTATCTTATTTTATGACAAAATTATTCTATAATTACCTAAAATTATTGTTATTGCAATAAGAAACATATGTTATATGGATCATAAGGTTTTCTGTTAAAATAAAGCCAGTAATATTTTTTTCTGGGGTCTCCTTTATTTTGAAAAGTATCTAAATACATTTTGGTACTGGTACCAAAATATTGGTATCGCGATGACCCTTCTTTGCACACACTATTTAGTACTTGTTTTAGGGATCTTAATAGAACAGGCCCCAAATGTATGCATCAGAGGCTCCCACAAAGTATTACACTCCACAAGAATGGCAATATTACAAAATCATAACGAATCTCAAGCATATACTGTAACCTGAGACTATAATTTTTGTAAATATATTTAAAATATATTTCTAAAAAATATTTTTTATATTTCTTTAATATATTTTTTAAATATATTTTTGTATATTATTATATGGTTTTAAAATATATTTACTAAGTTAAGATAAATATGCATGTTTTCCCACTAACTAGGCTACTTTTCATGCGAAATCTAGTAAAATCTGATGAAAACTTGGTGCAGCCATAGATGGAAAATTGTGCATTGGTTTTTGCATTATAAACATTGAAAATTATATTATTTAAATGTTTTTTAAAAAAGCTACAAAATAATAATAACATTAAATATACACGTTTTCCACTAGTGTGTTTTGAAGCTAATTCCATTGCATTCATTTTTAAGAAGAGTCTGGGAAAGGAGAAATACTGTATCTGTTTTGTCTGCCATTTTGTAAACAATACAACAGTATCATTAAAGTAACAGCAAGGACAGCTAATCAACTTTAAACATCTCAGTGGTATACTTCATATGCACATTTTGGCATGATACATTAAAACAAATAGGATAAATGAGGAAGAAGAGGATAGGAAAGGATAGAAGCTTCAGGCCTTAGTTTTCCTGCTGTCTGGCATCCATACTGAAACATGCTGTGGAATAATGTGGCATTTCATGGAGGGATTTGGCTTGTGGCCACTGCATGTTCAATGCCCTTATCCTGTGTGTGCATGTGTATGTGTGTGTATGTGTGTGTGTGCGCGTGCAAGTATTCCGAGCACGCTAACATTAGCAGCTGTCAAAACAGAGCGCCGCACCAGGCGTACTCTTGGGAGTATAATAGATGGGATCAATCAGAGCAAGAACGAACGTTGCCTACTGGGTCCGTACGGCCCCAAGCCCCCGGGTGAGTGTCTGTGGGGGGCCATGACGCACAGCTTCCTCTGGTAGAGTGGCAGTGGTGGTGGCGGCAGGTGTCAAGCGGCCATGCCTGCAGCCTCCACAAGGGCGGTGACTGCGAACCTAAACACCCAAAAAGAAAGGAAATGTTGCGATAAAACTGCAACGCCAGTTTACGAGTGCAGTATGCCTTTTGCTAAGTGTCATCCTAACCCAATTAAGACGCTTGCTTGAAAACACTCATCAGCTGTAGTGCAACAATCAGCTGTCTCGCTCTCTCTCTGTCTTGGCGGCTCGTTTTCGTGAAACGGCAGAGGTTTGTGTGTCGAGTGATTGTGGGATTTTGCATTTTAAGTACCTGTAAGGATTAATAGGAGAAGCAGCTCTTTAAGAAGTCAGGGATGTGAATTACCTCAATAACCAATCATAAAGAAGAGACAAAAACAGCAAATATACCTAGAAATGCATACAGTCATGACTGCATAACTGCTTTATGGTACCTCCTATCAGTTGTACTCACAATGCATTTTTACAGCTAGGAACTCATCAACAGTAATATGTGTTCAGAGAGCCTGAGAGCATGAGAAAAATGGATTGTCTTCGTTACTTGTTTGCTCTACTTTTGATTGGAACTGTAGGTTTTTCATTTAAATTGTATTTTTATTCAGGCTTCACAACACATCTTAAAACAAAGAGTAGGCAATTATCCTTCGGTCAGCTGTAGTTTGGGCGGGGGGTCACTAAGTCTGATCATTTGTTTTTTCTAGGCTAACCCAGCATGATGTTGCTGTTGAAATGTGGATGTAATGCTACCATGTAGCTGACTTAGCTATGCTTGTATTGATTATGTTTGTGTTCTCCTGTTCCAAGCTTTAATGTTACATTGTCGTATGTGATTTAGGACGACTTAAACAAGTTAAAAAACGTATTCGGGTGTTACCATTTAGTGGTCAATTGTACGGAATATGTACTTCACTGTGCAACCTACTAATAAAAGTCTCAATCAATCAAAAAAAATGTTACATTGGACAAGTGCGGAGTTACAGTGTAAATGTAAAAAATGGATGAAGTGCACACTGGCACTTCTTGGAGACACACACTTGTCGACAAACATTGCTCATTAGCATTAAAGCTGCAGACACGCAGGCCAAAAAGTCCCGTGCAGTAGGGCTGAATGCTGGATTTTACACAACACACTTCCAACACGCTATTGTGGGACCACTTAGACGTATTTAAAACTGTTCAAAAATAGTATTAGATTGGACCTTCTGTATGTTTATTATTGTGGTCGCTAATTATTATTTTCGAAAGGCAGATTTCATGTGTATTTTGGTAGTCTTGAAAGCCGTTTTGCACCCAAACTAGAAAACATGCATTTAAAGTGCCGCTCAGATCATTCTCAAACCTTTTGGCTTTCGACATGGCGTCAAGGCTATTCTCAGAAGCCTTTTTTTACCAATTTGACCTGTGCCCGCGTGCACATTCGCTCGCGGCCACACGTGTTGATGCTTGCCAGTCAAAGTCAGCCGGGCGTCAAATGACACCTCGCCCTGGCTTCTCTTTCCTTTGCTGTACTCGCTTCCAGTCTTGTCCACACTGGGATTTATAGCGTCTTGCACAGCCTTGGTGTCACACTGGAATAATATTGGGCTCTGTTTCAAAACCTACTGCATAGATGTAGAAGTACACCATTATAGAGTGTCAGCATCCTCCTATATCATAAATGCACAACACGTTACGTTGCAAGCAATTCATTCGATTCGTCTTGAGGCCTAATGAGCCGCAAACACCTTTGACCTGTAAGAAGCGTCAGACATTAGCACATCTTTGCCCCTCATTTGTCTAATTGAGCACATTTCATTTCGTATTTCATCTTCTAACGACACAGCGTGACTAGTCACTTTGAACAGTTTCTGCCCCATTTGCCACCAAAACGTGTCCCACCTGCGTACAAAGTTGTGCAACTTGCTAGCAAAAGCAGAGCGGAGCAGCCGAGCGTCCTCTGACTCAATTATTCATATGGTTTTCTAGCCAGAAGGAGACACTCACACATCAACACGCACTGCACAGACAACTAAATACATGGCGATAGCTTGACATGTGTGCGTTGACAAGCATGTGAAACCAAAATATGCGCTCATATTTATCTCCATGACACTCGTATGGTGTCCGTGCGTACACATGCATGCATTGCATCGGGATCATGTAATACACAAAGTGAAGGCAATTTTTACTATTTTTAATCGTTAGAGACTAAGAGATTAAAGACTTCCTTTTATTGTCATTCAAATTTGAACTTTACAGTACAGATAAGAACTAAATTTCGTTGCATTAGCTTGTTGTAGTGCAGGATAAAAGAGCAATAAGGTGCAGATATAAACAAATAGATTACTGTACAGATAAATATATTGCACTTTTTCATATGCAGCTACGTTTATGAATGTATGTTATATTGTCTTTATTAATTACTTAATCGTGTAATTGTGTTTAGAGCATATATGTCATATACAGCAGTGGTCCCCAACCACCAGGCTGCGGCCCGGTACCGGTCCGTGGATCGATTGGTACCGGGCCGCACAAGAAAAAAAGAAAACATTTTTTTTTTAATTAAATCAACATAAAAAACACAAGATACACTTACAATTAGTGCACCAACCCAAAAAACCTTCCTCCCCCATTTACACTCATTCGTACAAAAGGGTTGTTTCTTTCTGTTATTAATATTTGTGGCTCCTATATTATATAGCAATATAGATCAATATACAGTCTGCAGGGATACAGTCCGTAAGCACACATGATTGTATTTTTTTATGACAATAAACATTTAAAAACGTTGCACCCTACCTCCGCTCTGTAGGTTAAAAGTTGCGTTTTTTTAAAATATACTTTTTTTTTTTGCCGTTTAGGGGTTGGTGTTTGTTTAGCTACATTGTAGCATACAACATACTATAAATGTTCTAAAGCTGGAATCCCTATCTTCACTAAGTAGATCATGTTTAAAGTATGAATTTGCATAATCTATTAACTTGTTTGTATGTATTGTCATTATCTGAGATGGGGGGTTTATGAACTACATTAGAGGTTGCAAAATATTCAAAACATTCCCAAACTGCGTACTCTACCTCCGCTAAGTATATTATAAAGTTGCAACATATTTTTTTTCTTTACTTTTTTTGTTGTTGTTGCTATTTAGTTAGAGTTGTTCTGGTGTTTATTTATCTACATCGGAGGGTGCAAAATATTAGAAACATTCTTAAACTGCATAGCCTACCTCTGCTTTGTAGTTATGACATTACGTCTTAAAAACCTTTTTTTTTTGCTATTTGAGGGTTGGTGTTTATTTAGCGACATCGAAGCGTACAAAATAATAGAAACATTCTACACTCTACCTTCACTAAGTAAATAATTAAGTTGCACCATAAACATTAATATACTTAATTTACTTGTTTTACCTAATTCTTGGTTTCTATTTGATGTATGATGGTTATTTATCTATAATTAAGGGTGCAAAATATTACAAACATCCCAAAACTGCACACTTTACTGTTCACCAAGCAAATTATTTTTAGACCATGACATTGCATAATAAACAATCTCGGTTGTTGTTTTTAACTTTTTTATTTGAGTGGTGGTGTTTATTTAGCTTCATTTAAGGGTATAAAATATAAATAAAAAAACACCACAAGTGCCTTTGCTCATTAGATATTTAAATTGCACAGCAAATGTAATTTTTTGCAAATTATTAGAAGGGTGCTACATACTGTATTGTTATATTTTTCCCCAACTGAGCATTGTTATTGTTATTACAAAGAAAGGTTTGCACTCAATTATTAAACTATGCATGCAAATAAGTATAAAAGGAACCTTTATGGTGAGAAAGAAATATCTTCTAAGTACCAGCCAATGAAGAAATAGTAAACATATCCAATTTAAAGGCATCCCTGCAATAAATCAGCAGACATAATGTACAGTATAAATATTAAACGACGAGTGCGACTCACCTCTTGACTAAATATTTCAGAGCCTCACAGCGACATCCCGTCCCCAAAAATATCCGTACAATTTAAGCAATCATAGGAAAAGGAGAATCCATACGTGAAAAAAATCCTGCAGGGAAAATAAGAATAATCCTTCTTTATGTATAAAAACAATCCCCTGCTTGCATTTGGAGGAGCACTATGAGGGATTGTGGAGGGAAGAGAGGATCTAAGAAGGGATGGAGATGGTTAATCCGCGTCTTCCTGCCCGATCCTTGTTTGAATGAGACGTCCAACGCCGTCCTCCGTCTGAGAGAGAAGGTGCTGGCGTCACGCTCCTGCTTTGTGGTTCCTGCACACGTCCGAGGATGTGTGTGTGTGTGTGCGTCTTCACTTGTTATCCCACTCTGCCCGCATATGCCTGTGCAGTCGTGCATAGGTGTGTGTGTGTGTGTGTGTGTGTGTGTGTGTGTGTGTTAAATATAGTAGCGCGAGTGTGTACGCCGCCTCTGTCTGCCCCTCAGCTCTCTCACTGTGACACAAGAGAGGATGAGGAGGTGGAATGCTTGGACACGGACGGAGAAAGTGGAGATAAAGATAAAGTGGCATGAAGGGAGGGAGGGAGGGGCGCAATGGGGGAGGAGGTGGGGGGTGGGTGTCATCAGCTGATTCCAGCCAAGATGAGAATCTCCCTCTCATGGTCACATGGGCTTTTCTCTTCCATCCGTTTTTTTCCCCCTCCCGCTCACGTCTCCCATTATTTTCATTCTATTGCCTTTGGCAGCTGTCGTAATGCTGGCTTGCGCGTGCGTGCGTGCGTGTGTGTGTGAGTGTGTGTGTGTGCGCGTGTGTGCGACGCATGTTACTTACTTACTTATTACGCCCAATAATAATAATAATAATGGGTTAGATTTATATAGTGCTTTTCTAGACACATGCTTTACAGAGAACTGAGAACCCATTATTCATTCATTCACATTCACTATTATGTTTGTAAGCTACATTTATTGCCACAGCTGCCCCGGGGTAGACTTAGGGCTGGGCGATATGGATGGAAAAGTATATCTCCATATATTTTTACTTAAACTCGATATATATCTGGATATATTTTCCGGTGAAAGTATATATAGGCAGCACGGTGGTAGAGGGGTTAGTGCGTCTGCCTCACAATACGAAGGTCCTGGGTTCGACCCTGCGCTCGGGGTCATTTTGTGTGGAGTTTGCATGTTCTCCCCGTGACTACGTGGGTTCCCTCCGGGTACTCCGGCTTCCTCCCACCTCCAAAGACATGCACCTGGGGATAGGTTGATTGGCAACACTAAATTGGCCCTAGTGTGTGAATGTGAGTGTGAATGTTGTCTGTCTATCTGTGTTGGCCCTGCGATGAGGTGGCGACTTGTCCAGGGTGTACCCCGCCTTCCGCCTGAATGCAGCTGGGATAGGCTCCAGCAACCCCGAGAAGGACAAGCGGTAGGAATACATGTAAAGATATTCATTTTTGAACGAGATTCACTGAAATTGAAGTGACTGACAACTGTACTGTAAATAGTCAGTGGCATTGGCGTTGTTAGGCCTATTTTAGGGGGACTCAAGCCTCCCTGGTCAGTGGCACTTTTATTAACCCAGTTAGTCAAGGTGGGTATTAACAGCACAGAAAATAAACTGTTTAAGTAGCACAGAATTACATAACATAAATAAAATAGAAAAATATTATTTCTACGTAAAATAAACAATATAGCTGTGCAAATAATACAAAATGTATCAAACTCAGATAAAAAATAAATTTGTCGGCAGGCACTTTTTAATTCCCAGTCGACGATGTAATGGACTGTCACACACGTACGGTCATCGCCAAGGAAGTGACTTGACTTAATCGTGCGGCTATGATCTTCCTCACTTCGGCATACATTTTTGGCAGCATTTGTCAAGCGAAATATGCCCGGCTTGGAAACTCAAGAACAGTTTTGATTTGGGCTTACATGGTAAACAACTCAAATGAATGTTTTATTCCAGACGCATACATTTGTCCAAATGTGGCCAAGTAGACACATTGTGGATTTCCTGGACGTCGTCTACATCGCTAAAAGAACAAATCTAAGGAAGAGAATCCCTCTGCCATCTTCCACTAGTTTTTTAAAATATATAAATCACCGGCTTGAATATTCCCTCTTTCTTTTCTTCAACTCTCTCGTCGTCATTTGGGATGTGTGTTGTGATTTCCCTTCCTGTTTCAATGACGCGCCCTATCTTGCCTCTGATTGGCCTGTCCCTAATGTTTTGCCATAATCTCAACCAATCGTGACTCATCATAGTAAACAACCAACCAATCATGGATGTTCTTGTACGTGCAAGCACGTCTTAGTAGGAGGAAGGGGAGGGGTTTAGTAGTCCATGGAGTTTTGCGGGGGAGAACAAGGAACACAACAAATAAGCGGTGTTTGGTCAATTTTACGTGAAATAAATCATATCGATATTATGATATTTTCTAAATTCATATCGTGTTTAAAAATATATCGCTATATCTTACAAACTCGATATATCGCCCAGCCCTAGGTAGACTGATAAATACTTTGCGCCTACGAACCCTCTGACCCCAGTCATACACCAGTGTGCGGTGCACTGAGAGGAAGGTGGGTGAAGTGTGTTGCCCAGTGACACAACGCCTGTGACGAGTTGGAGACAACTTGAGAGCAAAATCTCAAGTTACTGGCACGGCCGCTCTACCATCTGAGCCACATTGTCCCTAAATCTAAATTTGAGTGCACACTATGAAACAAATTTGTTTTATTGTTATTTGAGGTGTGGGTTTAGATTACCAGTCAAAGCTTTGATGACACTTTTTCACTGGAAAAGATATGAAAGTGTCTCCAACATTCTAACTGGCACCCGATCTGGCATTGGATTGGGATACAGCGTCCTTTAGAGCAATATTTCTAGGGGAGTCCCTAATATTCTAGTTGCCTATCAAACAACAACAAAATGGTGGAAACAGTCGACAATTGCCAAACCGCGGGAATAAATATATTTGTTATTGTTGTTCGATTGTGTCAACAAAAACTGTGCACCTTTCCTCTGATAAGTCGATTATGTCTACATGATAAGTATAGCTGCATGAAAAAAGTAAATACAGAATGATCATCTTACTTTTTTGTGTTATTTGAGGTGCAGCTTCTTTTTAGAAGTGGGCAAACTCATCTTTTAATCGGGGTATGGCATCTATCAGAGCCAAACTCCAAAAGAAGGATTTTGGCTATCTAAAGAGAATTAGCAGGTGCAAAATATTAGAAACATTCGAATCACAAGATTAAAGCTATTGTTGAATTGACAGCGCTCTGACGGTGTCAATAAAAGCTGCCCACTCTACCTCCACTAAGTATGGTTTATGGTTTGAGTTTATTTCGAACATGCATACAATTACAACATGATACATCACAATTTTCCGTTTCTCTTTTCAATATGTTCGAAAAGGAGTAGGAAGAAGCAAAGCTTATTTAATCCTACCCCTTTGCCACTTCATAGCAGTTACTAACAAACACATATATTTAATTATTGTTCTCAATTTCTAACACAATTTACATCAAATATTTCTAAATATGACAGTTCTGGTAATAAATAGTTAAGACAGGTATGTTTCACTTAATGAGATAATAATAATATCTTGTTTTCAATAAGTTCAATAGATTTGTCACAATTCTTCTTCCTTGTACTTTGTTGAATAGCCTCTTAAAGTGGATCATATTAATACATTGTTTGGTTTCTTTGCTTAATCCATTCCATAATTTAATTCCATTTACTGATAAGTATTTCTGTTTCTGATTCTGATGCAATACGTTTTAAGTGTTTTACATGCATTGCACATTCTTGGATAATGGCTTATAATTTGATTTGTGCATAATTGAAAAATGCACCAAATCATTGATTTTCAATATTTTTGCTGTAATAATGTATCTGTGTGTTCTCTGTATTCAACATTATGTATAATTCTAACTGACCTTTTTTGTAACACGGTTACTGAATTAAGGGTACTTTTGTGGTTATTTCTCCGTATTTCTACACAATAACTCAGATATGGTAACACTAGCAAGCAATAGAGAATATGAAGTGATTTATGCTCTACAACATATTCTGCTTTATTCATTATATAAATATTTCTTGCCACCTTATGTTGTATGTGTTTTATGTGAGATTTCCAGTTCATTTTATCATCTATTATTACACCCAAAAATGTGATTTATTTCACTCTGTCAATGTCTACTCCTTCTATTTTTATTAGTGTTTGACTTTCTCTTCTATTGTTACCGAATAGCATTATTTTACTTTTACTGAGATTCAAAAATAGTCTGTTTTTGTCAAACCATCTTTTTAATTTGTTCCTGTCTTCTGTTATTATTTGTGTTAGCTTCTGTATGTTCTCTCCTGAACAAAAAGCAGTCGTGTAATCTGCAAATAAGACTAACTTTAAGTCCTTTGTAACTTTACAAATATTGTTTATATAAAGATTGAACAATTTTGGTCCCAGGAATTTGCCAGTTTGAAATGATCGATTGCGGATATACTTAAAAGTTCTGAAATTTCTTCAATGACTTCATTTATTGTTTATCGAGTATGGACATATAGTTGTTGCATACAGCAAAAGTACTCCTAAAGTCCTTGTAAATATAAAAATAAACTAAAATTTTATACTTATTTTTGCTCTTTTTCATTCATCCATCCATCCATTTTCTACCGCTTATCCCTTTTGGGGTCGCGGGGGGTGCTGGAGCCTATCTCAGCTGCAATTGGGCGGAAGGCGGGGTACATCTAAATTTAAATCTTTTTCATTCATGATTCCTTTGAATGTTGTATGGATTGTTCTTATTTGATATTTAGTGAATAACATTTTTTTTTAAAAATATACTGTAAATGATTTTGTTTTTTTAAATTTAAATGGATATTTATTCCATTTGACTCACTCACGGCTCCCAGAGTTCAATCAAAGCATGTTCCCTACAGCAGCAGCATAAGTGATGAACTAGAAGAGGCCTTGAGTGCTTATTTAGTCGCTGCAAGGCCGATGTTGTAAAGCGCCGTTATAGCGCGTGGCCTTACTGGAAAATCTTTTAGATGAATGCCGTTTCGCCTTGAAGTGGCAACAGGCAATCATTTCATATAGCATGTGTCACTAACATGTGACCCAGGAGACATGTGTCCACCTGTGCCACATTCTTTATTGCTGTGAACCTGTTTTTATGTTTTATTTATTTATTTATTTATTTTGTATTTTTTTATCGTGCTCTGTTTGTGTTGTGGTGTGCTTGCTCGTTTCTCTTGTGTTATCTTTTAACCTGCCCATTGTACAGCACTTTGGCTACTCCTGTGGTACATTTTAAATGGAATTTATAAATAAAGTTGATTTGATTTGATTTGATTTATTGTAAACCAAGGGCTATGTCTTCCTAATAAATCAGTGTCCTCTGCAGTCAACATTTGTGTTTTGTATAACTGGGCTATTTTTCCCGAGAAATAACAAATGTCCACTGCAGTGGACACCGGTTCTCAGTATCACCTCAATTATTGCTAGTTACGTTCCAGACCCCAATTTGGTAGGTGAGTTTCCGCAAAGTAGGGGCGCTATTTATTTTATGATTGATATAAATATGATATGCATTACAAATCTTCATATCCCTCCACACAGCTTTCACACACACTTATAAACCCTTCCTATGCTCTTAAAACACTTCCCACAATCTAAAACTGACACAATTGAACAGGAAACTTCATTAGGTGCTCAAATTCAAATGTACTTCAAAATCTGTTATGCACTGAGACTGCAATAAGTTAAACGCGAAGTAACAAGGAAACACTGTACGTAGAGGGATGGGTACCGTTCGAACCGTTTGAATCAATACAGTATCAGTTCCCGGTATCTGGGATTCGATACCGGTACTCAACAGTACCAATTTTTGGTACTTTTGTGTGTGTTAATAAATATTAATTGTTTTTGATAGTAAAATCTCATGTACATTATGATAACTGCTGTCCAGTTGTTCTATCTTGTTTTATTATCACATTTCCGAGTCTCATTTGGAAGTATGACATTAAGTTACAATTACTGTTGCATGTTTAAGACGTTAAATGACAGTAGTGTGTATAGTTTATGGTGTGTTGGCTAGTCAGTTCAGTCTTTGCAGAATCTAGTCTTTTGTTGCACCCTAAAAAGTGTTGATACTGTAAGTAATGCACTTATTACGTTTGATTGTAACGTGCATCTGAGTTGTAGTTTTCATTAACAAATTTGTAAGTGTTGAATTTGCCATGTAAAAGCACTAATGCTAATAAGTTGCGTGTCAATAGCAAAGCCAATGTATATTGGCATCAAGCTAGCATATTTTTGGAAAAATGGAGCTTTACTTTGCTTATGCTTAGTCTTATGCTGCCAATTTTTTGAGTCAATTACGTTGTTGGCATTGAAAATTGCAACAATAGCTAAAGCAGGGGTGTCAAATTGGTTTTCATTGCAGGACACATTGTAGTTATGGCTGGCCCAGAGGGACGCTTGTAACAGTAAATACATATGCTGATTAGGGGTGCAATTCACATCTGAATCGCAATTCTTATTTACAGCATTTTGATTTCAAATCAATTCATAAATAAATAAAAAATCTATAAATTATTTAACCTCTATCCTGTTATAAAAATGATTTACTGTAATTTCTACAGTAAACAGAAAAATATATTGGGATGATTGAGAACCGGGTTGAATCAAGGATTGATTCTGAATCGAACCATCACTTCAAGACTCCGAATCAAATCAAAGTGTGAGTTGTAGAAAGATTTCCATCCCTAATAAACATTCATGTATAATTGCCTCATTATTATTGCTTTATATTATTACACAATTGCGTATGCATTTCCTAATTATGAATAACTTGCTTTGAAATCATAAGTCAAGGTGACAAGCAGATATTTAAGTATTTGTTTTTATAACCAAAACAATGCTTGGAATATCCTGTTGCATGGTCAGATAATATTAAAGTTTGTAAAATATGTAATTGCATGTATACTAATATTTTTCTGTCAAAAATGAAAGAACAAATACAGTCAGTTATTTATGAATGGGAATGAAAAAAAACAACTGGTTTATTTTTTTCCATTTTATTTTAATATAGAAAAAATAAAATTAAAAGGCAAAGCAATCTTCTTTTTTAGAGTCAAAGAGCAAAAACTACATCTAAAAAAATATTTGATTTTCATTATACTATTTAACGAAAATTTTAATCCCCAGTAAACAGAAACGGAAAAAAAGACCATCACGAACATGTTTTAATATTCTGACTTTAATATTCTATACTTGTGTCTGTGACTCTAAGCCCTACACAGAAATTATTTTAGTCATGGCACAACAAGGAACGACATCTACAGAATCTCTCTGTTGTCTGAAATAATTCATGTGGAAGGCTCCAAAGACCTATTAGCTAGAGTCACAAGCACCATAATTATCCCCACTATAACTTTGAAAATAAAAACTTCCGTTGTCAAAATATGAAAAACATCTGTTTTGGTCTGTTTTTCCGTTTGTATTTACTGGGGATTTAAATTGTTGTTAAATGAAAGATAAAATCTAAATCAAACCATTTTTTTTAGATGTAGTTATTGCGCTTCGAAATTAAAAGAGAAAAAAAAGAATGTTTTTCTTTGTATTTCTTTTTGTATTTTTAAATGAAAAAAATATATATTTTTTGTTTTTCCAAATTCCGCTCATGAAAAGAAAATTAAATTACCAAAATATACACTGACCCTTTAGCAATAAATAATAAAGTTGTTTATGGACACGCATTATTCTCAGGCGCAGCACAGTGGTACAGGGGTTAGTGCAGTGGTCCCCAACCACCGGGCTGCGGCCCGGTACCGGTCCGTGGCCCGGTACCGGTCCGTGGACCGATTGGTACCGGGCCGCACAAGAAATTAAATTTTTATTTTTTATTTTATTTTTTTATTAAATCAACCAAAAAAACACAATCTATACATTATATATCAATATAGATCAATACAATCTGCAGGTATACACACCGTAAGCACACATGATTGTATTTCTTTATGACAAAAAAAATAAAAATAAAAATACCATACCCCCCCCGCTCCCCTCCCATCCCCCCGGTCCGTGGGACAAATTTTCAAGCGTTGACCGGTCCGCAGCTACAAAAAGGTTGGGTACCACTGGGTTAGTGCATTTGCTTCACAATAATAAGAAGGTTCTGGGTTTAATCTCCGGGCTTTGGGTCTTTCTCTGTGGAGTTTGTATGTTCTCCCCGTGACTGCGTGGGTTCTTCCCACCTCCCAAGACATGCACCTGGGGATAGGCTGATTGGCAACACTAAATGGTCCCTAGTGTGTGAATGTGAGTGTGAATGTTGTCTGTCTATCTGTGTTCGACCTGTGATGAGGTGGCGACTTGTCCAGGGTGTACCCCGCCTTCCGCCCAAGTGCAGCTGTGATAGGCTCCAGCAACCCCTGCGACTCCGAAAGGGACAAGCGGTAGAAAATGGATGGCTGGATGGATTATTCTTAGACTTTTGCGGGCCACATTAAATGATGTGGTGGGCCAGATATGGCCCCCGGGCATTGTGTTTGACCCCAGTGACCAAAAGGTAGTTTGACAGAGTCCGCTCTCAGTGCGGCCGGAGTGATCGTCATGTGTCGAATGTGCGAATAACTTCCTGAGTCGGTACTATAACATGGCACTGTTGGATTTTACAAGAATAAAAGTACGGGATCTGGTACCCATCCCTAACTGTGCTACACCATGAAATCTACATATTTCTTTTGCTGTGTAAATATGTGCTGTGATGTAATAAACAGCTGTATGAGAAAAAAAGTAGATGGTTTCTTCTAGGGTTGTCCCAATACCAATATTTTAGTCCCGGTACCGGTACCAAAATGTATTTCTATAATTTTCGGTACTTTTCTAAATAAGGGGTACCACAAAAAATGTCATTATTGGCTTTAATTTAACAAAAACTCTTACGGTACATTAAACATATGTTTATTATTGCAATCGAAGAACAATTTTGTCCTCAAATAAAATAGTGAACATACAAGACAAATTGTCTTTTAGTAGTAAGTAAGCAAAGAAAGGCTCCTAATTTGTCTGCTGACATATGCACTAACATATTGTGTCATTTATCATTCTATTATTTTGTCAACATTATTAGGGGCAAGCTGTAAAAATGTATTATTTATCCACTTGTCCATTTACTGTTAATATCTGTTTTGTTCCCGTTTCAACATGTTATATCTACACTTCTGTTAAAATGTAATAATCACTTATTCTTCTGTTGTTTGGATACTTTACATTAGTTTTGGATGATACCACAAATTTAGGTATCGAGCCGATACCAAGTAGTTACAGGATCATATATAGGTCATATTTAAAGCTCTCTTGTGTCCAGGGACATATTTCCTGAGTTTATAAACATAATATGAATTTAAAAAATAGGAAAAAAGATTGTGTGACGATAACAAATATTGATGTAATCATAGTAGTATCAACTAGATACGCTCCTGTACTTGGTATCACTACAGTGGATGTCAGGTGTAGATCCACCCATGGCGTTTGTTAAAACACTGCCGACTGCGGATGGACATTCGCCACTAGCTAGCTAGCCATGTTTTAAAGCACCTCTTCCTAAGGGCGTTTCAGTGTTATAGCTTCACCTTTATCTTTAGTTTTTAGGCCAAAATGCGTCTGTTCTCCCTTTTCTGTCTACACACCTTGTCTGCTTGTAAGTACTACGTGATAGTGCGCTCCTCTGCTCGCAAAACCAGCAATGTCATGACATGACGACGCGCCGTCATGCCTGGGAACCGGTACTTTTCAAACAGAGTTTAGTACTGTTTTTGATTCATTAGTACCGCGATACTATACCAGTACCGGTATACAGCCTATACAACCCTAGTTTCTTCCCTTCTCGACCTTCCGCTCCTGCAGCCTCTATCTTGACTCAAACACCACATGGGTCAAATGGCCGCCCTAAGCAAACAAAGAAACAGAACATGAAGGTGTATGTTGGCTCCTGGTGTGAGCGGTCATGCGTGTATTCCTGGAAAAACCTCCTGCTATTTCAGCGGCGAGCGTTGGCGTCTAAATAGAACGCTATGGAAGACTGACGATGAAGAATGAAGTTTTGTTGTGAGGCCCATCTCACCCTCACGCCCACAATTAGATCTGATTCCTGCCACCTTCCTATTATCCACTCGGCATCTGGGCCAAGGACTATCGAGAACACTTCACTTTATCATGCTGCTGCACCCAATCAGCGCCCCGTGTCACAGACGCCACGTCCGCCGTCTGCTATTTATGGAGCGCTATCTCATTGACCTCATCTAATCGAAGAGTTCAATGCCAAAGTCTCTATAGCGTCTAGCGCAGTGGTTCTCAAATGGGGGTACGCGTACCCCTGGGGGTACTTGAAGGTATGCCAAGGAGTATGTGAGATTTTTTTTAAATATTCTAAAAATAGCAACAATTCAAAAATCCTTTATAAATATATTTATTGAATAATACTTCAACAAAATATGAATGTAAGTTCATAAACTGAACATCAAATCAAGTAGGCTATTCCATTCATTACCATAAACCCAGAGTTTCCCCCATGCCATGATGGTTTGACCCTCACTAAAATGTCTGTCAAAAAGAACTGTGAAAAGAAATGCAACAATGCAATATTCAATGTTGACAGCTAGATTTTTTGTGGACATGTTCCATAAATATTTATGTTAAAGATTTCTTTTTTTGTGAAGAAATGTTTAGAATTAAGTTCATGAATCCAGATGGATCTCTATTACAATCCCCAAAGAGGGCACTTTAAGTTGATGATTACTTCTATGTGTAGAAATCTTTATTTATAATTGAGTCACTTGTTTATTTTTCAACAAGTTTTTAGTTATTTTTATATCTTTTTTTCCAAATAGTTAAAGAAAGACCACTACAAATGAGCAATATTTTGCACTGTTATACAATTTAATAAATCAGAAACTGATGACATAATGCTGTATTTTACTTCTTTATCTCTTTTTTTCAACCAAAAATGCTTTGCTCTGATTAGGGGGTACTTGAATTAAAAAAATGTTCACAGGGGGTACATCACTGAAAAAAGGTTGAGAACCACTGCTCTAGCGTGTCGCTTCTAGTTTGTTCATATTGGAAAACTCCACATTTTAATATCCTGGCCTGGGAGTTACCATTTTCAAATTCATGATACATAATACACTAATTTGTTTTGTCACATTAACACAAAGCTAATATGTGGATGTTTTGTTCCGATAGCTTACATTGACCTGTTTCTAGCATCTTTAAAGAACACAATGTATCAAATACTTAAGCTTGGACACCTCTGTTCTGAAATACAGTACACTATAGTACCAGTACACAAGATCCACACTATAATACACAATATCCACGACCGCCCCTCCTTAAAGGCTTTTTGCATGAAGAAGCACATGTAAAATGTCAACTAATGAACGACAGTGCGCTTTATATGAAATTTTACCGCAAACCTATTCCTAGCCCCTCATGCTCCGTTACTGATAGGAGTATAGAACCAGCGTCCTCTGCAGTGGACATTTGTGTTTTGCATAACACGGCTCTTTTATCCCTGAAATGTGTAACTCCGACAAAAGAAATCAAAACCGAGAGGATGCTGGTTCTCAGGGGGCTATACCAGCGGTCCCCAGCCAGTATAGGCCCTCTACTCACAGCATGCTGCCCGGACTCAAAATGGGCCACCAAAATTATTCAGATGCAAAGAAAAAATCAACGCATCAATGTTTTTTAAATAACTCTCCTCCAAAGACATGCACCTGGGGATAGGTTGATTGGCAACACTAAATGGTCCCTAGTGTGTGAATGTGAGTGTGAATGTTGTCTGTCTATCTGTGTTGGCCCTGCGATGAGGTGGCGACTTGTCCAGGGTGTACCCCGCCTACCGCCCGAATGCAGCTGAGATAGTCTCCAGCACCTTCCGTGACCCCAAAAGGGACAAGCGGTAAAAAATGGATGGATGGATGGATGGATATTAAACTATTAAAGTGCTCGCAGAGTGCAGACCTCAATTGTACAGAGTCCTTTTGAATATCCTGTATCCAGACTCTAAGATCTAAGCACTCGTTCTTTATCCTGTTATCTTGTATACATTACACATAACTATGTCTATTTTGGAAATAATGATGGTAAATTAAAGTGTTTTTATTCGATACTTAGCTATTTAGATACTTATCTTTTTCTTTGTTTTACGCTTGGCTGCATGACAGTAGCATTAAACTACTATGAGGTCTGGAGTTCACTTAGAGCCGGCTGACAGCTCTATAAGGTTACGTTCCGAGACCACTGCCATATAGTATGTGGGACTAGGTTTAAATGTAACTAATTAATCAGTCATGGGTTGGGAGCTAGCAGAGGCATGTCCTTACTTCCTGAAGGTGTCATTGATACTTCTGTGCACCGTTCATTTACTTCAGTGTAGATTATTCAACGGAATAGTTCCAGGGGCCACATTTTCAGAAAGCTAAGGACCAGGGGACCTAACTTCTCCCTTCATTATTATTCTTATTTTGAAAAACAGCATCCTCTGCAGTGGATATTTGTTTGTGGTTTATTTCTTTTGTCAGTTATACATGTCCAAAAATGTATCTCTGTGATTGCAAAATACAAGTGTCCACTGCAGTGGACATTGGCCTATAGGAAGGTAAAATGTCAAAACAAGGACGTGCTAATGTTACAAGTCCATCTGTATAACACATATACAGAAATTACATCATACTGAACTTGAGGGCTGCTATCATCTACTTTATCAACAGATGACATCAGCGTATATATCGACAACCCCATGGCTTTCATCTTTGGAGGTTGTCTGATTAAGACGTTTGGAAAGATTTTTGTTCGCAGACACAAGATGCACTTCATTAATTTTGCCTTCCGGGGGAAAGTATCCGTTTTTTCTGTCTGCCAGGCCAAGAGGAAGCACACTGACAGTGCCAGGGAAGACGTAGAAATGTTTATTACACATTGTTTAAATGTGTAAGGACCTACAGGAATGTTTATTAAAATCATTACACGTCTATTAAATGTGTAGGTTTATGCTTATTGAAATCAATACATGTCTAAATGTGTAAGGACCTACACTGTAAAAAAAAACACAAAAAAAACCATCATAACAGATTACAATCAATACTATTAATTACATTTCACACTGTTTGGTATTGAGTAGATATTAATTAAATTAAACAGTGAATATTAATTTAATATGAGTAGATTTCAATAGAAAACAGTACAGAATTAATTAAACAAAATAATTTGAGTTGATTTGAAAAAGGTAAACTCCCTAATGTGCAAATAGTAGTCATAAAAAATTATTAAATTCCACATATCAATGACATACAATTGAGTATTAATCATTCACAAAAACATATGCATTGATTTAAATGTAATCAGTGCAATAAATTAAATCTAAATATTATTTTTTCTTATATGAATATAAGAAATATATGGCCCAGAAAGTACAGGATTCAAATTGGACTTGTATTAACATTAAACAGACATGTAGTACTTTGAAGTAACCACAATTGACTTACAAATGTAAAACCTGGACTTTATTTATAGAACAACATGTACAATGCAACTCCAATCTTATTTTCAAACCGGAAGTTTGGTCACGCATTTCAAAACAGAACTTTGAAAAAGACAAAATGCTGACTTCAACAATTAAAAAGGAAAATAAAAATTGCCATATTACAGAATGGTGATGTTTTCATAAACATGTGTTTCCAAGCTTTCTCACCGCACTGAGCAATAAATTAAAGATTTAAAAAAAAAATCCTCCATAACTATGGGGTACTGAATGTAAAGATTCAGTCACACTTTTCTAGCAGATATATTTCCCACATTTAGCTCACTTTTCAAATGTAACTCATTTCCATCACATTTAAATTTAAATGAAATGTTGACTCTAAATGTTATATCTAAATGTTAAATATAAATATAGGAGTCCTGGGGATGAATGCAACAACTGATAAGTCAATCACCAAAACAAAAAATGTCTTTGGATACATCCGTCCATCCATTTTTCTACCGCTTGTCCCTTTCGGGGTCATGAGGGGTGCCGGAACCTATTCCAGCTGCACTCAAGTGGAAGGCGGGGAATATATCTGGATGTTTCTGTAAATTAGAAATGTTCGGCGGCCAGCCTATATATATATATATATATATATATATATATATATATATATATATAACTAAATAAATATAATGCTTATGTTTTAAATAACAACAATGAGTAGATTTTATTCCAAACATTTTTATATGAAATTGTATTAAATATTTGACTTTCTGTATTTTTTTTAAATTTTCGCTAACTGCTTATTTGCTATTACTTTTACTATCATATTTGTACATGTCGTATTTGCTGATGTTGCTTTGTTGTTGCTGTTGTTGTTGTGTTTGCTGTTGTTGTTTTTGTCTCTCTGTCTAATCCCCCTCTTGTCCCCACAATTCCCCCCTCTGTCTTCCTTTTTCTCTCTTTCTATCCCCTCCTGCTCCGGCCCGGCTGCACCAAATGATAATATAAATACATTTAATAAAGTCAAAATACAAGTAAGGCAACAGGAGAAGTATCCTACACTTCTCTTTTGTAAAGTAAATCTGAACAGCCGATATGGGCATCTACATCTGCTATATGATTTGCCCGAGAAGCTGAGCAGGACATTATTTAAAAAAAAAAAAATTTGACTTAAAATCAAAATCAAAAACACAATCATAATGATTATATTTTACGTCATAAAATTAATTTAAATTTGCACTACCACAGAACCTTTTTTTTTACACTGTCAGGAATGTTTTTTTTACACCTTTATTAAATGTGTAAGGACAATAAGGAAGGTTTGTTATACTTCTATTAAACATATCAGGGCTTCAGGAATGTTTAATACACATCTAATAAATGTGTTATGATCAACAGGAATGTTTAATACATGTTTATTAAATGTGTAAGGACTATAAGAATGTTTATTACACATTTATTAAATTTTTAAGGACCCTGGGAATGTTTATTAAACGTCTATTAAATGTGTTAGGACACACATGTTTATTAAACATCTATTAAATGTGTAAGGACTACAGGAATTTTTATTATACGTCTATTAAACGTCTAAGGACCTACAGGATTGTTTTCTGTTATGTGTAAGGACAATAGGAATATTCATTACACATTTATTAAATGTGTGAGGACCTCCGGGAATACTTATTAAACGTCTATTAAATGTGTAAGGAGATGTTTATTAAACATCTATTGAACGTGTAAGGACCTAGGCCCTAAACATTTCCCTAGGTCCTAGGGGAATGTTTCGGTACCTTGTTGGAGGTACCGAACCCCATTAGTTTCATATGCGCATTCACCGAACCCTTCTTTAGTGAAAAATAAAATGTTGGTTTTTTTTCAAATTCAAGACAAACTTATATGTTTTTGGTAACACTTTAGTATGGGAAACATATTCTAAGTAACAAAGACTTAATTTAAAGTTATTTGGACACTAGGGGAACATATAAGTAACAAAGACTTAATTTAGAGTTATTTGGTTAGGGTTATGGTTAGGGTTAGAGGGTTAGGGTCAGGATTAGATGATTAGGGTTATAATAAGGCCATGCCGAATAAGGCATTAATACAATGCAAAAAGTCAGTGTTCAAAAACAAGAAAAAAAATACAAAAATTAGTGGTATTTTACTTGAACTGAGCAAAATTATCTGCCAATAGAACAAGAAAATGTGGCTTGTCAAGACTTTCCAAAACAAGTGAAATTAGCTAACCTCAATGAACCCAAAAATACCTTAAAATAAGTATATTCTCACTAATAATAACAAGTGCACTTTTCTTGGTAGAAAAAAAAAGAGACCTTTTTGCTCAATATGTTGAAAAATATTCTTAAATTAAGTAAATGCTAGTGCATCTATCTTGACATAATGATATGCATTACGTCATGATTTTTTTTTTCATGCTTGAAATAACCAATCAATCAATGTTTATTTATATAGCCCTAAATCACAAGTGTCTCAAAGGGCTGCACAAGCCACAACGACATCCTCGGTACAGAGCCCACATACGGGCAAGGAAAAACTCACCCCAGTGGGACGTCGGTGTAAATGACTACTAAGAAATGATTACTTTGAAAAAGTAGTTTTATACTCATGAGTGTTGATGACACAGCTTTGCAACACTTGATATTCTAGTTTCAAGCATGTTTTACTCAATATATGTCATCAAATCTCAGCAACGAGCTGTAATATCTTACTGAGATAATTTAGGACCAAAACCCTTAAAACAAGTAAAACACTGGAACATAAAATCTGCTTAGTGAGAAGAATTATCTTATCAGACAGAAAATAAGCAAATATCACCCTTATTTGAGATATTATCATACTTAGGTTTCAGTTTTTGCAGTGTAAATACTTAATAATGACTAATTAAGAGCCAATATGTTACTCATTTTCATGTTGATAAGCAACTAATTAATGGTGAATATGTTCCCCATACTAAAGTGTTACCATGTTTTTTTTTACTGGTGCACAAAATGAACCGTGCATGAACATCACCTTGTTCAAACAACAAAACCAACAGTGCATAAACTCACAACAAATTACACACCTGCAAACCAGTCTGACTTCTGCTGTTGCCGTATTCGTAATACGCTGATAGGGAGAAGTTTTTATTTACACGATGAGTCGGGTGTGTCTTGACCTCCGCCGAACCCCTGAGCCCGACTCACCAAACCCCTAGGGTTCGATCGAACCCAGGTTGAGAACCACTGTCCTAGGGGAATGTTTATTATATGTCCATTAAATGTGTAAAGACCTTCAGGACTGTGAGGAATGGTTGTCTTTTTGGACTTATTTTCATCCTCCCCGTACTGTGTCCTGCAGTCCGTGTAACACATTGGACCTCTGTCATTGAAGACAAATTGTCTCTCGTCGTGCTAACAGCAGGTCCAGTCACATGATGCCCACCTCTTCCTGCCACCATCAATCTTTCCACGCTTGTAGATTGTGTATGCTCCTCCCATAGGGGGTGTCAGCTTTCTCCTCCTCATCTGCACTGTTGAGACACTTTAATGGGCCTCAGGGCGTTTGGGCGACGAGGTTTTTCACCATTTAAATCAATCTTGACCTAATTTAACACGTTTTTCAGCAGGACTGAAGGAGCCAATAGAACTTTTTATATGTGTGTGTGGATTTTCAACTGGCGACAATAGTGACAACTTTGCAAGTAACAAGCATTTTTGTATAAGGTCCTCAAAAATACCAGCGCTTTCCTGTCACATAGTGCATCTTTGACTAGTGTGTTTGCAGTAGATCCTCAGAAACACCACTGCTTTCGCTTTCACTTTCACATAGATGATCTTTGATGAGCATTTTTGTAGAAAGTAAAAACAGCAGAGCATTTCTGTCACGTAGAGGATTTTTGACGAGCATTTTTGTAGTATGTCTTTAAAACAGCAATGCTGTCCTGTCACATAGAGGATCTTTGATTAGCATTTTTGTAGTAGGTTAAAACAGCAAATCACTTCTGTCACATAGAGGATCTTTGACGAGCATTTTTGTAGTATGTCCTCCAAAACAGCAATGCTGTCCTGTCACATAGCGGATCTTTGACGAGCATTTTTGTAGTATGTCCTCCAAAACAGCAATGCTGTCCTGTCACATAGACTAGTATTTTTGTAATAAGTCCTCAAAAACAGCAAGTGCTCCTTTCACATAAGGAATCACTGACAAGCATTTTTGTAGTATGTCCTCAAAAACAGCAGCGCTGTCATATAGAGGATCTTCAACTAGTACTTTTGTAGTTGTCACGGTTTGGTGAGTGTTGCTTGCAGCGTGATCCCAAGGATGCAGAGATGGCAGACAGCGTGAAAGTAAAAGTATGTTTATTGGCAACAGGGAGGTGTACAGGAAGCAGACTAACAAGTACAATTATCCAGCCCCGTATGCAGGGCAGGTTAGCTTATAAAGAAGCTTGATTGGCAACAGGTAACATGTGTGTCTCGAGTGCCAATCAGAGACAGGTGAGGGAGGCAGCGCTCAGGGCAGAGCTGCAGTGACGGGAAACAGAAACCAAAATAAGAGCCCTTTTCACAGCAGTAGGTCCTGAAAAACAGCAGAGTGCTCAGATAGAGCAGGAATTCTTAACCTTTTTTACTTTGGGGCCCAACTTTCCACTACAGTATTCAATAATGATATCTAACATACTTAGAGTTTAACAGGATAAACCTTGTTAAATGTAATGAAAGCATGTGTTAATCACAAATATTATTAGCAAAGCTTAGGTCACGCTGATTACAAAAATAATACTCATCAAATATACTGCATAAGAAGGGACTCATAAAAACTGTTGAAAAATAAAAATACATACAATTACGCAGCGCTAAAATAAATCAATTCTAACTAAATAATAATATATTTGTTTCTTAAATAAACTGTCAATGAAATGTAATTGAAAATGAAAATACAGCCTCACTTCTTAAGTCATATTTTCTGGGCTTAAAAAACTTCCCTATGAACTTAGCTCCAGACTTATCCTGTTTGTTTAAAATTGCCAGTAGTGCCACAGGTGGTGGAAAAGTGTATTTAAACTGAGTATTGCTGCGACTCATACAGACTACAGCTGAGAACCAGATATTTTTGGCGGCCCCTCTAGGGGGCGCACGGCCCAACAATGGGCCCCGGGTTAGGAAACACTGAGATAGAGCATTTTTGACTGGCGCTTTTGCAGTACATTTTCAAAAAAGCAGCGCTCTTGTTGTATAGAGCATTTTAGCTATAGGGTGTTTGTGTTTGATAGCAGTGCTATTCTGTCACATAGATGATCTTTGATTAGGATTTTTGTAGTAGGTCTTCAAAAAAACCAAAGCACTTCTGTCACATAAAGGATTTTGACTAGCATTTTTGTAGTTTGTCCTCAAAAACAGCAAAGTTCTCCTTTCACATAAAGAATCATTTACAGGCAGACAACCTAGTGACCATGGCTCCGCTATAAATAGTTTGTCTGCGTTAGAGCTTATAATAACAATATCACTAATACTTAAGTCACAAAATGTAAGGCTTCTACTTACGTTTATTTACGAGTTAAAATGCATTTTTTTAAAAACATCCATCGTCATGTCTTTTTATAATGAGTGTGAACAATAGGCAAAATACTCAAAAAAAGTGCAGTTCCCCTTTAAGTTTATAATCGCTGCATTAATTTGGCGTTAAAAAGGTTACTGGGGAAAAAGTAACATGACTGAATTGTACTGAGGGGTGTTTCTAATATTTAGTCCCAGTTTAATATTTGCAGACGCAGCTCAGCAGTGCACCTGGCGTCATCCTCCACCCTCAAAAGTTACACATAAAGACAACAGCGAGTTGACTCATCCTCCCTGTTGTCCAATGGCATCCCTCAGCTTGTTGCTTTGGTAACGTGACGTCACAGCTCAACCTCGGAGTTCCATTAAACTTGACGTGAGCGCTTGTGACCTGTAATAAGAACTTGCACACACAAATTAATAACTGAATTCTATTGAAACATGTGCATGCAGGACTGAGCCAAGGCAAGCTTCAAATTATAGTCAAGTGTTCGTCGACATTATTGCACAGAGGGGGCGCCACCAGTTTGCTTCCCCGAAAGGTGTTGGTTGCCAGGCAACATCAGTTTATTGAACACTCTGGAAAGTCTGCAGAGGCTGTGCTGAAGAACGCTGGACTATTTTTGGTAACTTTGCAGGTTTTAGTTGACTACACAGGGCTGCCTGTGTTTGTTTGTGTAAAGTGTCATGGTGTCATATTAGTCATATGATGCAAACAATATTGAAGGTTTTTTTTCCGTCTGCGTGCCTATGTTTGTTGTTTCGTGAGCAGACTTTCCCCAAAACTGCATAAACATGAATTATAAAGTCGGGTGGTGAAGTATATCAGATATAATTCAAAAGGTAAACACATGTTAAAAGTTAGTTTTCTTTTTCAGTGGTATTAAGTTTTTTTTAATAACTTTTTCATTTTGTTTTAATTTCCTATTATTTTCTTTTGCTTTGAAAGGTTTTTAAAATATTTTTGCTTGATTTCACAGTGAATAATAAATAATTTGGTGGGGAATACAAGAGCACAATGTCAGCAAAAACATTGCAGCCCTCCAAGTATGCCTTCTAGTGGTTGAGAGTGTAATAGGAACGAAAAAGTGCAAGTTGATGCAATATAATATACAAATAATAGTTCACAATACACAAACATGATGCATTTTTTACTACAATTTTGTATTTAGCTTAGTAACAGTAGTGTTTCTGTTCTTAAGCAGTTGGACTTTTGTGTGTTTTTGTACACGACCAAGACGACGTATTGATGACTTGTGTTTGTTTTATTTTCAGAATCTCATCTGGTGCAACCTAATAGAAGCGTAATTGCCTAAGTTGTCTGAGCACAGCATGCATACATACTGTACACTCACACACATACACACACATACACACACGTACACACACACTGCGAGGGAGGACATGAAACGTCACATTAGCATCAAAGACTCAGCACTTTTTTTCTCCTCCTGCTCCCAGCATGCTTTGCACAAGGACTAGGGGGAAGCCTCTGCTATTCCCATATAACGACACACACGACTAAAGGAAAATAAATACCACTTCCAGTGTTTTTCTTTAAAAGACTCAGCTAGCAAGTGGTTGCTAAAGTTGTAAATGTGTGCACACACAACAGTGAAAACGGATTAGCACAAACTGTCAATGGCGTCTCCTAAGTACTTCCACAGAAAATTAGGAGGAAATAAATAAGATGAATTAAAAGGCAATTTTTTTCACTCTGATGAGATATGCAAATTTTCTTGGAAATAAGATGCTGATGATTAAGTCTCGGTTATGATTTATTACGAAAAAAAAGATCAAGAGGCCAGAATAAATCAGAAATATAAATAATACGGAAAAAAAAAATTCTGTTTTCACTTTTGTGTTAATATCAAACCTTTATTGTTGTAAAATTCTTCGAAAAATACATATTTTTTTAATTAAGACTTTTTCCTCGCAATATTACTATTTTAGTCGTCTAACTTTACACATTTTTTCTTGAAAAAAAAAACATTTGAGGTTTTCCTCCTCATAGAGCAATTTTAATCTGGTAATCAGAATCATTAATCCCCGATTAATTTTATAGTTTTCTCATTACAAACCACTTTTATGACTTTATATTATTACTAGGGCTATCAAATTATACATTTTTAAAATAAGATTAATCACATTTTGGAATTTGGAATAATCATGATTAATCACAGGTGACACGCTTTCATAATTAAAATTTGCTTAAAAAAGACTCAAGTATTTGTACAAAAATGCATTTTTACTGTCAGAAAGTCATTCGGGATTATTTTTTAATGTTTTACTTGAATGAGCGTCATTTATTTGCTCAAAGCTTGGTAACAGGTTTATCTAAAGCTCTTCCAGGCTGTATTTTGGAGTGAAATTTGCCAGCGAGCACACCAGTCGGAATCTCTTCCCTCATGTTTGTACTGACGTATATGTAGTAGAATTTCTGACCTTTGACCTATATTGCATGTCTATCAAGAATGTACGCTCACTTAATTTCTCTTCTATTCTGTGCCAGTGGGACAAAGGTGAATATGGAGTTGTGCCAACATGTCTACAGAATGTTTAGAATTTCCAAATATGACTAAGAGATACAAGGTTGTTTTGGAACAGACAAAACCAAAACAAAATAATTATGACGCACTAGATAAAAAACAATGACGCACAAGAGACATATAAAAAATGGCAGAAGACCGGAACTCGACAGTGATTTTGGCTTGTGTGTGTTTTGTTTGCTCCGGAGTAACATGTGGTCTGTCTGCACGGCCAACTCAATGCAACCTGCACTTCTGATAATGGGTAAATAAATTTGTGGTACTAAACTACTTTTGTTGCCTGCTTAGCTTCGGACAATCCACTACATATGCACAGGTAAAAAAGCTTGTAACGTCAAAAGTGTATTAAGTGTATTCATGATTAAGGCGATAATTTTTCGTGGTTAATAAAATGAGTTAACTTGTTAATTTTGACAGCCTTTGTTGTATTGCGACTTTATTCTTTTAACGTTACAAATAGTTCTGTCAGAAATACAACTTAAGTATCGTAACATTCCAAAAATATTACATCTTTGTTGTCATTACATTACCACGCTTTTCTTGTAATATTACTACTTAATTGCAGTAAAATAAATCATTTTCTCCTAACATTGACTTGTTTTTGCAACTTTTATTGTAATCGTGTTACATGAAGACGTTTCCCAGCAGATATTCACCTTCTTAAACCACTACAACTTGTTTTTCGAAATATTACATTTTTGTTGTTGTAACATTACAACTCTTTTTTTCATAATTTTACAACTTAATTGCTGTAAAATTAATATTTTTTTCTTCCAAAATAATGACTTGGGTTTTTTTGTAATATCGCAACTTTACTGTAATCTTGTAACAAAGTTTTCCCAAAGAAATACAGCTTTGCTCTCGTAATACTGTGACTTTTTTCTTGTAATGTTTAAACTTTATTGTTAACATTACAAATTATACTTTATACCTTTTCTCTTGGATCATTGTGGGTGCATGTACAGTAGGTGAATGTTCAGCATCATATTGTAATTATTCCAATTAGTTTCTAAATGGCTCTTTCTTAGCTTGTGTTTGTTATGCGGAACCTATGAAGTACATTGTTGCCACTGCAAGCCAAATAGAGCAACATTTTTAAATTGTGGCTGTTCCATTGACATTAATAGCGCAGCGTTCACACACTCTCTTCAGGCTCCCACCTCCACTTAACACATGTAAAAGCATGACAAACACACCATTACGAAATGAAAAGGGATTTTCAGCTCTGGTAACGTGATCAAAAAACTATTTATCCACTTTGGTGTCCTCTAGTCTCCACCTGTGACTCCATTATAACAATTAATCTCCTCCTTTCATTACACTTTGATACAGTCCTCTCTCATTGATTTTACCATATGTATTATATAGCCCATTCTAAAATGTCACTAAATAACAGGGTGTCCAAAGGGAGGCCCTTTTGCTAGAGGTGGGCAATGCTACATTTTTTGCATTGATTTAAAATCACAGATACTTTTTACTTGTACATTTTTCAGGTCCATTAAGTGACTTGGATGAGTGATTTGTGAGCATGATAAAAAAAAAAAAAGACAAATATTTTAGCTAAATACAATGTTTGCACAACACTCGCTATGTCAATTAAATACATTACTTAACGCTGCAAGGATAAGTCCAACTTTGTCTTTCTCGGATTAATACTTCATTTGTGCAGCCCTCAGATGTAAAGACATGATGTGCTTCCAATCTTTTCTTCTCTAAACACCGTAAGTGTCAAGTAAAGTGAGGTAGCAGTAACGTCTTGGTAATGATAAATGGTTTAAATCTTTAAAAAAATATATTTTTCTTAAGATTTTAAAATCCACTCCATACCATTTAAAATGTTTTTTTTCCTCTAAACCTTTCAAAATAAGCCTATTCAGATAAATAAACAGTAGCCTAATGGGACTTTAGACCATCGCCTGAAACCCAGAAGCACCCGGATGTGCTTCTTGTTCACGTGATTGCAATCCAGCTATTCTGATCGCTTCAATTGAGACACTTTTAAACATCCATAGAGATGAGGATATAGCACCATAATGCCACTCTGTGTTGACTGTCAAAAATCCAAATCATTTATCTGCCGTGTCTCTGTGGGAGAGAAGAAGAGCTTGACATCAGCGTGACATAAGGCAAGCAGGTTTGGACTTTCATACGTTTAATACGTACACAACTTTCATCTGGACCGTGATCATTGAACAATGTGACTACTGTATTTAATTGAAAATACATACGTTGTGCAACGTCTATCACTGAGGTGTCAAACTCCTTTTAGCTCAGGGGGCGCATGGAGGAAAATCATGGCATAATAACTTAGAAATAAAGACAACTTCAGATTTTTTTCTTGGTTTTACTTTGGCCGAAAATAGAACAAGCACATTCTGAAAATGTACATATCACAAATAATCTTCTTGACAAAACGCTTCAAGTTAGTTGAAAATTCTGAGGAAAAAATGGTGCAGTTTGAAAAACACAATAAACAAATCCATGATTAAACTTTAAGTCACAGCCTATCTGGGATTGAACATAATACTAAATAGACAATAAAGAATAAAAAAACATGTCTGGGTATCAAATATGGTCTATGTATGTTGCGGCCATCCATTTTTCGTTTGGAATAAATTAACATAAGAATACATTTTCCATTTTTATTGGTTTGACAAAAAAAAAATTAAAAAAACAAAAAATGGATCGTTAACCATTATCCCAATTATAATGAATGTGTTTGAATATCGAAAACAGGAATTAATACAGCGAGTGAATTGTCTCTAGTCCCCGTTCAATGTGTCATGTCTGTGTGATCTTGTTTTGTTTAAGTTATGTTCTGTTTGGTTTTTGTACACTTAGTTCCTGCTTTTTCACTCCCTTGTTTTGTCACCATAGCAACCATTAGTTTCACCTGTTACACATTTTGAGTCACGCACCTGTTTTCACTAATCATGTCACCAGTATTTAAACTTGTAGTTGCCAGGCAGTCGGTCTGGCGACAGTAACTCTGTTACCCCTGTTTACCGCTGTTACCTGATGCTACTCATGTTTTCCATAGTTCATGCTGATCTTCTCACGTCATAGTAAGTGTCTGTTGTATATTTCATGTTCATAGTTTTTGCCTTTGTGCTAGTCTTTTGTTTTCTTAGCCAAGTTTTTGTACTTCCGCCTTGTGCGCGCCTTTTGTTTCTTTTGTTAGTGTAAAAATAAAAGATGTATTTACCTTCAAGCTAAGTCCAGTCTAGTTGTTTTGCATCCTGGGAAAGCAATCCGCGCAGTAATTTGCGCCGCCATAGTCCACGTATTGACACAATGTTTGGACATATGGTAGATTGCTCATGGGCAGTGTCTCTTTTGTGTGGGTGACCCGGAACAACAACAACAACAACAGAAGAAGAAGAGTGACGTTTGCCTGCTCTATAGAGAATCAATAAAATGTGTCACTTTCGATGTCTCTAATCATTAAAAAAAAAAGAAGGGAGCTCTTGACCCTAACAAAATTGTTTTGACAACACTGACACCCATCTATCAATTTTCTACAGTTCTTTGTATTCTTCTTCTGTTGATGTTGTTCCGGTTCACTCACAGGCGAGGATCCTGAAAAGAGACACTGCGCATGTACAATCCACCCACATGTCCAAACAAATTGAACGGGGAATAGAGAAGATTTCGAATTGTCAAATGCAAAAAAAAAAATAATAATATTTTCTATTTTTATTTCTGAAACAATTGTTGGACAACTATTTAATGACACATTTTTAAAACGACAATAGGACTCCTGCTGAACAAAGTGTTAGCGTTATGCTAAAAACATGCTAAAGGTGAAGGAAAATCTAAAATACTGCTTCCGGTTCAATTTGTCATCACACACAAATAAGCACACGTTTTTGCATTTTGGATAAACATGAATTGGATTTTTGTGTTTATCTGGAAAAATTAAGATCCATAAAAGGAAAACAGCACAAAATCTAATTTTATGGCAATATTTTAATGAATATCAACCCTATTTTGTTTGTTTTCAAATCTGCCATATATAGTAAAAACTTGTTTTTTTGATTTGCGTTCCAGAATTGGAAATAAAATGAACGCAAGGTACACGGACCAGAGAATTTTCCACTTGTTTAAATTCTTATTTTCGGCTTTTAAACACATTAAAACATTTGGATAATGGATAATGATTCGTTTTCTGTTTTTTGTTTTTTATTATCAAACCATAAAAACGGGGAAAGAGGATTTTTATGTTAAATTATTTTTCTATTCTGCACAGACCCTATTCAAGAGGGTTGAGTTACACTCTGCGTCCACTTTCCTCTTTTTACAGAGACGATATGTTCTGAGGAGGTAATGCAGCAGGTTTTAAGTTTCATTTATGGCGAGGGGGAGGAGCCGCAGCCACTCTTGTTTTGTGTACCTCTTGCTTGGCCATTGGCCTCGCTATAAACCTAGTGCTTGCCTAACAGACTTGCTATTGTGACATCCAGTGGAATTATTTAGAACAGCAGTTTCTTTCATGAAAAATTGCAGCTCAATTTTATACTTCGTAAAGTAATCTCGCGGGCCGTACATTTGACACCCCTGGTCTATCAGATGAGGAGGTGATTATCAACGTCAACAATCAATGAACACAACGATCAACAAGAATGTAGCTAGCAGAATAACTGACAAATTTAATTAATTTTTATCTATTGGTTTGTATTGATTTATTGACAGTTAATATCGAACTGTCATCTGTCACCCTCCCCCTCACAAGAACACACAAACGTCTGTTCAAGCCCATCTATACGTGTCACAGCTTCACAAATATTTGTAACAAGCACAATTCTTAACATAACAAATTACATTGGGCTGCAAAAAAAAAGTCAGTAGATTTTATGGTAAAAAAAACGGCAGCTCAGTTGCAAATATTTTACCTTAAAAATACTAATTGTGCCGTTTTTCAATTTGCAATAATTCAGTGTAAAAACTAATGTAAATTCTACGGTAAAATTCAGGCGATTGAGCTACCAGTTTTTGTTACTATACCAAGTAAACAAAGTTCCATCTACTGTATATTGTTTACATCAAATTGGAAGAAGACGCTGTTGCGCATCCATACGCACACATCATCACCATGACGACACACATACATGTGGCAAAAGCACTGCCTAGATCAGGGGTCGGCAACCTTTACCACTCAAAGAGCCATTTTGGCAAGTTTCACAAATTAAAGAAAATAATGGGAGCCACAAAAAAAATTAAAATGAAAAACACCACATACAAAGCTTAAACGCTTTGTGCTATGTTCACCAGGGGTCTCCGACACACGTACCGGCACGCACTTTAATGTGGAAATTTGATGTTAGTGCAGCCCGCGAGTTGTGAATAAATGGCGCTTGATAGCGTCATTCTTGCCAACCCTCTCATTTTTCCCGGGAGACTCCCGAATATCAGGGTGTGATGACACTGCTTTTGGCGCCCTCTACAGCCTGCCCGAACAGCGTACCTGCTCGACCACATGCAAATTGCAGTTTCAGTTTGCTCACGTAAGTGACAGCAAGGCGTACTACCTCAGCAGCCACACATCTTACACTGACGGTACCAATACCCAGAATCCCATGCAGCCCTAACTCTTCCGCTCAACCAACGCACGGAGAGGGGTGGGGGGGTTGATGTTTGGGGGGATTTGGTGGTAGCGGGGGTGTATAATGTAGACCGGAAGAGTTAAGGCTGCATGGGATTCTGGGTATTGGTTGTGTTGTGTTTATGTTGTGTTACGGTGGGATGTTCTCCAGAAATGTGTTTTTCATTCTTTTTTGGTGTGGGTTCACAGTGTGGCACATATTTGTAACGTAACAATGTTAAAGTTGTTTGATACGGCTACCGTCAGTGTAAGCTGTGTGGCTGATGACTAAGTATGCTTTGCTGTCTCCTATGTGTGCAAGAAAAAACAAAACATACAACATGTGGCCGGGATGGCACGCTGTTTGTAAACGCTATAGAGGACAATTACTGCAGTGCAATTAGGACACTCCCTTAATTTAGTAATTAGAGTGTAAATAGGATTATATTTTCCCTGGGAGTTTTCTATGAGAGACACTGAGATCCATAAGTCTCCTGGGAAAATCGGGGGGGTCGACAAGTATGTAGCTGAGCCGCATCAGAGTGGTCAAAGAGCCGCATGCGGCTCGGGTTGCCGACCCCTGGCCTAGATTAATACGGCCTTTTCAAATGTAAATATTTCCATAGATTTTAATGACTTTTTACAAGTCATAGTTATCATTTTCATGCAGCCATAAAAAGGTGTCACAGCAAAGTTAGCCTCATTAGTAATGAGCCCACCTTCATTCACCGTTTTACGTGGGGTGGGCATGTCGGATAGGAGAGTATGAATAAAAGAAAGTGACTACGGTAACTTCAAGAGCGTGAGGATTGATCCGATACTGATACAACTCTGGTATCGATAATATCAATATTTGGATCATCCTGCCGACCTCTACCAATTAGGGCCTGTGTTGTTTATGCTTGGGTTGCGGTACATTCAAAACATTTAATTTTACAAATATGTAAAGAAAGAGCAAAAATACGTTAAAAAAAATTATAACACAATAAAATAATATAACACAAAGTTGACACTAACTATGTTAGTTTAATTAATTAACATTCTTCACTAAATATGACATATCAAAATGTCCTACGAGCATTATTTGGTTTTTCAGTGTGTGGTCCTCAGTGAAAAAAGTTAGGAGACTTCTGTTATGTCAGCTCGAAAAGCAGCATGCATGTCAAAGAAGATCCTCTTCAAAACAGAAGTACAAACGACTTGCTATATTTTTAGCCTCCACTCTAGGGAACCATCAACGCTGCCCATTTAACACACACACTGACCTTCCACACCACACCACACACACACACACAGCATATTTGAGTTTAATGGGCCTAAAGGGTGTGAAGACACGAAGAGAGCTTTTGGCAGAAGTGCAGCCCAGTGAGTTAATGATGGATCCTCTTACGCGTGACCTCGACCTGGCGTGCAGGACGCTGCCACTCACACTGCTTCCAACTCTTGTGTCATTATAAAAAAAAATTAAGGCCGTTTCGAAACTTACTTTTGTTTACAAAAATGATCACTATAGGTCAGTGTTTCCCAAATACATTCATGGATTTGTGGCAGTCTAATATTGGACTTGGCATCCAATTACTTTTTTTTTTTAACCTGTCCTGTCCCGATGCTGATCTCTGCAGTACACATTGTAAAACAATCTGTAGATTTTACAGGAAAACTGGCAGTAAAAATAAAATGGTACGTATTTAAATTTACAGTAATTCTGTCTCAAAACCGCCGTAAACTTTACCGTAAAATTATGGCGACTCAGCTGTCAGTTTTCTACTAAATTCTGCCATAGATTTGTGTTTTTTGTAGTATAAAACTGATTCCAAACCACCTTTAAATTAAATTTGAGCAACTCGAGAAATTATTCGTGTAGTCTCACTTACCACTGTCTTGTACACACATGCACACGTACACACATGGAGCGCGTGCACATACACAAAAACAGTCAAAGAGAAGCAACAAACAATTTGCATGTTGTTGTTATGATAAAATACCATTTAATTATAGCTAACATTAGTAACTAAACTGTGATAAATCAATATCATTGGCTGACAACACACAATGAGTGTGTGTGTGTGTGTGTGTGTGTGTGCGTGCGTGCGTGTGTGTGTGTGTGTGTGTGTGTGTGTGTGTGTGTGTGTGTGTGTGTGTGTGTGTGTGTGTGTGTGTGGGCACATGCTAAAAGACGGAAGAGGGTAAAGAAGGGTTGCAAGCAGCCACTTTATTTGGTCCGCAAATGATGATAACAACATTATTTTCATGTTTAACGTGTGCTTTGTGTCATGTCTGTCTTGCAGCCATTGGTGTTCAGATGACCCTGGAGGTGATGGAGTCCAAGTTTTGGGCCATTGCATCACAGGTGTGTCTGCATATCTCATATGAAACATCATTAGGCACACCTGTTGAATGTGAAAATGTGGCTTCCACAAAAACTTTATTGATTTATGATAGAACATATTAAACAAACTATGAGGTGGGTTATAGGACTTAATAAGCTCTGCTTCTTCGGACTCCTTTTTGAACGTGTTGAATTGTGCAAGTGCACACGTGTTGCATTAGTGTTTGCATGAATGAGTGTTGAAAGACAAATATAAAATATATTTATACAATATTTAGGGTTTTCAAAATTAACGTGATAATGACGCGTTAACGATGAGTTCCTTTGATAGCACTAATTTTTTTGACGGGTGATTAATGCGCAGGATCCTTTCTAACCCTCGGGACATTTGTTGCGTGGGAAAATGTGGCTGTGTTTACTGTTGAGCCTCAGGCGGGAGAATAGCGAGCAGAAATGGATAAAGAAAATGGTACATTATGGAAATCCCAGGTCCAAAAGCATTGCAAGTTAATCTCTCAATATTTTTTTTGCCGTGAGCCATTTTCACTGGAGCCAATATCTGCTGCGCGCTGGCATTCAGAGAGGTGGGCGGAGCTTCACTTACGTGTTTAGATTACAGTTAAGGTCAATTGATAACATAAAATTTAGATTGTTACTGTGTCTGCTTTACTAAGATGACATAAAAGCCCAGCAGAAATGAAAGACGGTAAGCAGGAAGTCTAGAGTCACTTCTTTATTGCAAAATATTGTCAATATCATCAAAACACACCAAGACATTTCTTCTTAAACCAGTTACACACTTCCGGCTTCAAAATAAAAGCGCTAGGCTTTACATCTTGTCTAACTACAGTAACGAAATAAAAATGTCTTACATTACGATCATGCTTTGTCAATGATGTTTTATAATGTAATTTGTGATATTTCTACCTATATGCTAGTACATCAATTGAAGAATATGGTGGGGGCGAGTGGGTGGCAGGCTGAAATATTGGATATATTCTTTTGTAACATGTTCTGGTTGATATTCCTCAATTACAGAATGTTTAGCAGGCTGAATATTACAATTGGTTACTAAATATAGAACGTGAAGACATTGCCATGCAGCGACATGAAGACCATTAATTTGTACAACACATAATGTACAGAATATCAGCAGCATTTATTCAGGTGAAAATATCATAGATTACGTTACTAAACATCTTTGACAATCATAACATGATCGTAATAATCCACATTTTGTCTTATTAATGTGTGAAACTGGTATCTAAACCTCCATATCCTCTCCTCTGAATGAAAGTGCTCTTACAGCAAGAATCTGTATTCCTACAAAATACAAAATCTGGCAAGTCCCCAATGCACTGCATGCAGGTAATTTTTTTTATTCTCATTAAAAACGTGTTTATGTCAGTTTTTTGTTGAGCTGTTAAAATAAGTATAACGTTTAAAAAAACATTTTTATAAAACTAATTGTCCAGACATGGTATTAAAATTTTAAAATTATCTGTCTAGTCCTGGATACACTTGTTATCAATGATGAAAAATGATATATATCTGCGATTAATCGCAATTAATTTAGAGTTAACTATGTATTAACACAATGTGATTAATCACAAACAAATATTGTAATCTTTTGACAGCCATAATAATATTTAAGACTGATGTATGTTGTCCTTCCACACCTCCAAAGCTGAACCACATCTCCTCCTACAGTAGCAAAGATATAGCGATTAAAGGAGCATTAGGGCCTCTGGCTGGCTGGGACGTTAAATGATGGATGGCATAACACCAGCCGTGTGTGTGTGTGTGTGTGTGCGTGCGTGTGTGCGTGCGTGTGTGCACGTGCATGTGCGTTTGTGTGTGTGATATAGTGTGGAACATATGCAAGGCCATCTGCTCACAAGTTGTCTGTTTTCATCTGTGAGGATCTCGTTAGTGTCATTTTCAGACGTTATTCTGGCTGCTGCATCAATATTTCACCATATTGCTGGCTTTCAAGTGTTAAGGAATAAAGGCATCAACACACACCAACGCACACACACGGCTTATGTAATTTAGATGGCGCTGTCAAACATGTTTATTTCATAGGCTTTGTTCAA
The DNA here is from genome assembly GCF_033978785.1 of Entelurus aequoreus. Classification (NCBI taxonomy): domain Eukaryota; kingdom Metazoa; phylum Chordata; class Actinopteri; order Syngnathiformes; family Syngnathidae; genus Entelurus; species Entelurus aequoreus. Next base: position 17,908,804 of record NC_084742.1, on the reverse strand, counting down.
CATCATACACTCGTACTGAGTCTATTTTTAAGCTTGCAGCACCTCAGGGTTTTAAGAATGACAATAAAACAGGAAGTAAGTTGTAATGACATGATTTGTACCGAATGGAAAAATGAGAGACAATATTTGGTTTTGCACTCATTTTAATTCTGCTACCTCATGTCAAATGTGCGGCATCATTAGGTGATAAATTGTTATTATGAAGACTTGCTAAGGGCAAACGTAAAACTGAAGTCTAACACTATGCTAATTAGAATTTCTTCTCATATTGTTCTGATATTGTTCTAATATTGTTCTAACATTGTTCTAACATTTTTCCGATATTGTTCTAACATTATTATGACATTGCTGGGCGGCTGCATCGTAGAGAGAAAATAATGACGTTCATTGGGAAAAAAATCCCATCTCATATTAATTTCTTTCATTCATATGTCTTCACATATTTCTGTGTAGGCATCAGTCTTAATAATTGTGTCCATATTTCGTCTTGTACTGTATATTGAAGAAATGTTTTCATAATACAGGAATAATATTACTCCTAATAATGCTATTGATGATGATGATGATATTGAGGTATTGGTGATGATTATAATAATGTTGATAATAAAAATGGTCATGATTATGATAATAATAATCATAATATTGCTAATCATCATCATAATATGACTTACAATAATAATGATAATGTTATTAATAATTACAATAATAATTAAAAGACAGTAATAATGTAAATGATGAGAGTAATGATTGTAATCATGGTCATTATAATAATGATACAACTGATAATGATTCATAATAAAATTAAAATAATAATAATGTTATTAATGACAACAATGATACTAATTATCATCATAATTCAAGGACTGAAGAAACTTTGTCATAACACAAGAAATGGCACCAAATTTAGTACCCAAGGTAACAGATTTTTACCAATGATTACGACAAGAACAATATTATATTCATAATCATTTAAATAAAATAGGATCAAGAGTAGGTTATACAAATAGCATAGGTTAATAGGAACAGGTGATACATATAATATAATAAATAAATAGAACATAATAAATTGTGATCGTATAGTGCAAACAGAATATACTGTTGACAATATTGATGATTATTCAGATAAAGAGAATAATGACAGCAATATTGATAATGCTGATAATAAAGATAACAATGCTGATTATACTGATAATGATAAAAATAATGATGATAATGATGATGATGATAGAGGTATTAATAGTAATTTTAATGTGATATAGATTGCACCATACCATCCCATTAATGATAAGAATTATAATAGCAATGATATGATAATGATGGTAATGGAAAAGTCATGTTTGTGTAATTTCATTTACACTAGGGCCAATTTAGTGTTGCCAATCAACCTATCATCTACATTAAATCAAATAATGAAATATGTTATACAATGATACTATACATTTAATAATTAGAATAATAAGACTGATAATGACAATAATAATGATTCCATTACTAATAATAATGAAAATAATGTACTATTACTACTAATTATTCTCCTACTCGAACTGTTGCTTTTAATACTTATAATAATAATAATAACAACGTCTTTACAATCTTTGTTTTCTTTTTATTTTGTGTGTCTTTATAGGCAAACGATACAGATGTAAGTATTTTCATTCTGTCACAACACTTTTGGTGTCAACATCTTCTGCACCTGCTAAGCTCCGTGAAATCCTCCTCACACTTACACACATGCACAGACACGCACACACACACACACACACACACACACACACACACACACACACACACACACATGCACACACACACTGTTACAAACTGTGTTAGAGTCCTTGAGTTAAGTCGTGTCGCGCCTAAATTAACACCTTCACGCTCACACCTGCTGATGAACTGCTGCCTTTGACTGCTCTGAAAAGATGTTATATATTTTATTAAATATATTTTTATATAGATATTTACTTCTATGTTTAATTGTATATTTTTTGTCTTAGATATTTTGTCCTAGATATTTAGTTCTATATTTAGTTTTATATATTTGGCTAAAGATATTTTTATAGTTATTTTGTTCTATATTTAGTTTTTTATATTTTGAGAAAAAGAAAAAGAAAATCCTCAGTGCTGAGCTCTGTAGAACTTGCACCTGGCTCGCTGACAACAAGCTATCCATACACTTGGGTAAAACAGAATCCATCCTGTTTGGGTCCCACATCAAACTTAAGAAAGTCAATGACTTCACCATAAAAGTAGGTGACATTGTTATCACCAGGAAAGATGAGGTCACCCATGTTAAGTCTATAGACGGGTGGAAGGAGATAGCACAACAGCTGAAGTCAACTCAATAAATATTTATTGAGTGATTGATGAATACATAGGGTGTGTATGCTACTATGTGTTTGAATGTGAGCTATGTGCTGGGATTAACATATGAAGATACCTTAAGGGGTGTTGTCAAGTGTGTGTAATGAGGGCGTCCAAATCCAGAGGAAGAGGCAGGGAAGTCCGATGTCCAAACGAGGTCGTGGTGCAGGAGAGAGCAAGTCCAGTGTCCAAAAAGGGGTTTGTGATGCAGGAGAGAGCGTCCAAAGTCCAAGCAGGGTGTCGATATCAGGAGAGCAATCCGGGTCCAGGGGAAAGGATGTTGGCACTGAGGCACGAGACTGGGGAACAAAAGGGAGACGAAGGTGATCAGACTAGGACACAAGGAAACAATCAACAAGAGATAATACTGGTGGGAAGTCAGAGACGTGACGCTTACTGCGAACAGAGCTACGTTCCGACGTCGATTAGTCAGCGGCGAGACTCTTTATCCTGTTGTCCGTAATCACTGCCAGCTGTGCTGATTGAAGATTGCCGCCGGCTGCGGCGGCATGTGGGCGCGGTCTGCGCAGCGTGTGTGGAGGTGTGTCCAGAAGCGCTCACAGTGGAGCCGCTGAGTGCTCCTGCAGAAGAGGGAAAGGCAGACTGCGCATGTGCTGTAACAGTGCCCCCCCCCTTATGCGAGGCCCCCGATGAGTGCTGGATTGGCTCGATAGAATTCCTCCAGTAGTGAAGGATCGGCAAGGTAGGAAGCAGGAATCCAAGACCTATCCTCAGGCCCATAACCCTCCCAATCGACTAAATAAACTAACCCCCTACCTTGCCTGCGGACCCCGAGGATTTCTGTAACAGTCCAAACTGGGTCACCGTTGTCCAAAATCCTGGGAGGAGGAGGGGTGGGGTCAGGGGAAGAAAGTGGAGAGCTAGCAATAGGCTTAATTTGGGAAACATGGACCACAGGGTGTCGCTTGACTGAAGGGGGTAAGGATAATTTTACTGCAACCGGGTTGATTATGGCCTCTATAGTATAAGGTCCGACAAAACGGGGAGCGAGTTTACAGGATGATACCTGTAAATGTAGATCCTTAGCCAGTAAAAGAACTTGTTGACCCGGAGAGTACAAAGGGGCCGGAATGCGTCTTCTATTTGCACTGCGGCACATCCTCTCGGATGACTTTAGTAGAGAGGCCCGAGCGGCTTTCCAGACTTGACGGCATCTCTTGATGTGTTTGCGGGATGAGGAAACACCTGCTTCAATCTCCTGTTGAGGAAACATAGGTGGCTGGTACCCCAGTGAACACTCGAATGGTGACAACCCGGTAGCTGAGCTCTTCAAAGAATTGTAGGCAAACTCAACCCAGGGCAGAAACTTGCTCCACGAAGAAGGTTGTCTGGTGGATATACAACGCAGCATGGTTTCCACACTCTGGTTAGCTCTTTCTGCTTGGCCGTTGCTCTGAGGATGATAACCAGAGGTAAGACTGACCGTGGCCCCAATTCCTTTGCAAAAAGTCTGCCACACACGGGATGTGAACTGAGGACCACGGTCTGAGACAATGTCCACAGGAATGCCATGTTGCTTGACTATGTGGGTAGTGAGCAGATCAGCGGTCTCGGAGGAAGATGGAAGTTTGGGTAAAGGAACAAAATGTGCGGCCTTGGAAAACCGGTCAATGATGGTGAGTATAGTGGTGTTACCTTGGGAAAGGGGAAAGCCAGTGATGAAATCCAGAGAGATGTGTGACCAAGGGCGACTGGGGATGGGAAGGGGACACAGCAGTCCTGCCGGCGGTCTGTGGGACGGTTTATTACGAGCACAATTACAACATGCGGCGATAAACTCACAAGTATCATTAGCCATGGATGGCCACCAGAACCGCCGGCGGATGAAGGAAAGGGTACGCTGAAATCCCGGATGGCAGGAGAAGACACTTGAATGCCCCCAGTCCAGAACCCGAGGTCGTAGCTCATGAGGAACAAAGAGTCTGTTTGGAGGACCCCCCCCAGGTCCCGGACTAACCTTCAGGGCGTCTTTGACCAGACCTTCCACTTCCCATGTGACCATGCCGATAATTCTGGAGTAAGGAAGGATGGTTTCCTCCTGGGTGTTATAAGTGGTCTCCTCCGAGAACTGAAGGGAGAGGGCATCAGCCTTGGTGTTACGAGAGCCCGGTCTGAAAGAAAGTACATAGTCAAAATGACTAAAGAATTGGGACCATCGGGCCTGTCGGTCATTAAGTCTTTTGGCCGACCGGACATGCAGAAGATTACGGTGGTCCGTGAGGACCTGAAACTGATGTTTGGCGCCTTCTAGCCAATGTCTCCACTCTCTCAAGGCCTCGTGGACAGCGAGCAACTCCCGATTACCAGCGTCATAATTTCGTTCTGCAGAGCATAAACGTCTCGAAAAGAAAGCACAAGGATGGACCTTGTTGTCCTGCTTGTAGCGTTGGGAGAGGACTGCCCCAATACCGGAATCAGAAGCGTCCACCTCCACAATAAATGGGCAGTCTGGGTCCGGATACACGAGGATGGGTGCAGAAACGAAACTCCTCTTGAGGCACCAAAAAGCCATTCCCGCTTCTCGGTCCCACTGAAAAGGTATGTTGGTTGAAGTCAGTGCATGAAGAGGCGCTGCCAACTTACTGAAGTCTTTTATGAAGCGTCTGTAGAATCCAGCAAATCCCAGGAAACGTCGCAGCTCAGTTCGTGTAGTGGGTTGAGGCCATTCAACCACTGCCTTCACCTTCTTGGGGTCAGCCTTGATATGACCCTTTTCAATGACAAAACCAAGGAAATCAACAGAAGAGGAATGAAATTCACATTTCTCAGCTTTGATGAAGAGACGATTCTCCAGTAAGTGTTGCAGGACGAGGCGGACATGCTGTTGATGTTCCAGTGGATCTTTGGAGAAGATTAGTATATCATCCAGATAAACGACTACAAACCGGTCAATCATGTCCCTGAGGATGTCGTTAACAAGGGCTTGGAAAACTGCGGGGGCATTGGTCAGTCCAAAGGGCATTACCCTATATTCGAAATGGCCCAGGTGAGTATTAAATGCAGTTTTCCATTCGTCTCCTTTTCTGATGCGTACCAGATGATAAGCGTTGCGCAGATCTAGTTTTGTGAAGATGGGGGCCGGAGTGAGAGGTTCGAAAGATGAATTGAGTAGGGGTAAAGGATATTTATTCTTTATGGTGATGCAGTTGAGTTGCCGGTAATCGATACATGGCCGGAGGGATCCATCCTTCTTACTGACAAAAAAAAAACCAGCGGCCACAGGTGACTTGGATGGTGTGATTATACCAGAGGCCAGGGACTCTGAGATGTAGTCCCTCTTGGCTTTCTTCTCAGGAAGGGAAAGGTTGTATAGTCGACTGGATGGAAGGACTGCGTTGGGAACAAGATCAATAGCGCAGTCGTATGGTCTGTGGGGTGGAAGAGATAAGGCTTGGTCCTTACTAAAGACTGCGGCCAAGTCATGATAAATCTCCGGGACACGGGAGAGGTCAATCGGGGGAGAAATCGATCTAGGTCCTTCAGGGTGTACCACAGCAGAACGGAGACAGTTAGCATGACAATGGTTGCTCCAGGCCAGTATTTTGCCAGTCGACTAGGAAATGTGGGGGTCATGAAGACTCAGCCAGGATCGGCCGAGGACAAGGGGCGCTACCGGAGCATCCAGAACCCAGAAGCTGATGGTCTCTGTGTGGTTACCAGAAAGTGTGAGAAATAAAGGTTTAGTGCGATGTTTAATTGGCCTCCCAAGTCAAGGTCGCAGGGAACAGAATACTTGGGTCTCTCCTGGAAAAAGGTGTGGGGGTTGTGGTATGGCTCACCAGGATCCCCTTGACTGGTGAGCCCGATCTTTTGGCCGAAAGGGGAAATTGCGTATATGATGGTCTGCCATACCACAGTACAGACATAGATGTCGTTGAAACCTTCGTTCACGTTCTTCAAAGGTAAGTTGAGATCTTCCAATCTGCATGGGTTCTGGGGATGGACTTGGACTCGGATTAACTGTGCCTGTCTGTCTCGGGAAGATCCGGTTGGTAGAACGAGGAGGTCTTGCAGTAGCCGTGCTGCCGAAGTCGCTCTCCCTCTCCGCTTCTCGTTCCGAAAGTCGCTGATCAAACAAGAGGGCAAGTTCAATAAGTTCCTGACAAGAAGACGGCCGGTCTCGCATCAATCCATCCTTGATAATCTCATTAAGCCCTCTCCTGTAGGCACTCAGAAGAGCTTTGTCATCCCAACCACTCTCGGCTGCCAAAGTGCGGAACTCCAGGGTGTAGTTAGCCACAGATCGGGGGCCCTGTCTGAGGGAATGAAGCCTAGAGGCTGCATCTCTTCCATCCGCAGGATGATCAAAAACAGCCAAAAATTATTTACGAAAAGTGGCATAATTAGAGTTGAGGCCCAAAGTCTTGTTAAGGGCAGAAGTGGCCCACTTAAGAGCAGGACCCGAAAATAGGGAGAACAAAAAGGCTATCTTGGCCCCATCATTAGCATAGCGAGAGGGCTGGTGTAGAAAAATAAACTCACATTGAGTCAGAAAGCCACAACAAAGTTCAAAATCCCCTTCAAAAATTTTAGGACTGGCAATTTTGGGTTCGCGAAGGGAAGACGGTACTTCGGGGGCAAGTGTCTCGGAAGTGCTTCAACTGGGTGTGGGAGGTGTCTCCTGACCGGAACTGAGCTTGTCTATTCTAGACAGCAGATTAGCAAACGCGACATCAAGTTTGTCCTCCAAGGTGGTAAATCGTGCTTGGTGTTGTCGAATGACAGACTCGATGGCAGATAAGTCTTTAGGAGGGGAGGATCGGACCAAAGTGCCGGGTGGAGCTCCTGTTGCGCCGTCTGGTTCCATAATTGGTCGGAACGTACTGTTAAGTCTATAGACGGGTGGAAGGAGATAGCACAACAGCTGAAGTCAACTCAATAAATATTTATTGAGTGATTGATGAATACATAGGGTGTGTATGCTACTATGTGTTTGAATGTGAGCTATGTGCTGGGATTAACATATGAAGATACCTTAAGGGGTGTTGTCAAGTGTGTGTAATGAGGGCGTCCAAATCCAGAGGAAGAGGCAGGGAAGTCCGATGTCCAAACGAGGTCGTGGTGCAGGAGAGAGCAAGTCCAGTGCCCAAAAAGGGGTTTGTGATGCAGGAGAGAGCGTCCAAAGTCCAAGCAGGGTGTCGATATCAGGAGAGCAATCCGGGTCCAGGGGAAAGGATGTTGGCACTGAGGCACGAGACTGGGGAACAAAAGGGAGACGAAGGTGATCAGACTAGGACACAAGGAAACAATCAACAAGAGATAATACTGGTGGGAAGTCAGAGACGTGACGCTTACTGCGAACAGAGCTACGTTCCGACGTCGATTAGTCAGTGGCGTGACTCTTTATCCTGTTGTCCGTAATCACTGCCAGCTGTGCTGATTGAAGATTGCCGCCGGCTGCGGCGGCATGTGGGCGCGGTCTGCGCAGCGTGTGTGGAGGCGTGTCCAGAAGCGCTCACAGTGGAGCCGCTGAGTGCTCCTGCAGAAGAGGGAAAGGCAGACTGCGCATGTGCTGTAACAACCTACCTAGGTTCCATTCTAGAGGCTAACCTTTCCTGTGATAAAATGGCAACCAAGGTAATCAAAAAGGTTAACCAACGAACGAGATTTCTCTACAGAATTTCCTCTCTGGTCAACAAAAGCACCTTGAGGATTCTGGCGGGAACTCTCGTTCAACCCTTTTTCGATTACGCATGCACCTCCTGGTATCCTAGCACCTCCAAAACCCTCAAATCTAAACTCCAAACATCTCAGAACAAGCTAGTCAGGTTACTTCTAGACCTCCACCCCAGATCCCACCTCACTCCTACCCACTTCTCTAAAGTGGGCTGGCTCAAGGTGGAGGACAGAGTTAAACAACTTGCACTGAGCCTAGTCTATAAAATCCGCTACACCTCCCTGATACAGAAGTACATGTCAAACTACTTCCTTAACGTAAATGACCGCCATAACCACAACACCAGGGGGTGCTCCACTAACCACGTTAAACCCAGATTCCGAACTAACAAAGGTCTTAACTCATTCTCTTTCTATGCCACATCAATGTGGAATGCGCTCCCAACAGGTATAAAAGAAAGGGCATCTCTATCCTCCTTCAAAACCGCAATAAAAGTTCACCTCCAGGCAGCTACAACCCTAAACTAACACCCTCCCCGGATTGCTAATAATCAAATGTAAACAATCAAATGCAGATACTTTTTCTTTTTCTTATGCCTTCTGATCTCTCTCTCTCTCTCTTTCTTTCTCTCTCTCTCTCTCTCTCTCTCTCTCTCTCTCTCTCTCTCTCTCTCTCTCTCTCTCTCTTTCTCTCTCTCTCTCTATGTCCACTACTTGATGTCCATATCCTCCCCCACCCTCCACACCCCTGATTGTAAATAATGTAAATAATTCAATGTGATTATCTTATGTGATGACTGTATTATGATGATAGTATATATGATAGTATATATCTTTATCATGAATCAATTTAAGTGGACCCCGACTTAAACAAGTTGGAAAACTTATTTGGGTGTTACCATTTAGTGGTCAATTGTACGGAATATGTACTTCACTGTGCAACCTACTAATAAAAGTCTCAATCAATCAATCAATCAATTGTTCTAAATATTGTGTTTATTTGTCCTCCAGTGCTCGGCTGTGGAAGGAGTGTGTCCTCTTCGCTGTGACGGCTTTGTAAGTGCATCAGCTGATGATGTGGTTGTGTATCAATTCATATAGTTTATAATACTAATAACTATGTGGTAATTGTCTTGTGTGTCGTTGCAGGATATGGATTGTTATGTGATTGACAATAATGGATTTGTCCTTATTTCCAAACAGAGAAAGGACGTAAGTGTAAACTAGATGCACTATATCGAGATCTACATCTAACAGTTTTTGTCTCTTTGTTGACAGGCGGGAAGGTTCTTTGGCGAAGTTGACGGCTCAGTGATGACCACACTCATACGAATGGGAATGTTCAAAAGGTCTGCCCGCACTCCCACTGGCAGCCACAAGGACATCAGTTTGAGTTGAAACTTAACATACACATTCCTATAAACAACAGAGTACTCCTGTCTTATAAAGGATCTTTGTCTTGTGTTTTTTGGCAGTAGGTCCTTAGGAACAGCGCTGCACTTATATTATATGAAAATATTTGACTATGGTTTTTGCTGTATGTCCTTAAAAACAGCACAACGTTCCTATCATATAGGATAGGAGATCTTTGACTAGTCTTTTTTGCAGTTGATCCTAAAAATTGCACAGCATTTCTGTCGGAGAGGAGATCTTTGACTAGTGTTAGGTAGGTCCTTAAAAACAGCAGAGTACTCCTGTTGTATAGAGGATCTTTGTTTTTTGGGGTATTTTTTTGCAGTAGGTCCTTAAAAATGTTAAAGTTCTCCTGACATTTAGAGCAGTGGTCCCCAACCACCGGTCCGCGGCCCGGTACCGGTCTGCGGACCGATTGGTACCGGGCCGCACAAGAAATTAAAAAAAATTAAAAAATAAATCAATAAATTCTTTTTTTTATTTTTTATTAAATCAACATAAAAAACACAATATATACATTATATATCAATACAGATCAATACAGTCTGCAGGTATACATTCCGTAAGCACACCTGATTGTATTTCTTTATGAAAAAAAAACAAAAACATAGCATAGCACTCCTGTCATAAGAGGTCTTTCACTAGTGTTAGGTAAGTCCTTAAAAACAGGCGAGCGTTTCTGTTTAACCGAGGATCATTGACTTGCGTTTTTGCACTAGGTTTTTAAAAGCAGCTGAGTGCTCCTGTCATATAGCGGATCTTTGTCTAGTGTTTTTTTCCTGGCAGGAGTTCTTAAAAACAGCAGAACACTCCTGTCATTTAGAGGTTCTTTGTTGCATTTACATTATAACAATATGTCCAAATTGCTCATCATTTTTAAATTATGGACATCTTCCATCCATCCAATTTCTACCGCTTGTCCCTTTTGGGGTCGCGGGGGGTGCTGGAGCCTATCTCAGCTACATTCGGGCGGAAGGCGGGGGTACACCCTGGACAAGTCGCCACCTCATCGCAGGGCCAACACAGATAGACAGACAACATTCACACTCACACATCTTATAGGAATAAATTGGACTTTCAGCCCCATTTCCATGGTGGAAAAGGAGTGCAGTGCATCCTCTTAGTGGCCAAAATTTGAAAAATCATGCAAGATTTTTCTGGTTTGTTTGTAAGTGTCAGTGTCTGACGTTCGTATGCAGAAATATTATCATTCCTCCTTTCAGCCTCCAACTTTCCTTCACCTCCTTCCTCTATTATGCCCAAAGCCTCCTGAGAGATGTTCTATTTTTGAAGCAGCTAAAAGATTTTGTCAGGCTTCATTAGTCACAGGACATTACGTAAGAGGTGTGTGTGTGTGTGTGTTTATTGACATCTGCAAATATATGCGTGTTTATTGCGTCATGTTTGTCTTTGTCCTCCAGGGTGTCTCTGTTTGACTACCAGGCCATGTGCAAGATGAACATTCACTCCATCAGCGGAGCCCGGCCGCTTCTTAGCGTACGTACGCATCTGTCTATCTGTCATACATCTATTTATCTAATATACTTCATCACATTCTTCCCATCTAGTCATTTTATGGATTGGCATCCGCCCTCAAGTGGTTCCTCTCCAACTTCCTCCTGTAAGTGTTGCTAATAGCAACCAGCATGTAATGCTCATCTTTAATATTCAATGCATATTGTGGAGCTTATAGTGATAACTGATTTTTTTAATTATGTTATTGGAGCATTGTTTTGCATATTCCATTTTTTTATCATACTTTGGGTACTGACCCAGTTGTAACGTTGCTTATTGATTCTGTCCACTTTACCCTTTTCTGCATTTCACAAGCTTTCTCCTTGAGTTCAACATCTGCGGATTCTGGCACACGGAGCACTTTGCAGACGGTAAGGAGGAAAACTTATTTCTTTGCAGTCATCCTTCAAAACAGCACATCGCTCCTGGCATATAGAGGATCTTTGCCTAGAGTTTTTTTTTTGCAGTAGGTCCTTAAAAACATTACAGTACACCTTGACTAGCCTTGTTTTAACAGTACGTCCCTAAAAACAGTGGAGTGTTCCTGTTACATAGTCATAGAGAATATTTGACTAGCTTTTTGTGCAGTAGGTCCCAAAAAAGAGCACTGTGCTCCTGGCGTATCGAGGATCTTTGACTATGTTTTTTTTGTTTTGTTTATTTGGTGTAGGTTCTTAAAAACATCACAACATTCGTTTTATAAATTATCATTTGTGTTTTTCCAGTAGGTCTTTCAAAACATCACAGCGCTCCTGTCAGAATCAGAAATAATTGTTTGAGAACGGGTTCACAAACTAGGAATTTTTCACATCTTTGACTAGCCGTTTATTTTATTTACATTAGATCTTTAAAAACAGTGCAGTGTTTATGTTACATATTCATAGAGAATATTTGGCTAGCTTTTTGTGCAGTAGGTCCCAAAAAACAGCACTGTGCACCTGGCATATAGAGGAACTTTGGCGTTATTTGCAATAGGTCTTCAAAAACATCAGAACATTCCTGTTATAAATAAAATCTTTGATTATCCTTTTATTTAAAGTAGATCAATTAAATCAGCACATTTTTCCTTTTGTATAGAGGATCTTTGAGTAGCGTTTTTTTTTTTACAGTAGATCCCTAAAAACAGTGCAGTGTTCCTGTTATATAGATAGTCTTTCTTGAGCATTTTTTTTGCATTAGGTCCTTGCAAACATCACATCACTCCTGTCATATAGAGGATCTTTGAGTAGCTTTTTTGCAGTAGGTCCAAAAAACAAAACTGTGCCAGTGGCATAAGGATCTTTGGTGATTTTTGCAGTAGGTCCGCAAAAACATCAGAGCATTCCTGATATAGAGGTTCTTTGACTAACGTTTTTTTTTTGCAGTAGGTCCTTAAAAATAGCACTGTGCTCCTGTCATATAGAGCAGTGGTCCCCAACCTTTTTGTAACTGCGGGGGGGGGGGGGGGGTTTGTCATAAAAAAATACAATCATGTGTGCTTACGGACTGTATCCCTGCAGACTGTATTGATCTATATTGATATATAATGTAGGAACCAGAAATATTAATAACAGAAAGAAACAACCCTTTTCTGCGAATGAGTGTGAATGAGTGTACATGGGGGAGGGAGGTTTTTTGGGTTGGTGCACTAATTGTAAGTGTATCTTGTGTTTTTTATGTTGATTTCATTTAAAAAAAAATAAATAATACTAATATATATATTTTTTTATTATTCTTGTGCGGCCCGGTACCAATCGATCCACGGACCAGTACCGGGCCGCGGCCCGGTGGTTGGGGACCACTGATATAGAGGATATTTGTTGCTTTTTTACAGTACAGGTGGTCCCTAAAACATCAACATGTTCCTGTTATATATAGGATCTTTGACTAGCGTTTTTTTAAAAGTTGGTCCTTAAAAACAGCAATGCACTCCTGACATATAGAGGATCTTTGACCAGCATTTTTTTTGCAGTAGGCCCTCAAAACAGCACATTGCTCCTGTCATATGGACAGGATCTTTGACTTGTGTGTTTGCAGTGTTATACAGAGTTGTTGTCAATGTCAACTGGCAGCTTGCTGGTTACCCCCAGCCCCCCAAAACTTTCCATTTGGCCTTCAGAATAAAATGACTTAATTTACGACCGAGTTCTGGCACTACTTTTATTGCAGCTGTGTTATTTAATATGTAAGATTCAAGACTGTCGCACATAAGCACTGATTTCCTTGAACTTTACTTCACCTTTCTTTCAAACGTATAAAGCGAGCGCTGACCGTGTTTACTGTGAGCCTGTCACTGCTGTCAGAGAGAGGATGTTTGTTTTTATGTGTGATGAAATTATCCATCTGGTCAAGTAGAAATGTAATGTAGAGAATAGATCATGTGTCAAATACTTATTTTCATTTCACTTTCTCATCACCTCACCTCTTGGTCTTAACTCATCGAAATCATTATCATCGTCATCATCATCCTTCCATTAAGGCAAGCCATCCTCTAGCACGTGTGAGTATATTTCATACAGAGCAAGTATGTGTCTTCAAGCAGCTCTAAATAAACCGTTCTCTGTCCTCCATTAGCGTACATACACAAGAAGAAGGGGGACATCCTGCAGCCGTGTGACACAGAGTACCCCAGCTTCATCTATGAGCCGTCGGTCAAAGAGACCAACAGTATCATTAAGTGTGGACGCTGCCAGAAGTAATTACACACGCAAACTCAAACACGCACACAATGCAGCTCTCCACTAAGCCCACGTCCAGTCACATGAAAAAAACTATTCTGCTTGTGCACACTGAGAGGAGCTAGGTGTATTTATAGAAAGAAAGAATAAAAAAAGCTGTGTGAGATTATACAGAGCACATAAGGATGAGAGAAGCTGTAAAAAAAGGTAACAATGAGTAAGAGAGAGAAAGCAGGGATAAGTTTCACCATTGTACTGTTTTAGTGTGGAGAGCGTCCTCATGTGGACAGTCGTAGGAATACAACATTTTCTGTACAGCTGGGAAGTCCAAAGTGTGGCACAGTGGCCATTTAAAGTGTGCAGCTTGTTTTTTTAGGCATGTTCTAAAATTAAATGATCGCTTAAAGGGGAACTGCACTTTTTTGGAATCATTATTAACAACAAGAACACACATGTATTTTTTTTTTAGGATTTTAAAGATGATTAAAAAAAAACACTTGAAAAGTGTGGCTAATAGCCGAGTCAGCATATTAACCTTCAAAGCCCTCTAAAACAACTTCAAAACCCTCCATCAACCTGTTATGTACACGCTGCAAGTATATATATATTGTAGTAACTGACACATTCATAATAATATGGAATATGTACAATATTTGTTGTATTTTGGTTATTTTATGCATTACCGAAAATTATTTCCTCAGCACAATTATTTTTGTTTCCATAACAGCGCACTTTCGACTTACGGCAACAAATGTGTGTTCCTATTTCCGGAAACTACGCGAGTGTTTTCTAAGGATGGCACACTTGGTAACAGACAATGAAGACGACTATCTTTGGACAGATTAGGATTCACAACATTATCTTTTTGAAGCTGAATGTACGGAGGATGAACTGCTGCTTATAGAAGCGAGCACGAAGAGATGCTGAAATGTTGGAGAAGACGGAAGCCGAAAGAGTGAGGTCGGCGTGACTTGACGCTGTAAATGTGAAATTTGCCGACATAAATGAAGTGCTTACCCAAAATAAACCGGAAAAATTGTCCCCGGCCTGCTGGACCAAATGAACAACTGTCCATCGACTGAGTTACTATAATATTTATCATGATACATGCAGCACACCATGCTAATGTTAGTACAACTACATACAGTGTTGAGCTAACTGTGTACAAACATGAAATGTGGGCTAACACTTTGCAGACACTGCAATATGATTGTTTATGTTTTTCAGTCAGTACAGATTTGCGTCGCATTGTGTTGTACATTACAAACTCAAAAGCCATTCAGCTGTTTGCTGTTTGTTATCGTAGCTAGCTTACGGCTAACACCGTAGCATGCTGTCGTAAGACGATGTGTTACTACGCTATAAAAAGAGTTCCTCAGTGTTCGCTCTTACAATTACAATGTCGCCACAGCTTGTTTATTATACAGGTTACGGAAGGTAAATGAAGTAAAAATAATAGAAGCACTGGGTTTGCCTGATGAAAGCAGATGTGAACCCTCTCAACTCATATCACAAAGTACAGACTTTAAAATGGTCTTTAAATCAGTCCCTCCAGGATTTCACGCCATCCATCGATTTTCTACCGCTTGTCTCTCTTTGGGTTGCGTGGGGGCTGGAGCCTATCCTAGCTGCACTTGGGCGGAAGGCAACTGCTAAGGTACACCCTGGACTGCTAAGGTACACCCTGGACAAGTCGCCATCTCATCGCAACTATTCACACTTACAATTACACACCATTTAGTGTCGCCAATCAATTCACACAACAATCAAATCTTTTTCAAAAGCTTTTTCACATTATTTCAACCCTCAACTATAGTCCATTGGTTTTAATAAAAGGCTAAGAATATAAAAGTAGCCCCGAGGTCTTTCATTTTCCTGTATGTGACGTTCTGTTAAAAACAAATTGCCACATGATTGTTGTTTTGACGTTTGCCATTTGTGTTTTTTAGGCTGTTTGTGGTGCAGCAGATCCCGGAGAGCAACCTGCTGATGCTGGTGGTCCAAGCCGACTGCGACTGCTCCAAACAGCACCCGCCCATCACCATGGAGCCCAAAGAAGTCAAATATATCCTTTTGATTGCACATTCAAAGAGCACCATTGCAACATAAAGAGTAACCATAGCTTGTCATGCATTAGCTGTGTATGACCCTTGACCCCACTGAACATAACTCCTCAGTCAAATGTGAGCGCATGCGATCCCAGAAGATCCGCCGCCGGCCCGAGTCCTGCCATGCTTACCACCCTCAGGTGCGTTCCTGCGACATGTCCTCGTACATTCATCATACTTGCGCTCACATTGACGTCGCGTTCCTTTTAGGAGAACGCAAACGACTGTGGAGGAGCGTCCGCAGCATCCCTTTCTGCCTTGCTGGTCCTCCTTTGTCCCCCAGTCGCCATGTTCCTCTCGCCATGGTGACCCATCCTGTTGCCGGACACCACAAGTGGATTTATTTTGTATGTCTCAGGGTGCGTTCACACTGGTCGTGTTTGCTTGTGTTAAAAGGAAGTCCGGTGGTTGGGTTCGTCTCACTTGTGCTCAAATGTAAACCACCAAAGACTCAATCAGTGTTAAGTGACAGCAAAAAGCAGAGATGGTAAATATGTAAGAACATGTGTTGGAAGTGCACCGAAATGCGCTCTGAACCACAAGTCTGAATGCATTTTTGACGTTGTTTTGGTTAACTACAGTGAAATTGGCTGCTGTTGCCATGGTCACCACTCCATTAGTTACTTTCCTTGCATGTCAAAGTGGAAACGAAGGAGAAGCAGGTGGCTGCTGTAACTCACGGTGATGAATTATGAATCACATGAGTGAATGTAATGACTTTCTGATATACCTTCACCCCACTTAGAGTTGCATATGGCCGCGCTATTCTAAATACAGTATATGTGCATCTCAATAAATGTAATAGTCTTGGAAAGTTATTTGAGGTCAGTAGTTCAATTCAGATTACTAGACCAAGTCAATTAATCTAGGAAATACTGAATTCATTTTTTTATAGCTGTAAAGTAGGGGTGTCCCGACTCCCGATCCAATATTGATCTAATATCATTAAAAAAAACTGAGTTGGGATTATATGGGCCTGCATCTAAAACGTCAGATATAAGAACTGCGATAGTAGCAGTCTAACGTCTCTTCTTGCTGGCTTAGCAGACTGATTGATTGATTGATTGAGACTTTTATTAGTAGGTTGCACAGTGAAGTACATATTCCGTACAATTGACCACTAAATGGTAACACCCGAATAAGTTTTTCAACTTGTTTAAGTCGGGGTCCACTTAAATTGATTCATGATACAGATATATGCTATCATATATACTATCATCATAATACATCGTGTCTCCATTTGAGAGCATTTTACTTCAAAACACTGTAAAAGTTGAACACAGAAATAAAGTATGTTATAACGTACATGGGATACTAACTAGCTTCTCTGTGACATTCCAACACAAAAGAAATGCATTAAAGCACATGCGCTAGCTTGATGCTAATTTACATTGGCTATGCCATAGACATGCTACTAATTAGCATTAGCGATTTTACATGGTGATTTCCACACATTTGTTAATGAAAACTACAACTATGATGCATGTTGCAATCAAACAGCTGGTGTGTAATAAGTACAATACTTACTTACTCAACCAAGACAAAACGGGCCCATTTAAATTAAGACTACTTTCTGACTTTGGCAACACACCTCGGACAAACTGAAATGAATGCTTTAAATCATTCTCAGAAGTGGAATTAAAACTAAATAAAACAACTAGTTTGCAGTCCATTCCAGACTCTGATCTGATCTCTGATTCTATCCAGCATGCATAGCCCACGTGATCACAACATATCACTTGATCAATACTTCTATAACATTACACGCT
This sequence comes from Entelurus aequoreus, assembly GCF_033978785.1. Taxonomy (NCBI): domain Eukaryota; kingdom Metazoa; phylum Chordata; class Actinopteri; order Syngnathiformes; family Syngnathidae; genus Entelurus; species Entelurus aequoreus. The sequence continues at coordinate 17,891,347 of NC_084742.1, read as the reverse complement.
AAAAAATAAGTCAAAATTATGTGTTATTTGTGCTGATATCAGATCAAAATCGGTATCGGCCAATGGTCAAGGCTGCAACATCGGAATAATAGAAAAGCGCTATATAAATCTAATCCATTATTATTATCATTATTATAAAACATTTTTAGCATTATCCTTACTGTAAACTCTATAATGTGTTATATTTAATAGCTGAGGGTTTTCTTTTTTTTAATTGAACCACTGAAATTCACTTTTCAAAGATATTCTACTGTATTGAGATGCTTTTCTCTATATATTTAGATTTATAAATAATTCCTTGGTTCGCTTATCAAATAAAATGGTCACTCACAACAAACATTTGTTACCCTTTAAATTAACAGTTTAAATCTAACTACATATGGTATTTTTGTACATTTCTACTCGTTTCATATACTTTTCTCCGCCCTGTTGCATGTTTACCACAAATTGCCTGACTGTTGACCCATCTTTATTGCTTAAACCATCAAACATATTCATTCATATTTTTGTCCTTCAAACTTCACACTATTGTTTGTGTCTAGACTGTACACTGATGAACAAAGCCATTATTTATACATTAAATTATCTCCATGTTTTGTACTGTCTAGTGTCTGTGTGAGTTGACTTAGGTTGGTATAATTTCAAGATGACGAGATAATTTGAGCCATTTTAATAAATATACATTTCTTCTTTATGCAATGTTTCTATTCCTGTCACTGTTACTGTGCAAAGTTTTTCCACCAATATTCTACGAAAAATCCAATAAAGCTTAAAAACGAAATTGTTTAATATAATGTTAGTAATAATGACTAAACATTTGTCAGAATATGGAGACCTTCTTTCCCTATTAAAATGGTAGCATGGTAAAACAGGATGTCAACAAACTCTCAGACATTCTTTCTTTCTTTCTTTTTTTAGTTTATTTCGAACATAATACATCACACAATTTCACATCATTTCACTTTACATCATGTCCAAAAAGGAGTAGGAAGAAGCAAAGCTTATTTAATCCTACCCCTTTCCCATTTCAGAGTGTTTACAAATACATATGTTCATTTACTGACTTCTTTTTGTAGCACAATGACATCCGTGAATGATTATTACAGCATTTTTTGTAATAGATAATTAAGTCAGTCAGGATAAACATACTGAGATGAAGAATATCCCATTTTCAATAAGGTTGATGGTAGAGATGTCCGATAATGGCTTTTTTGCCGATATCCGATATTCCGATATTGTCCAACTCTTAATTACCGATTCCGATATCAACCGATGGCGATATATACTGTCGTGGAATTAACACATTATTATGCCTAATTTTGTTGTGATGCCCCGCTGGATGCATTAAACAATGTAACAAGGTTATCCAAAATAAATCAACTGAAGTTACGGAAAAAAATGCCAACATGGCACTGCCATATTTATTATTGAAGTCACAAAGTGCATTATTTTTTTTTTAACATGCCTCAAAACAGCAGCTTTGGAATTTGGCACATGCTCTCTCTGAGAGAGCATGAGGAGGTTGAGGTGGGCGGGGTTGGGGTTGAGGTGGGGGAGGGGGGTAGCGGGGTGTATATTGTAGCGTCCCGGAAGAGTTAGTGCTGCAATGGGTTCTGGGTATTTGTTCTGTTGTGTTTATGTTGTGTTACGGTGCGGATGTTCTCCCGAAAAGTGTTTGTCATTCTTGTTTGGTGTGGGTTCACAGTGTGACGCATATTTGTAACAGTGTTAAAGTTGTTTATACGTCCACCCTCAGTGTGACCTCTGTGGCTGTTGACCAAGTATGCCTTGCATTCACTTGTGTGTGTGAAAAGCCGTAGCTATTGTGTGACTGGGCCGGCACGCAAAGGAAGTGCCTTTAAAGGCCTACTGAAACCCACTACTACCGACCACGCAGTCTGATAGTTTATATATCAATGATGAAATCTTAACATTGCAACACATGCCAATACGGCCGGGTTAACTTATAACGTGCAATTTTAAATTTCCCGCGAAACTTCCGGTTGAAAACGTCTATGTATGATGACGTATGCGCGTGACGTTAATGGTTGAAACGGAAGTATTCAGACACCATTGTATCCAATACAAAAAGCTCTGTTTTCATCACAAAATTCCACAGTATTCTGGACATCTGTGTTGGTGAATCTTTTGCAATTTGATTAATGAACAATTAAGACTGCAAAGAAGAAAGCTGTAGGTGGTGTATTAGCGGCCGGCTGCAGCAACACAACCAGGAGGACTTTGAGATGGATAGCAGACGCGCTATCCGACGCTAGCCGCCGCTAGCCGCCGACCGCATCAATGATCGGGTGAAGTCCTTCGTTGCGCCGTCGATCGCTGGAACGCAGGTGAGCACGGGTGTTAAAGAGCAGATGAGGGCTGGCGTAGGTGGAGCGCTAATGTTTTTATCATAGCTCTGACGAGGTCCTGTAGCTAAGTTAGCTTCAATGGCGTCGTTAGCAACAGCATTGCTAGGCTTCGACAGGCAGCACAGCATTTACCGTGTGGTTACATGTCCAGTGTTTGGTTCGGTGTCTCCTGATAGTAGTATTGTTGATGTTCTGTCTATCCTTCCAGTCAGGGGCTTATTTCTTTTGTTTCTATCTGCATTTAAGCACGATGCTATCACGTTAGCTCCGTAGCTAAAGTGCTTCGCCGATGTATTGTCGTGGAGACAAAAGTCACTGTGTATGTCCATTTCGCATTCTCGACTCTCATTTTCAAGAGGATATAGTATCCGAGGTGGTTTAAAATACAAATCCGTGATCCACAATAGAAAAAGGAGAGAGTGTGGAATCCAATGTACCTAAGTTACGGTCAGAGCGAAAAAAGATACGTCCTGCACTGCACTCTAATCCTTCACTCTCACGTTCCTCATCCACAAATCTTTCATCCTGGCTCAAATTAATGGGGAAATCGTCGCTTTCTCGGTCCGAATCGCTCTCGCTGCATTGAAAACAATTGGGAAATGTGAGGAGCCTTTCAACCTGCGACGTCACGCTACTTCCGGTACAGGCAAGGCTTTTTTTATCAGCGACCAAAAGTTGCGAACTTTATCGTCGATGTTCCCTACTAAATCCTTTCAGCAAAAATATGGCAATATCGCGAAATGATCAAGTATGACACATAGAATGGATCTGCTATCCCTGTTTAAATAAAAAAAAATCATTTCAGTAGGCCTTTAAGGTTTATTGGCACTCTGTACCTCTCCCCATGTCCGTGCACACAGCGGCGTTTTAAAAAGGCATAAATTTTACTTTGTGAAACCGACACAGATAATTTTGAAGCCGATACCGATAATTTCCGATATTACATTTCAAAGCATTTGATTGATATTATCGGACATCCCTAGTTGACGGTGTTTCTCATAATTCTTCTTCTTTGTATTGTGTAAGCACTATTAATTTGAACAACCTCTTAAACTGGATCATATCAGTACATTGTTTACTTCTTTACTTAATCTATGCCATAATTTAATTCCACATACTAGTATGCTAAAGGTTTTTAGTGTTGTACGAGCATACAAATGTTTTAAATTCGATTTTCCTCTAAGATTATATTTCTCCTCTTTAGTTGAGAAGAATTGTTGTACATTCTTGGGTAGCAGGTTATAGTTTGCTCTGTACATCATTTTAGCAGTTTGTAATTTTACCAAATCATTGAATTTCAATATTTGTGATTCAATAAATAAAGTGTTTTTACGTTCTCTATATCCAACATTATGTATCAGTCTAACTTATCTTTTTTGTAACACGGTTAACGAATGAAGTGCACCTTTGCAATTATTTCACCATATTTCTACACAATAACTCAGATATGGTAACACATTAAGAAGGGCTATATGGATAAACTCTGCTCTTCTCAAATGTGAACATGCATTTTTTTAATGTGATTCGTGTTGGGAATGTTTAATGCCAACTAGACCATTACCAAGTAAAATAAAGCAAAATAAATCATTCGTAAATGCTTACAATTGTGAATATTGATTTATTCCCACATAACGTTATTTAGTGGCGGCTGCAATGACCAATAGAAACCAACAGAGGTCGCTATCTTCCCCCCTCATTGTTGCTGCGTGCGCCGCCACAGCGCTTGCTAGTTGCTAGCGCGAGGAACGGCCCTGAGGAAAATGGCGGACGGTGTAGATCACATCGATATCTACGCCGACGTAGAGGAGGAGTTCAATCAGGTATTTAATCAAATTTGCGCTATCTTTTTTGCCAGGAAGCAATATTTCTGTGTGGTGTTGTTCACGTTCCATTATGGCCATTTTGTTGGGGCAAACAACTGGATATGTCCGGCCGCAGTTTGCCCCTCGCGTGAGGGCCCTATGCTGCTGTAACTTGATGTCCGGTCGCATTAATAGTGACAAAGCATCCATTTATTAAATTCTCTTTCTTATTTTGTTGAATTGTTAACTTGTTTATCATAGTCCGAATACATTCCCAAATAAGTCGTTGTTGCGTGTATGAAATAGTTGGGGCCTTGGCATGGCGGCCAGTGGCGGGCTAACAAAGCCAAACAAACGCAGTTGTATTAACTGGCTTACTAGCTTATGTTATTTTGCAAAAAAACAAAAAAAAAATCACAAATTGAAGACAATAACTCTTCATGGGCTTCTATGGTCATGCTAGCGAATTGTGCGTTGTATCAAACGTGTTAAAATGGATTACGTCAATTAAAAATGATGGTGTTTTTGGAATGCACCTTATTTTGTCGTCCATGCGACCGTTGTAGTGTTTGAGATGACTTTTTGCATTAAAACTAAAACATACACTAATATCAACATTTGCCACTTGATTGTAGGTTTAGCTTTACATCAGTTTTACTTTTTACAAGTGCGTTAGACAAATTTGAACCAAACATAAGATACTTCTTTTCATTCATATTTTCATTATCAGTTATTACATTCGGCGAATGTTATTGGTCATTCATCACATTTTATCATACTGCTCAGTATGTTAATATTGACTGAATTAATTAATTACATATTACAAAACTGTTGTGTATACTAATTCAGATATGTTATTTTATGATATAAAAAGGTCAGTAAATGATTTTATATATTTGTAAAGGGAAAGGGGTAGGATTAAATAAGCTTTGCTTCTTCCTACTCCTTTTCGGACATGATGTAAAGTGAAATTATATGAAATTGTGTGATGTATTATACTGTAAGTGTGTTAATGTTCGAAATAAACTAAAAGAAAGAAAGATCCAGCTGCTTCTTGGCCTGTTGGTTTGCATCTATCTTGGAAGCAACCCACTTAGTTCTTGTTGATTGCAAAATCATAGCAGTATAAACCTTGATTGTCTGCCTATTTTTTTTGGGCCGAAGAAAAATGTGCTCATGTACGAAAGCATTGTTGTGCAGAATGACTGTGATCAGGGTGACTGCGCACAAAACTGCTTTTTATTGACTGTTTCAAAACAGCACAATGTACCTTAAAGTCATCCTATCCTTCCTAAACTCATCTGTCTATCCTTAAATGGGTCATGTAACGATTTGTTTCTACATTTAAAACACTTCCTTGTAGTCAACATAACATGTAGTGGTGGTTGTTTGGTCAGAATTTTGAATAGATTGTTTTACAGACCGTTTTCAAGCTGCTTCCTGACCGTTTCTTGAGGATGCGCTCGTTTTGTGGGTGGTCTTATTTACGTGGCTCCACGTCCATGTTGTAGTTTTCAGCGCTTCCATAGCGAGTCTACTGACAGATAATTTCAAACTATACAATACTTTGTATTAGAAATGTCAACCGTGGAGGATGTATGTGCATGTACGAGCCATTCTGCCCCACAACAAGTGGATAAAGAAAAAGAAGGTCCTTATTGACTACAGCAGTGTTTTTCAACCTTTTCTGAACTGAGGCACATTTTTTTCATTGAAAAAATCCGGAGGCACACCACCAGCAGAAAACATTTTTAAAAAATTACTCAGCAGCCGATATTGACAGTAAAAAGTCATTCTCGCAATTGTTGGCTATGAATTCACACCATAACCAACCATGCATCACTATAGCTCTTGTCTCAAAGTAGGTGTACTGTCGCGACCTGTCACATCACACTGTGACTTATTTTGAGTTTTTTGGTGTTTTCCTGCGTGTAGTGTTTTAGTTCTTGTTTTGCGCTCCTATTTTGTTGTTGAATGTCATGTACGAATGTACTTTGTGGACGCTGTAGGTCTTTGCTGTCGTCCAGCTAGGGATGATACTCGAAACCGGTTTTCACGGTTGTTTGATAAGAAAAGAACCGAGTCCTCGGACTCTAATCCCTTTTTGAGAACCGGTACCCGTTATCGAGACCACTATAGTAAAGGAAAAGAGTTGATTCTTTATTCGAATCCCGTCCCGACCAGAAATGCTCCGTGGGACATCACAAGAAATTACGTCACGTAGCTCAGTCATTAGGCGCAGATAGCGAAAGCAGGAAGACAATGGACGGGAAAAAGCGCTCCAAGGTGTAATAAAGTTCAAAACAAAAGCTATAATCCTTCGAATAACTTTACTGAGAGATTTTAGCAGGGTAAAACACATGACGAACACTTTTACGATCAACCGGAAACATAGCAACCAGGCTAGCAAAGCACCTCCTTTACGGCATCTGTCGCAACGTTCTTAAAACAACCGCAGCACATACATGTATATACAACATATCTCCCTTTTTTAACTTTTGCTTTTCTTTCCTTGTAAACAAAACAAAATCACACTGTAGATGTGTTGTCTGTCTAATTATAAATAATGCAGACGAGGCGTGTTGGCTGAGTTCTTGACGTTTACTTTCACAGCGTGGCAACATGCAATACTTTTCGGGGCTACCGCTCATGCTCGTAACTCCCGTTGCATGCTGGGTAGTGTAGTTGTTATATTCTCTAGCTCATAACATTTTTCCCCCTATAAAGAAATAATGTTAACTCAATAAAGTGTATTTCTTTTTTTAGCTTTAACTTTTCATTTTTTAGCATTGTAACCACATTTGCAAAGAACTTTTCTCTTCATAGAATTTTCTTTCAATAAAGAAATAAAGTGCAAAAATGTCAAAGCATCATAACAAACAGTTATGTCAAATAGCAGCAGAAGTGCACTTTTTGGAGAGCTGTATTATTTTCAGTTTTGTGCCTAAGGGATTGATTTTATTTAACACTATATTATTATTTATACACCTATAGTGATCACAGAGACAGGTTGTTTTTGTGTTACTGTATATATTTGTTTCTCTGAAAAATCCCACTTAATATACTTTGGGTAACAACAGTCAATATTTATTTATTTTATTTTATTTTTTTAGGTGGGTAACAGTCAATATTTATTTATTTATTAGATTTTATTTTTTTTATTATATACCGTATTTCCTTGAATAGCCGCAGGGGCGCTAATTAATTTAAAACCTCTTCTCACTCCTGCGGTTACCAAAACCATGCGGAATGAGCAAGCATGCTCTAATTATTTTAAAACCTCTTCTCACTCCGGCGCATACCTTATCATGAAAAGCACATTTAATAAAAAAAACGTTATTATGATCTTACCTTTACTTGTAAATGGGTCCATGTGCAGCTGCTTCTGATCAAAGGCAGTCTTTCTCATCTTTCTTCAATTTTAAAAGTCTCTGGAGATATTCCTTTAATTATTACCTCCTGCTTCGATTGAAAGTCCAGTTTAGAAAACGGTTTAATTTTAGATATGTAATCCTCCATGGTAAAAGTGCAAGCAAACAATTGCTGCATGCTTGCTGCTTGTTGTCTTCTTCTGCAGTACCTGTCTCCTGCAGTACTGGTAGTCGCAAGAAGGATCACTAGCGCCCTCTACCACCAGGAGGCGGGAGTCATTTAATGACTCATATTTGACCCGGCGGAAGTGCCAAGCATGCGCTAATTATTTTGCGAAACGAATTTGACCCGGCTGTAATTCTAGGCAGGCGAATACTATATTCCCGGCGCCAATTCAAGGAAATACGGTAATAAAAGTGAGCTTTTGTTAAACCAAATATTGTGTTTTTTTCCATATACAACAACCTATCTGGACTCGATAAGAGAATCGATAAGAGAATCGATAAGGAATCGGTTCGATAAGAGGATTCGATAATAGGCTCGAACTCGATAATTCCTTATCAAACATCATCCCTACGTCCAGCATTCTGTTTTTGTTTACGTTGCAGCCAGTTCAGTTTTAGTTTCGTTTTGCATAGCCATCCCTAGGCTTCAATGCCTTTTGTTTATTTTTGGTTTAAGCGTTAGATACCTTTTTACCTGCACGCTGCCTCCCGCTGTCATCTGCATATTGCACAGACACTCAACAACGGCACATTTGCGGATTATGATTACTGGTTTGCAAAAAATATTATTAATCCAATTAGGTGAAATTACATAATCTCCCACGGCACACCAGACTGTATCTCACGGTACACGAGTGTGCTGCGGCACAGTGGTTGAAAAACACTGGACAACAGCACAGACTACAATGGCGGACTCGCGCAAAGTACTTTGGGTAAATTTCTACCATTTATGGATAATCTGCTGACGTCATAGGTTGTGCAAATTCCAGATGGCTTGTTTGGGGGAAGTATGAAGGAAATACATATTTTTTTTTATAAACATCTCTCATGGTTTGATTTTGCATTTTTGGGACTTAGGTAAGAATAGGCCCCCCCTTTAAAGCAAGACTTCTATGCGGTTCTTCAACTCTTCTCTCTCGGTCTAACTTTTACCAAGCCGGAAAATACCACTGCCTCAAAATACTTGAGTGATAAATATAGTAGTCTTATATTCAGGTCAATATACGGTAGTAAAACTAAAACTATTGATTGAGCTGCTGCTGATGTTGGCTTTATTTACAGATTATTTTGAGTCAGACTATATATTTTAAAGGAGAGTAAATAATAATTGTTGAGGGCCATAACACTGGGCTCGTCATTGTAGGGTTTCAACGATAATTGCTTGATTTGCCAAAGCTGTATTAGGGTTGAAACAAAAATGGGAAAAACATATTTTTTAGCATAATCTAAGCAGAGTACTAACCGCAGTATTGCAAAAACAATTACAGATACACTGTTTTAGGCCATGTCCTAGGGCTGGGCGATATATCGAATATACTCGATATATCAACAAACGAAACGAATATACTCAATATATCGCTGGTTTGTCTCTTACTTTGTTTATAAGTTCATTCAACTTCAACTTGAGGTCCATGAAACAGTGTTTTTATCTACAATGTTTCTCCTACAAAGAAAATAATTTTGAATGCGTTATTTTTTAAAATAAAATTTGGTTAAAAGATTTCAGTATAAATATTTTTTGAAAATCTTGAGCATATTTAAAAATACAGCGATAATAATAACCATGATAATTTTGTTCACAATAACGTGATAAGAAATTTTCATACCGTGACTTCCCTACTCATTCATAAATATGTATTTATACTATAACTGTGCCGCTCATTGAGCTGTTACGAAAATTAATAATAAAATGGCCATTTAAAGTGCTAAAAAACAATTAACCTTGTTTATGTACAAACCCTGTTTCCATATGAGTTGGGAAATTGTGTTAGATGTAAATATAAACAGAATACAATGATTTGCAAATCATTTTCAACCCATATTCAGTTGAATATGCTACAAAGACAACATATTTGATGTTCAAACTGATAAACTTTTTTTTTATTTGCAAATCATCATTAACTTTAGAATTTGATGCCAGCAACACGTGACAAAGAAGTTGGGAAAGGTGGCAATAAATACTGATAAAGTTGAGGAATGCTCATCAAACACTTATTTGGAACATCCCACAGGTGAACAGGCAAATTGGGAACAGGTGGGTGCCATGATTGGGTATAAAAGTAGATTCCATGAAATGCTCAGTCATTCACAAACAAGGATGGGGTGAGGGTCACCACTTTGTCAACAAATGCGTGAGCAAATTGTTGAACAGTTTAAGAAAACATTTTTCAACAAGCTATTGCAAGGAATTTAGGGATTTCACCATCTACGGTCCGTAATATCATCAAAGGGTTCAGAGAATCTGGAGAAATCACTGCACGTAAGCAGCTAAGCCCGTGACCTTCGATCCCTCAGGCCAGGGGTGGGCAATTCATTTTTACCGGGGGCCGCATGAGCAACCCGAGCACTGCTGGAGGGCCACATCGACAATATTTCAATTACATTTTGCTCAATATTTTTTTTTATATATACCGTAAGATAAATAATAATAATTAATAATAATAGTAATACTTCAACATAGTGTGTGTAACAGCATTCCATGACTAATATAAATAAATTAACATTAATAATAAATGACAGTAAAATAAGCACACGTATGACTGAGGAGTCATAGTGTAACTTTGTGTGGTGTTTGAGTTGTCCGACTTTTTGTGTGGCCATAAACGCACCAGTGGTTTAGTGCTATGCGTGTTGGTGACAGATGGCAGGTTGGTTTTGGCCTGGTTTGTACGGCAGAAAATTACTAGTTTTTCGAGATAGAAGTGTTTTACTCATGTTTTTGGTGTGGTTATGTCCGAATATAAACAGTTTTGCTCAATAAAGTGATCGATATAATTCCTGTCCTCGAAGCATCTCGATAGACGTTACAATAATTGAATGGTGTTCAATTGAACGGTGTTGACGAACAACTTTAGGGCCGCTTGTTGTCACTGTCACTCAGAGTTGCATTGCAAAATTACATTGAATAAATATGTTTATTTTGTTTAGAATTCAGATGGGATTTGATTTGGTGCGCGGCATATATTTGCTGCGCGCAGCAGACGCTTGAGCAGTGCGCAATTGCGCAGGCACGCACCTTCGAGGGAACGTTGCTTTGCAGTCCATGTCTTGTTGGAAACACGCCATTCTTCATCAACTTTTCTCTTTTTAGCGTCTCGGGTGTAAACCGTGCATCACTTGTCTCTGCATGTGCACCTTCTCTCGCAGTTTACACACGGACACACGCCCATAAATAATAATTTTCAAAATAAAAGCAGCACAGTTGTATTGCGCGCACGACAGATGTTTTTTCAACTTTATTTTGTAATTAATGATTGCAGCTGTTCACATTCACTCACAATCACGCACACGCATACGTCCACACGGAAGTAATACAAATAACGATTTTCAAAACAAAAGCAGCACCGTTGTATTGCACACTCGACATAGATACTTTTTAAAATCTTTTTTGTAATTTATAATTGGCCTCACGCGGGCCGGACAGGGACGCACAAAGGGCCGGATGCGGCCCGCGGGCCGCAGAATGCCCAGGTCTGCCTCAGGCTGTACTGCATCAACAAGCAACATCAGTGTGTAAAGGATATCACCACATGGGCTCAGGAACACTTCAGAAACCCACTGTTAGTAACTACAGTTGGTCGCTACATCTGTAAGTGCAAGTTAAAACTCTCCTATGCAAGGCGAAAACCGTTTATCAACAACACGCAGAAACGCCGTCGGCTTCGTTGGGCCTGAGCTGACTGCGGACTGATACAAAGTGAAAAAGTGGTCTGTGGTGTGACGAGTCCACATTTCAAATTGTTTTTGGAAACTGTGGACATTGTGTCCTCCGGACCAAAGAGGAAAAGAACAATCCGGATTGTTGTAGGCGCAAAGTTGAAAAGCCAGCATCTGTGATGATATGGGGGTGTATTAGTCCCCAAGACATGGGTAATTTACACATCTGTGAAGGCGCCATTATTAATGAAAGGTACATACAGGTTTTGGAGCTTTTGATTGATTGATTGATTGATTGATTGAGACTTTTAGGTTGCACAGTGAAGTACATATTCCGTACAATTGACCACTAAATGGTAACACCCTGGTATGGTAAATGGTAAATATACATAAACGACATGTCATCGGCATGCGACTGTGAATTGTTTTTGTTTGCGGATGACTCTGCCTTGCTGGTATCCGGCAAGGACAAGTCACAGGTGGAGAAAATCCTCAGTGCTGAGCTCTGTAGAACTTGCACCTGGCTCGCTGACAACAAGCTATCCATACACTTGGGTAAAACAGAATCCATCCTGTTTGGGTACCACATCAAACTTAAGAAAGTCAATGACTTCACCATAAAAGTAGGTGACATTGTTATCACCAGGAAAGATGAGGTCACCTACCTAGGTTCCATTCTAGAGGCTAACCTTTCCTGTGATAAAATGGCAACCAAGGTAATCAAAAAGGTTAACCAACGAACGAGATTTCTCTACAGAATTTCCTCTCTGGTCAACAAAAGCACCTTGAGGATTCTGGCGGGAACTCTCGTTCAACCCTTTTTCGATTACGCATGCACCTCCTGGTACCCTAGCACCTCCAAAACCCTCAAATCTAAACTCCAAACATCTCAGAACAAGCTAGTCAGGTTACTTCTAGACGTCCACCCCAGATCCCACCTCACTCCTACCCACTTCTCTAAAGTGGGCTGGCTCAAGGTGGAGGACAGAGTTAAACAACTTGCACTGAGCCTAGTCTATAAAATCCGCTACACCTCCCTGATACCGAAGTACATGTCAAACTACTTCCTTAACGTAAATGACCGCCATAACCACAACACCAGGGGGTGCTCCACTAACCACGTTAAACCCAGATTCCGAACTAACAAAGGTCTTCTGTCTGTCTGTCTGTCTGTCTGTCTGTCTGTCTGTCTGTCTGTCTGTGTCTCTCTCTCTCTCTCTCTCTCTCTCTCTCTCTCTCTCTCTCTCTGTCCACTACTTGATGTCCATATCCTCCCCCCCTCCACACCCCTGATTGTAAATGATGTAAATAATTCAATGTGATTATCTTATGTGATGACTGTATTATGATGATAGTATATATGATAGTATATATCTGTATCATGAATCAATTTAAGTGGACCCTCACTTAAACAAGTTGAAAAACTTATTCGGGTGTTACCATTTAGTGGTCAATTGTACGGAATATGTACTTCACTGTGCAACCTACTAATAAAAGTCTCAATCAATCAATCAAACCCGAATATGTTTTTCAACTTAAGTCGGGGTTCACTTAAATTGATTCATGATACAGATATATACTATCATATATACTATCATCATAATACAGTCATCACACAAGAGAATCACATTGAATTATTTACATTATTTACATATGTTGCCATCCAAGCAACGTTACCATGGACGCCACTGCTTATTTCAGCAAGACAATGCCAAGCCACGTGTTACATCAACGTGGCTTCATAGTAGTAAAAGAGTGCGGGTACTAGACTGGCCTGCCTGTAGTCCAGACCTGTCTCCCATTGAAAACGTGTGGCGCATTATGAAGCCTAAAATAACTTAAGCTGTACATCAAGCAAGAATGGGAAAGAATTTCACCTAAGAAGCTTAAAAAATGTGTCTCCTCAGTTCCCAAACGTTTACTAAGTGTTGTTAAAAGGAAAGGCCATGTAACACAGTGGTGAACATACCCTTTCCCAACTACTTTGGCACGTGTTGCAGCCATGAAATTCTAAGTTAATTATTATTTGCAAAAAAAATAGTTTATGAGTTTGAACATCAAATATGGGGCGGCGTGGCGAAGTTGGTAGAGTGGCCGTGCCAGCAATCGGAAAGTTGCTGGTTACTGGGGTTCAATCCCCACCTTCTACCATCCTAGTCACGTCCGTTGTGTCCTTGGGCAAGACACTTCACCCTTGCTCCTGATGGCTGCTGGTTAGCGCCTTGCATGGCAGCTCCCGCCATCAGTGTGTGAATGTGTGTGTGAATGGGTGAATGTGGAAATACTGTCAAAGCGCTTTGAGTACCTTGAAGGTAGAAAAGCGCTATACAATTATCATCATTTATCATTTATTTATCATTTAAATATCTTGTCTTTGTAGTGCATTCAATTGAATATGGGTTTAAAAGGATTTGCAAATCATTGTATTCCGTTTATATTTACATCTAACACAATTTCCCAACTCGTATGGAAAACGGGGTTTGTATTAAAAAAACAGTTAAAATAGAAATTAAAATAGAAGAAATATATATTAAATGTTAACATTTGCATTTCAAATATAACTTCCTCAACACACAACCATGGACAACACCTAAACAATCAATGTAAACAAAATTCTAATATCACAGTTGTTGAGCTTATTTCGAACATGAATACACATACAATGATACATCACATAATTAACTAATCATTTCTCTTTACATGTCCGAAAAGTAGTAGGAAGAAGAAAAGCTTATTTCACCCTACCCCTTTTCCACTTCAGAGCACCTACTAACACATATGTTTACTTATTAATTTTTTTGTAACTGTTAGATTCTCCCCGCGGTCTTCGATTGAACATTCAGAGGCCAGGTCTTTCTAGAAAAATAAACATGTATTGAAAACGGTCACAAATAAACATTACAGCATTGGTCTCAATCACACAATCACCTAGGTACTGCTGAAAGGAATTCGCCTCAATCAACAATTCTTCTTTCTTCTTTTAGTTCTTGTAAAACAAAATCCATCTGGGCCAGACGACTTCATGGTCGCTTGAAGTTGGGGGCGAGTAGTCCAGGTGGCTTTGGCACAACAAGGCCATCAGGAGGCGCCTTGGTGAAGACGTCCTTGGATAAGATGGGGTTGTGTATGTCATTAAAACTATTAGTTGCGCAGTATTAGATTAAAGTTTACGGGACACAAAGATCCAACATTTTTACCGTATTAGGAATAGCCATAACGGTTTCATAGTGTTTTCACTGTAAGAAGGCCTTGCTATCAGTCAGACTGACACATGTAGTGTGTGCTCCAAGCAGTGCAAAGGTGAAAGAGGAAGTTTGAGAGAGTGAACCTTAGGGCTGGGCGATATATCGAATATACTCGATATATTGCGGGTTTGTCTCTGTACGATATAGAAAATGACTATATCGTGATATTCGAGTATACGTTCTCACGCAGTTGCTTTTAGCTGCGGGCATTACACTACAGGCTCTTCACGCTCTTTGTTGTATCTGCTTCTCACAGAGACATAAAACAAGCGCACCTTCTTACATACTTCACATACTGTCACGTGTGCAATGTCATACGCTCTCGCCGAGCAGACAGGTAGCGGCATGGTAACGTTAGCTGTGATGCTAGCGGAGAGGTGCGAGCGGTAATACAAGAGAAAGAAGGTGCAAATCTGGTAACAAATGAAGGAATGATTATTTTCCAAAAAAAACGCAGGGAGTCCATCTCCTGGCGGTGGTTTGGCTTCAAGCGGGTAGATGGTGAAGAAGTATGCGGCAAAAGCGTTGCTACAAAAAGTAGCAGCACTGCTAATGTGTAGCATCTTTTGAAAAGTCACCCACTAGAGAATGAAGAGTGCTTGAAACTCCGCATGTCAACATCTCCGTTCGGTGCCACACCCACAAAATGCCCAAGCAACCATTTCCAGATCAACACCGTATGGAAAAAAAAAAGTTTCGATATATCGCGGGTTTGTCTCTGTGCGATATAGAAATTGACTATATCGTGATATTCGAGTACCGTATTTTTCGGATTATAAGTTGCTCCGGGGTATACGTCGCACCGGCCGAAAATGCATAATAAAGAAGGAAAAAAACATATTTACGTCGCACTCGAGTATAAGTCGCATTTTTGGGGGAAATTTATTTGATAAAATCCAACACCAAGAATAGACATTTGAAAGGCAATTTAAAATAAATATAGAATAGTGAACAACAGGCTGAATAAGTATACGTTATATGACGCGTAAATAACCAATGTGCCTGGTATGTTAACGTAACATATTATGATAAGAGTCATTCAAATAACTATAACATATAGAACATGCTATACGTTTACCAAACAATCTGTCACTCCTGATCGCTAAATCCGATGAAATCTTCTTCCTCGTTGTCGCTCGTGGTATGCGCCGCTGGCGTCCTTTCTTTCTGCTGCTCGATTGCAGTTTTCTGCTGCATATTTCACTACGTCCAGCTTCTAATCTGCAGTATATGATTTCCTTTTCGGTGCCATTTTTGTTCAGCCCTTCTTAATTTTTATAAGTTACCGCTAGGGCTGCAACAACTAATCGATTAAAATCGATTATAAAAATAGTTGGCGATTAATTTAGTCATCGATTCGTTGGATCTATGCTATGCAGTGTTTCCCATAAACTGCCAAGATACCTGTGGCGGTGGGGGCGTGGTTATGGGCGTGGTCACCATGACATCATCGAGTAATTTGCATAATTTACTACAATGATATGATTTTCTCTGAAAAGGCTCAAAAAATGTATACTTACTAATTAATAACAGTTTTGTTTTAAACGTCCATCCATCCATTTTATATTATGAATACACAAAAGATAACTACTACAGTATCAAATTAGTATTAGTATCTGAAGCACCGTCTCCATGTGTGTTTTTTGACAACAGGGTTATAACCTGGACACGTTAGCTCGTCGGTATGGCAACAGGTGACTGTTACTGCGTGCGTCTGCCCCGGCCCCCGAGTCAAACAGCGAGCGGCGGTGTTAATGAAGCAGCGTCAGACTGCTCACCGTCAGTGAAACGCTCGGTGAAATCGCGGATTAACGTTAAATATATGACGAGCCGCGAGCGATGCAGCTATAACATATCTCACCTGGTAGAGCACCCGCTGCGGCGGCGACCCAGTTCGATCCCACCTGACAGTCGCTTTGCTCTCACCCTCTCTCCCCCCTCCCCCGTCTCTCTCCAGCTGTCCTTTCAAAATAAATGCATTCAAATCCCGAAAATAAAAATTAAGAAAATCCGAGTCGTGGCGGACGTAATTCTTTCGTGGCGGGCCGCCACAAATAAATGAATGTGTGGGAAACACTGCTATGCACATGCGCAGAGGCTCCTTTTTATTTAATTTTTTTAAATTATTTTTTTATAAACCTTTATTTATAAACAGCAACATTTACAAACAGCTGAGAAACAATAATCAAAATAAGTATGGTGCCAGTATGCTGTTTTTTTTCTAATAAAATACTGGAAAGGATATAAATGTAGTTTGTCTCTTTTATCCGATTATTAATCGAAGTAATAATCGACAGATTGATCGATTATCAAATTAGTTGTTAGTTGCAGCCCTAGTTACCGCCAATGTTGAAATGACAGCACGGCAGTAGCATATGGCAGTTAGCATCCCATGACCCACCATGCACTTCTGCCATGACCCTCCCCCGCCGAATTCTTATTGGTTGACGTGTGAGTGACGATTGCTGACGTGTGTGTGACGATTGCTGACATTTGCTTCGTCTCTTTTGTGAATTAGATAAATAATATTATTTGATATTTTACGGTAATGTGTTAATAATTTCACACATAAGTCGCTCCGGAGTATATGTCGCACCCACGGCCAAACTATGAAAAAAACTGTGATTTATAATCCGAAAAATACGGTATACGTTCTCATGCAGTTGCTTTTAGCTGCGGGCATTACACTGCATGCGTTTCCCACTCTTTCTTGTCTCTCCTTCTCACAGAGATGTAAACCAAGCGCACCTTCTTACATACGTCACATACTGTCACGTGTGCAACGTCACACGATCCCGCAGAGCAGAGAGGTAGCGACATGATAACGTTAACTGTGATGCTAACGGTGAGGTGCGGGTAGTAATACGAGAGAGAGAAGATGCAAATCTGGTAACAAATGAAGGAAGAATTAATTCCCAAGAAAAACAGCACGGGATCCATCGTCCGGCGGTGGTTTGGCTTCAAGCGGGAATGTGTTCAACATTTACGCGGCAAAAGCGTTGCTACAAAAAGTAACAGCTCTGCTAATGTAGCATAATTTGAAAAGTCACCCGCTAGAGATTAAAGAGTGCTTGAAACTCTGCATGTCAACATCTCCGTCCGGTGCCACACCAACAAAATGCCGAAGCAACTATTTCCAGATCAACACCGTATGGGGAAAAAAAAAGTCAACAACAAAAGGAGATAACGTCCGCAGGAACCTATTATGCAGCTCATTTTTATTTGACAGTTATTGAAATATCTTGTGTGACATCATGCACAAATGTGCACTTTATTTGTTTCTAACTATTGTAGTGGCGTTCTGTACAAAAAGTACACTTTAATTTAGTGTTGTTTTGATATGTCATCTTGGTGACATCATTCACAAAAGTGCACTTATAGCTTGTTTTAAAATGTCTCTGACAATCTTGCACTTTCTGTTTTAAAATGACATGAATGTCTGTGCCACTGCTTAATAACTGTTTAATAAATACAGTTTTGGTAAATTGACTTAGTTGTGTCTTTGGAGGTGGGAGGAAGCCGGGGCAACACTAAATTGGCCCTAGTGTGTGAATGTGAGTGTGAATGTTGTCTGTCTATCTGTGTTGGCCCTGCAATAAGGTGGCGACTTGTCCAGGGTGTACCCCGACTTCCGCCCGATTGTAGCTGAGATAGGCTCCAGCTCCCCCCACGACCCCGAAGGGAATAAGCGGTAGCAAATGGATGGATGGATGGACTTAGTTGTGATTTCCCTCTCTGCATGAAAGTTAAAAAAAAGAGCATATATTAATGCAGTATGAACAAGAATGTTTTAATGTAGACATATAGAATCATCATACTGGTGTGATTATATGCATCAAGTGTTCATTCAAGGCTAAGGCAAAATATCGAGATATATATCGTGTATCGTGACATGGCCTAAAAATATCAAGATATTAATAAAAGGCCATATCGCCCAGCCCTAGTGAACCTACATATATAATAACAACTTGAGGTATTTTGATATTATCCACAATGAAGTCACTCTAAAACTAACCACACTAAGGAAAGTACATCATATATATATATATATATATATATATATATATATATATATATATATATATATATATATATATATATATATATATATATATATATATATATATATATATATATATATATATATATATATATATATATATATATATATATATATATATACACACACACACATCTATGTAGGAATCATGTTTAATTTTATAGTTTGGAATAAATTGGGAAAAAAGCAATATAATTATGCAGGATGAAGGTTGGGTCGAATGCAGCTAACTTAATGCTAACAATGGACCTTATTTGTATTCTCATTAACTTTGAGTCACTAGAGAAAAGCGCTGTATAAATATAATTCACAATACAATTTTTGGGTAAAATGTTATGAGCAAAACTGTTTTCAGGCAACAATGCGGAGGTATCATAAGATTAAACATACCGTATTTTTCGGATTATAAATCAGTTTTTTTTCACAGTTTGGCCGATGCGATGTTTTTTTTGTTTGTTTTTTTTTGTCCAAGAAATACAATCATGTGTGCTTACGGGCTGTATCCCTGCAGACTATATCGGTCTATATTGATATATAATGTATATATTGTGTTTTTTATGTTGATTTAATAAAACAATTTTTATTTTTTTATTTTTTATTTTTTTCTTGTGCGGCCCGGTACCAATCGGTCCACTGACCGGTACCGGGCCGTGGCCCGGTGGTTGGGAACCACTGCGTTATGACACATAAATAACCAACTGAGAACGTGCCTGGTATGTTAACGTAACATATTATGGTAAGAGTCATTCAAATAACTATAAGGCTGCAGCTAACGATTATTTTTCTATCGATTAATCTATAGATTATTTTTTCGATTAATCGGTTAATCTATAGATTATTTTTTCGATTCATCTATAGATTATTTTTCCTTTTACCGATTTTTTTATTTTTATTATTTAAAATGAAGATGAAAAAATAAAAGTAGGCCAGTTTTTTCAAAAGGCATGGTTTTTATTTACAAAAAAAAAAAGTATGGCCACTCAGTCAACATTGACAACAACATGACAAAATATTCTGTAACAATGTAAACATTTAAAACTTTTAACATTTAACAAAATTAAAAGTAGCTTATTTGCTTTTTAATGTGCAAATATAAAAGTAAACATCCAGTGCAAATCTTAATATTCTGCAATAGTATAAGCATTTCAAAAGTAAAAGTATTGCTTATTTTGCTTTAAAATGTGCAAAAATAAAGATAAACGTCCAATACAAAAAAGTGCAAAACGAAATATTCTGTAACAACAGTGTAAACATTTCAACAAAAGTGAAAGTATTGCTTATTTGCTAAAATGTGCAAAAATAAAGATAAACATCCAATACAAAAAAGTGCCAATCCAAATATTCTGGAGCACTGTAAACATTAAGTATTGCTTTTAAAATGTGCAAAATAAACATCCAGTCCAACACAGTACACAATAACCAATTCTACTCATTCCAGTTAGTGACTAACAGTTGTAATGAAGAAAGGTTAGCATGTCTACTTGCTTTGCTTCTTTTCTTGTTTACAATATTCCCAGCAGCTGAAAATAGGCGCTCAGAAGGGGTCGATGTGGCTGGAACTGAGAGGTAATTAGCCTTCACCTCAAACCAGGACTGCGAGTGAGCTGAGCTGCAGTTTAAGTTTCTAGTAGGTCAACGGGCTCATAGTGATGTTACTAGTAGTTGACTGGGAGGTGTTTATTATCATTTGGGGAGAGTCCGCTGCCTGATGCTCACCTGCTAAACACCTATCTGCTCCACGCTGAAGCGCTGACTACATGCGCTATGAATACGCACTGCTGATTGGCTGATAATGCTTCGTGTGTACCAATCAGATGGTTGTGTGGGTGGGACAATGCTGCGTGTGTACCAATCAGATGGTTGTATGGGTGGGACAATGCTGCGTGCTGAGACAGAGGCAGACAAGCAAAGCAACTTGTTAAGACTTTAGCAGATAAAGTTAGCTTTAGCTTAGAAACTCGTTCGGTACACCCCCGTACCGAACCGAAAGCCCCGTACCGAAACGGTTCAATACAAAACACATACCGTTACACCCCTAGCAGATACAAATGACACATTCATGTATTTGTGTAATGATGACAACGTATGCTAACGCGGACGATTGACTAGTTGATGGTTGATGGTTTTCTTTTCAAATGTTCGTTCATAGCCGTTGTGCTGCTATGATATGCCATTTCCGCTCGACACAGTGTGCATACAACAACATTATTAGGCTGTGTATTGAAATACTCCCACACTTTTGACGACTTTTGGCGTGCGTTTTTCCCCTCGCTCGCACAGTCTGCTTTGCGCTCCGCCATGACGGTAGTGTGACGTAATTATGCGACGCGTCGACGCACAAAAACGGCGTCGACGTATTTACGTAACCGATGACGTCGACTACGTCGACGCGTCGTTTCAGCCTTAAATAACTATAACATATAGAACATGCTATACGTTTACCAAACAATCTGTCACTCCTAATCGCTAAATCCGATGAAATCTTATACGTCTAGTCTCTTACGTGAATGAGCTAAATAATATTGTTTGATATTTTACGGTAATGTGTTAATAATTTCACACATAAGTCGCTCCTGACTTATAGTCCGAAAAATACGGTAGTTAATCATAGAACTAGCGCCCAATGTTAATAAAAAAAAAAGTATGGATTTTGAATCAAGAATTGTTTTGAATCGAGAATCAATTCTCAACTGAATCGTTACCAAGAATCGAATCGAATTGTGCAGTGCCCAAAGATTCACAGCCCTACAATATACCGTATTACCAAGTGAAAATAGTGCAAAGTTTGAAAATGTAAACAAAGAACCCTGAGAATAATTTTTTTTCAGGTTTACTGCCAGGAAGTTTTGTGGTCTGTGTAACATTTAATTTGGTCTATTATTTTTATATGGAAATTATTTTGTTATTGAGTCATTAATATTTAAGTATTATTGGACCAAAATATTTTAAAGTAGCACATTTGTTATATTTTGTTATTGTATTCATACAGTCCTGCAATTTAGTTCCTACCTGTTGTTTCTGTACAGCTGAATAGGGAATGGACGTTGGTTAAAAAGAAAAGATGAGCGCGGTAAAGGACTACGGTCCATTTGAAAAAGTGCAAAAAATGCCATACTGTCAAGGTGATTTGTCCTGTTTTATCGACAATTCCTTCACTTTCTGCAGCACTCATTTAAAAACGTTTCTTCTCACTCCTTGCAGAGAATCAACAGTGAGATGGCGCACCCAAAAAGATTGTTGATACTGATATGTGATTGGCTGTTTAGCATGTCCCTCCCATTGTTCACTGACCCTTCCTGTTTTGTTAGCTTACGAGAACTCTTTACAGTTTCTTCTGACCAAAAAATATATATTTATCGAACACATTTTACATTGACATCGAATACATGTCTATCATGATATATAATTATATTGTTATATCGGCCTAGCCCTAGATTATCCATATATGGTAAAGATTTACCTAAAGTGCTTTGCTCGAGTTCGCCATTTTGTCCGACATTGTATTCAATTAACTCCTTCTTTTTCGCTATCCTCTTGTGGAGCAGAATAGCTCGTACATAGACATGCGTCCTCCGTTGTTGCCATTTCAAATACAAATTAGCGAATAGTTTAAACTTATATCTGTCAGTAGACTCGCTATGGAAGCGCTAAAATCTACAACATGGATGACGAGAAAAGAAGCTGTCAAAGTGGGGCCATGTAAATGAGACCGCCCACAAAAGCGGACATCCTGTAGAAACGGTCAAAAAGCAGTTTGCATGTGGACAAGAAGCAAAATTGCATACAAAATTGTGTTTTGAAAGTGTTTTTGTGGTCATGACTTTAGTACAATATAACTGTAAACATGATTTTTTTATGTGTTTGACAAACTGTGACACTCATTCAGAAAACATGACATCTCTCAAGTAGATCACTCCTGTGAAACATCACAAAAGTCAATATTAAGCGTTTACATAGAAAAATCAACATTTTTGTTACTCAGCTTAGGGTATTGACATCACAACAAGGTGGCTGGGTATGTTTGTCGTCTCGCACATGTATGAGACACTTTTTTACATACTGCAAAGTCCTTATTCAGCGTTTTTACATCCACACTGAGTGAGTGCACAAGTTTTATTTAAACGATGCTTGTGCTTATGTCAGCTCAACTTCATTCCCCTTGAGTTTGCCATTGTAGCGCCTTACAGTTTCTTTTTCTGTGACTTGTGTGAGGATCAAAGTTAATGTGCCTTACAGGATGCCGTAGCGGTGTTGTTTGAAGGCATTTCTGGACTTATTACGTGTGGGTAGGGCTGCGTGATTATGGCCAAATTATTCATCACAAATATTTTTATCAATATTGAAATCACGATTATTATTCACGATCATTTACTATGTTATGAAAAACATATTTATTGCCCTTTCTATTTTAAACAAACACACGGTTGCCCCTTGGTGGTTGGCTGACTGCTGGTTGTAAAATTGCTTTAATTGATATGCAGCGGAGCCTGCTTTTTAAATGTTAATATCGCCGACGATCACCCTCATTGAATCGTAGCGGCCAAATTGTGATCGCGACTAAAATTGTATTAATTGTGCAGCCCTAAGTGTGGGATTTTAAAGGGCTGATGCAGCTCTCCTTGTCTTTATTCATTTACAACTTACCAAAGTGTAAATTACAACAGTTAACTGGGCGTTTATTTCAAAATAAAATGTTATCAAAAAAATAGTTAATCAATTATAAAATAACATTTGCAAAAGACTAAGGGATAACTAAAAATAAATATGTCATTGCAGAGTGCGATCATAAAGTGCAAACAAGTGGGGGGAAAACGATTATTTATGCGCAAAAGACACAATACAAGGAACAAACTGTATTGCTCACAGTATATATAGGACATTGAAAAATCCATCCATTTTCTGCCGCTTGTGTCTTTGTGAAATATAACAGTATTACATCCGTTATTCGTGTGTGTCTCTGAGAAGTGGATGGATATGGGGTCCCTCGGTGCACGGTTGTTATGCGAGTCTGTACGTCGGGGCTTTGCGTCGCGGCGGGGGGACCGCTCTGGGAGCAACCATAACTCTGTTTGTATTATTAGCTTCACGTCACCGGCAAACAATGACGGTTGAGAAAAGAAGGGA
This sequence comes from Entelurus aequoreus, assembly GCF_033978785.1. NCBI lineage: Eukaryota > Metazoa > Chordata > Actinopteri > Syngnathiformes > Syngnathidae > Entelurus > Entelurus aequoreus. Next base: position 17,867,494 of record NC_084742.1, on the reverse strand, counting down.
AATGTTTTTAATGCTGAACCTGTCGCCGCAACTCAATAATTTATTTCAATGTGCAATGCGCAGCTTTGCCGTGCAACTTTTTGTGGCGTTTGTTTGTTTATACGTGCAGGAACATTTCCGGGTTTGCAGGAACATTTCCGGGTTTGCGGGAACGAGCGAAAGGATGCCTAGAGAACGATGAGGCGTGCGGGTGTGTTCCCGCATTAAAATGTAGCGCACTCTATGGGAGAGAAGGGCACCAATGTAATAATGTATTTATTTTTCCAAATATTTTCAGGAACTACAGGCGACCAGCCATCCTCTCACTCACTCTTACTGGCTCTCACATAAATCCATTGTCTTTCGGTTGCCCCTTGGTGGTTGGCTGACTGCTGGTTGTAAAAGTGCTTTAATTGATATGCAGCGGAGCCTGCTTTTTAAATGTTAATATCGCCGACGATCACCCTCATTGAATCGTAGCGGCCAAATTGTGATCGCGATTAAAATTGTATTAATTGTGCAGCCCTAAGTGTGGGATTTAAGAGGGCTGATGCAGCTCTCCTTGTCTTTATTCATTTACAACTTACCAAAGTGTAAATTACAACAGTTAATAGTGGGTGGGTGAGGGATATCGATGATCGTATTATTAAATGCTAAGATAGTTGTATATATTGTCACACTCCTACTTCATTGTGTTTTTCAGGAAGCCGATTACCCCGTTCATGATCAGATAGACCTGTATGATGATGTAATATCTCCGTCAGTCAACAATGGTGATGCGCCGGAGGACCGCGACTATTTGGACTCTTTGCCGTCGCAAGGCGGAGGAGATGGAGGCAAGAATGCGCCGCCCAATGTGGTGTACACCTACTCGGGAAAGAGGATCGCCCTTTACATCGGGAACCTCACATGGGTAAGTTAAAAAGAGGCCAGAGCTATCTTGAAATTGTTTTATTGTTATATTTGTTAATATTTGACTGTTATGTCTTCTCTTACAGTGGACAACTGATGAGGACTTAACAGAAGCAATACGGTCAGTAGGCATCACAGACGTGTTGGAGATAAAGTTCTTTGAAAATAGAGCCAATGGCCAGTCAAAAGGGTACGTATTTGGTGGTAGTAGTTGACTTTTTTCTGTATGTGATGACTTGTGATGCATGTCCTCTCTTTGTCCACCAGCTTTGCTCTGGTGTGTGTGGGCTCAGATGGATCATCCAGGAAACTGATGGACCTTTTGTCCAAGAGGGAGCTCCACGGTCAGAATCCTATTGTCACGCCGTGCAACAAACAGTCTCTCAGCCAGTTTGAGATGCAGTCACGCAAAAGTAAATAGTGCACAACCAGCGAACTCACATTATCTTGCAGTTATATTTGAAAATGGGGTTGTGTGTTTTCTCCTTAAAGGTAACCACTCAGGCCAGATGTCAGGCGAAGGTAAAGCTGGTCCCCCAGGCATTGGCCGTAGTGGTTTTCCAATGGGCAGTCGAGGTAGAAGCAGGTTCCCTGGACAACCTGGTCCTGGAGGAGACCGTTTTCAGGGTTCTGTTGGCCCCGGAGGACCACCACCACACTTCCCTGGTTTGTAAAAAGTGCAAATAAAACACATCTAAAATGTGGCGAGTTTTAGCCATTTAAAATAGCTCAATCACGATTAGCAAACAAATTGTGCCCATCCATCAGTCATATGAATAGCGCTGCAATATCCCTCATGCCCCCAGGTAGTCTTTTGTGTGTGACAGCAGTGTCCCACTTTGCCAATGTTAGTGTCCAATCACTAGCCGTTCGGTGCAAAACAAACACAACGAGACTTACCAGGTAACCAGGAAGATAAACAATCAATCAACTTTGTTTATATAGCACATTTTCATGCACAGGCAAGTTGCAACACAAAGTAATAGATAATGGAGGTCATCTAAACTTTTGTTGACAAAGATTTAATGCTGCTCTTGCCAGCATGAAGCTTCAAACTGTGCTCACAGTGAAGCACACCACAGTATGATCATGCAACATAAACGTCTAAATGAAACAGGTATATTTTTATTGATCGTATTTGTAACTGAGAGTTTTATAATATCACCTCTAATGTGATGTAAACCCATTATGAAAAAAGGAAGGCAGCTGTAACTCAAGAGACGAAGTACTTTAGTTTACAAATCTCCCTGCACACTTAACCACCAAGTACGCCAGAAAAAACAAGCGCGCACTTCCAGCTTTCAAAATAAAATTGCTGTGCGTTAGTTCCTGTCTAACTGCAGACATAATAAGACTCTTAGTAAATATGTAAGATATTCTTCTATTATTTTGCACTTAAAGAAACCATACTATACTGCAATTTGCAGTGATAGAATGTTCTAACTGCAGACATAATAAGACTCTTAGTAAATATGTAAGATATTCTTCTATTATTTTGCACTTAAAGAAACCATACTTTACTGCAATTTGCAGTGATAGAATGTTGCAGCACAAGGACACTTTCACTTGTAATTCCTTTTTTTATTACAAAATTTTAGATTTGTCTTTTTCACATCTCTTCTGTCTCATAGTGGTCTGGCATTGCTGGACAAAACGTTATCAGCTTGTTGGCGACAAATAAAAAGTTGTTTAATTTGCCTTCTCTTTCCTCAGGGGAAAGGATGAGACCTGATCTGATTAGGCACCAAGATGGCCACCTGGATATGAATTTCAATCCCGGAAACTGGCGTGACAGAGGTGAAACACTTTGATTTTGATTCGACTGACCTGTATTTGAATTCTATTACTGTAGAAGTGCAAGTACTAGAGATGTGACATTTGCGAACGAGTTAAGTCTTTTAAGCGGCTCTTTCAAATGAACGATGAGAGTCGATTCGCCGTTGTAATTACTTCGTTTGAGAGCTGTTCTGTATGCAAATTTCCCACGCTGCCCTCTCCAATCCAAATCAGTTTTATTGGCTTTATTTATTGGAGTATTGACATCACCGAGTTAAAAGTCGTCTCAGAAGGCTCTATTTATGTTAAGGTTATCAAGCGCACGCGCTCACTTAGGCAGTTAACTTAGGGGAGGAGTTTAATAGGCACCTTAAAGGCCTACTGAAACCCACTACTACCGACCACGCAGTCTGATAGTTTATATATCAATGATGAAATCTTAACATTATAACACATGCCAATACGGCCGGGTTAACTTATAAAGTGACATTTTAAATTTGCCGCTAAACTTCCGGTTCGAAACGCCTCTGAGGATGACGTATGCGCGTGACGTAGCCCGACGAACACGGGTATGCCTTCCACATTGAAGCCGATATGAAAAAGCTCTGTTTTCATTTCATAATTCCACAGTATTCTGGACATCTGTGTTCGTGAATCTGTTTCAATCATGTTCATTGCATTATGGAGAAGGAAGCCAAGCAAGCAAAGAAGAAAGTTGTCGGTGCGAAATGGACGTATTTTTCGAACGTAGTCAGCCACAACAGTACACAGCCGGCGCTTCTTTGTTTACATTCCCGAAAGATGCAGTCAAGATGGAAGAACTCGGATAACAGAGACTCTAACCAGGAGGACTTTTGATTTGGATACACAGACGCCTGTAGAGAACTGGGACAACACAGACTCTTACCAGGATTACTTTGATTTGGATGACAAAGACGCAGACGTGCTACTGTGAGTATGCAGCTTTGGCTTTTTTTTGCGTATGTACGTAACTTTTTAAAAATATATAAGCTTTATGAACCTTGGGTTAGGTGAACGGTCTTTTGGGCTGAGTGATTGTGTGTGTTGATCATGTGTTTGAATTGTATTGGCGTGTTCTATGGAGCTAGGAGCTAGCAGAGGAGCTAGGAGCTAGCATAACACGTACCGTACCGTAAGTGCGCGTCACGTACGTAACTTTTTAAAAATATATAAGCTTTATGAACCTTGGGTTAGGTGAACGGTCTTTTGGGCTGAGTGATTGTGTGTGTTGATCGGGTGTTTGAATTGTATTGGCGTGTTCTATGGAGCTAGGAGCTAGCAGAGGAGCTAGGAGCTAGCATAACAAACACGCAGGTGTTATTATGCAGGATTAATTTGTGGCATATTAAATATAAGCCTGGTTGTGTTGTGGCTAATAGAGTATATATATGTCTTGTGTTTATTTACTGTTGTAGTCATTCCCAGCTGAATATCAGGTACCGTGAGTATGCAGCCTTGGCTGCTAAACATTCGATAACTTGACCGTATGTGCGCGTCACGTACGTAACTTTTTAAAAATATATAAGCTTTATGAACCTTGGGTTAGGTAAACGGTCTTTTGGGCTGAGTGATTGTGTGTGTTGATCAGGTGTTTGAATTGTATTGGCGTGTTCTATGGAGCTAGGAGCTAGCAGAGGAGCTAGGAGCTAGCATAACAAACACGCAGGTGTTTTTATGCAGGATTAATTTGTGGCATATTAAATATAAGCCTGGTTGTGTTGTGGCTAATAGAGTATATATATGTCTTGTGTTTATTTACTGTTGTAGTCATTCCCAGCTGAATATCAGGTCACCCCCGGCTCTCACAGCATCTTCCCTATCTGAATAGCTTCAACTCCCCACTAGTCCTTCACTTGCACTTTACTCATCCACAAATCTTTCATCCTCGCTCAAATTAATGGGGAAATTGTCGCTTTCTCGGTCCGAATCTCTCTCACTTCATGCGGCCATCATTGTAAACAATAGGGAACTTTGCGTATATGTTCAACTGACTACGTCACGCTACTTCCGGTAGGTGCAAGCCTTTTTTTTATCAGATACCAAAAGTTGCAATCTTTATCGTCGTTGTTCTATACTAAATCCTTTCAGCAAAAATATGGCAATATCGCGAAATGATCAAGTATGACACATAGAATAGATCTGCTATCCCCGTTTAAATAAAAAAAATTCATTTCAGTAGGCCTTTAACCTACATCCTTTTATCCGATGTATTAGTAATTAGAAAGAGAGATGTATTAGCAACTGGAAAATAACACAATATTAACAAAAGTCAAAAGAAATGTAATTTGGATGCACTTCCATGCAAAATGCTGGGCCTTAACATGCAAGGTATGTACAGTACGTAGTGACGTCACTGTCAAAGAATGGGGAAATGGCACCATCTTGTGGAATGTTTGCAATTAAAACCGAAGACAAATATATATCCATCCATTCACCCATTTTCTACCGCTTGTCCCTTTTGGGGTCGCTGGAGCCTATCTCAGCTGCATTCGGGCGGTAGGCGGGGTACACCCTGGACAAGTCGGCACCTCATCACAGCAAATATATATGAATATTCCAAAATATTTCTCTCCTACAGTGTTTATATTGGTCTAATGCAGGGGTCGGCAACCCGCGGCTCCGGAGCCGCATGCGGCTCCTTGACCACTCTGATGCGGCTCAGCTACATACATGCCGACCCCCCCGATTTTCCCAGGAGACTTATGGATCTCAGTGTCTCTCATAGATTACTCCCAGGGAAAAAATAATCCTATTTACACTCTAATTACTAAATAAAGGGCATGCCCTAATTGCAATGCAGTAATTGTCCTCTATAGCATTTACATATAGCGTGCCAGTCCAGCCTCATGTTGTTATTCCTTGCACACACAGGGGACAGCAAAGCATACTTACTCATCAGCCACACAGCTTACACTGACGGTAGCCATATCAAACAACTTTAACATTGTTACGTTACAAATATGCGCCACACTGTGAACCCACACCAAAAAAGAATGAAAAATACATTTCTGGAGAACATCCCACCGTAACACAACATAAACACAACACAACCATTACCCAGAATCCCATGCAGCCCTAACTCTTCCGGTCTACATTATACACCCCCGCTACCACCAAATCCCCCCACACATCAACCCCCCCCCCCCCTTCCGTGCGTTGGTTGAGCGGAAGAGTTAGGGCTGCATGGGATTCTGGGTATTGGTACCGTCAGTGTAAGATGTGTGGCTGCTGAGGTAGTAGCCTTGCTGTCAATTACGTGAGGAAACTGAAGCTGCATTCTACATGTGGTCGAGCAGGTACACTGTTAGGGCAGACCGCAGAGGGTACCAATTGCAGTGTCATCACGCTCTGATATTCGGGAGTCTCCCGGGATAAATGAGAGGGTTGGCAAATATAACATCAAATTTCCACATTAAAGTGTGTGCTGGTGCGTGTGTCGGAGACCCCTGGTTAACATAGCACAAAGCATTTAAGCTTTGTATGCGGTGTTTTTCATTTTAAATTTTAGAAATTTTTTTGTGGCTCCCATTACTTTCTTTAATTTGTGAAACTTGCCAAAATGGCTCTTTGAGTGGTAAAGGTTGCCGACCCCTGGTCTAATGTATACATTTTGATTTATTGACCAAACTTTTATATTATGACCACCATGAGTGATTGAGATGAAAACAAGTTACTTAAAAATATAAATAAATATAGGAACGAGCTAGTCTTTTGAACGGCACCTTAACATTTGGCTCCTGTCAATGAGCCATAAACACTATCTCTAGCAAGTACAGTTTGCATCTAGTACTTAATGCAAGAGTAAATATGTGAAGGAGTTTGCTCTGATTTGATTTGATAGAAATATTTTGGCTTTCATTTGTGGCATTAAGAATTTCTCCTGTGTGAGTGGCTCTCTTTTCATCTCTCTGTCATTGTATCTTTTTTCCAATCAGCTCAAAAGCTTAATATTATAATAATTGTACCAATGTGCTGTATTTTAACATTTTGTTATTTTAATCAGTAGACATACTTTCCTCAAGAGAGGCTGTATTTGTCAGACTTGCATGAGCTTGTCCTTAAATGTTGTCTTTTGTTTGTGTCCTGTATTGTTTTCTTTTAGGTGGTATGCAGGGACCTCCACGCCCCCCTCCTGGTCCTCCTGGCCCTCCAGGACCACCACCTGGCCAGGGCCTCCTCCTCCCCCTTGTTCCACCAAATCGTGGTGAGAGGCCACCTCCCCCTGTTCTCTTCCCAGGCCAGTTTGGCCAGCCACCCTTAGGACCCCTGCCTCCAGGCCCCCCACCTCCAGGCTTCGGTCTACCACCTGGACCGCCACCGCCCCAGCAAGGTCCGCCGCCGCCAAGACCCTTCCCTCCACGTCCCATGGGTCCAATTGGGCCACCTTTGGGTTTGGGTTTGGGTTTGGCTCCACCTCCTCACATGGGAGGTCCTCCTCCTGGTGGGCCGCCACCAGCCCCCCATGTCAATCCTGCTTTCTTCCCCCCACCCGGTAGCAACAACATGCCCCTCAACGACAGGGGGCCCCCAGGACCAAATGACCCATACGGACACGGACGCCCACCACCTTATGAGAGAGGAGACTACGGTCCTGGAGGCAGGTGAGTGAAGTGATTGAAAAGTAATATCATAGTTCAATTAGTTTTGTTATGTTGTGAGGTATTTGTGTTGGTGTTTGTGTGTATTCCCAGGGACATGGATTCATCACGGAACCCTCTAAGTGAAGCCGAGTTTGAGGAGATCATGAACAGGAACAGAGCCATCTCCTCGAGTGCTATATCCAGAGCTGTGTCTGATGCCAGTGCAGGTAACACACATTCCACATAGAACCAGACCCTCTACACTCCCTTTAAAAGCAAACCTTATGCCACCCTCTTTTTCTAAATAGCTGACTATGGCAGCGCCATAGAGACGTTGGTGACAGCCATCAGTTTGATTAAGCAGTCCAAAGTATCCGCTGATGACCGCTGCAAGGTCCTGATAAGTTCTCTTCAAGACTGTCTCCACGGCATCGAGTCCAAAAGCTACGGCTCTGCCGCCAGGTAAAGATTAACATTTCATCACAAACTCCTGACAGCTTCTCTTCTTCCATTTTGAGTCTTGATGTTTATCTTTAAGAAGTGATCATGTAAACACTATGCCCAAAAGGCGAGAGCGCTCCAGGGAACGCGATCACAGCCGCTCCAGAGAAAAGAGCAGGCGCCACAAGTCGCGCAGTCGCGATCGGCATGAGGACTACTACCGAGAACGTAGCCGTGAGCGCGACCGCCATCGTGAGAGGGACCGTGACCGAGACCGTGAAAGAGAGAGAGAACGAGAGTATCGACACCGCTAATGGAGGAGTGAGGTGGGTCTATGTCTTGCTATAATAAAATGTCTACACACAGTAATACAGTCTATGCAAACCATGTTAATCAATAGAGCCTTTAAATCCAAAGGAATGACGAAGAAATACGTTTTGACGTTGGGTAAGTTCAAGGTAAGCGTACTGTTAACCATGAGCAACTTTTTTGTTGTGTGAAATTGTCCCACAGGAAAATTTGTCATAATATTTACCATGCAAATTCTGTAAAGTTTGTCAGAGTTTTAACTGTGTTGTCCATGTACGAAAACAAAATATTTCCTGGTAATTGTTTTTGGTCTACAAGCATTTCAAGCTGCTCCTATTACAAATAATCACAATTAAGGGGTTGTATACATCAAGATAGCGTATTAGGCTCAATTCGAATTCTCCCTACTTCACCCTTCCACTTGGCTCTAGCATCTACTGCCATTGCAAAGTATTGCAAATAAGCCCCTATGCATATGGACGTTGATCGAGTCTCGCTACGTCATCAACCCTCGCTGTTTGCCAGCCATGACGTAAATCGGATACAGCAAATGTTTGTTTTCTTTCAAAATGCAGTCGCGGCGATGTTCAGCTTTGCTTGTGCTCTTTTTGTTTTTTTTCGCCTGTATTTATTAAGAAGAATAATAAATAAATAATAAATGGGTTATACTTGTATAGCGCTTTTCTACCTTCAAGGTACTCAAAGCGCTTTGACAGTATTTCCACATTCACCCATTCACACACACATTCACACACTGATGGCGGGAGCTGCCATGCAAGGCGCTAACCAGCAGCCATCAGGAGCAAGGGTGAAGTGTCTTGCCCAAGGACACAACGGACGTGACTAGGATGGTAGAAGGTGGGGATTGAACCCCAGTAACCAGCAACCGTCCGATTGCTGGCACAGCCACTCTACCCACTTCGCAACGCTGCTTAGAAGACAATGTTTTTGGCGAAATCTGCAAGTGCTGGCGCATTAGCTCGCGGTATGTAAAATGTGTTTCATTGTGTATTTGTGTTTGAAGCCAATACTTACGTGCAGTAGCAAAGGTTTGAAGTCTGACTAAACCACCAGTTTCATTATTAAGAATACCATTAGTTACGCTTATTACTTACATTTGTACGCTTCTCTGGGTTTTTGGTCTGTCATCTTCCTCCTTGCACTCGATAGTGTAAGGTCTGCGAGATCACTTTGCTTCGAGGGAGGTATTTTGCCCTCCCCCCCTACCTGGTGGATAATTTGAACACCTCTTGATTGACGTGAATGTGCAAAAACAAGGGCGTAGGAAGGGTATTCGAATTGAGCCTTAATTTCCATTAGTCCACGTTTCTAATTGATGTGTAAAAATAGTTTCATGTTTAATTTTAGCAGCAGGGAATGCCAGTTGACCAGAAAAGTCATGTATTGAGGTAATAATGCTGCATTTAAACATGACACACATGGGGCCTTCAAAAAGTGCTTTATATATTACTAAAATGTACTCCTACTCAAAATGTTCTTTTGATTTTGCCTAATTTGTATTTTGGTAATGTGATTTTATGCATCTTATAAATGTTGCAATCGCTGCACCAAAAACATATCAGTGTTTTTATTTGTATTTTTGGCCATTCTCAGTTAAATCTGTAAACCTTTTTTCAAAATAACTGAATTCTCCAAATAATTATGCAGTTGTCTAGTTCAAATGTGATTTTCTGTATTGATATTTTTGGATCATTGTACCAATCTATATTGACTGTAGGTTGCAAAAAGTGTGGGGATTTCTTCATTTGCTGTATAAACTTACCTGGCAGTATACCTACCAGTTATTATAAAGGCAACGTTTCCAAGATTTAGTGATGTTTTGTAATCAATTGCATTGGTTAGGACTCGTTGATCAATCGGGTTCTTACGTTGCATCACTTTTGATGTTGTTTTGGAACGTATTTTGGTGTTTACTCCGAAAGCACAAAGTTGTTCTAAAGACGCCTCTCTTCACGTGTAGATAATCATCTGTATATTCCTGATGCATGTTTTGTTATCAATTTATTCTAAATGAAGCTGATTAAATGTCAAATAAATGTAAAGTACTTAACAACTATGGTTATTTCAAAAGGTAGCTGTCGGTGATTTACAATTTACAATCATATGACATTTTTGGATAATAATACTATAATTTAAAACGTATGACACTGTGTCCAGTGAGAACCTCTTATATAAATATGATCTATTTGGACTCCCCATTAAGTAGCTCAGTCTTTTTTGTTTGGGATCCTTTCATTCTCATCTTTAGTTAGAAATAGGATCTTTTTTCCCCTCCAAAACATTCTGTTAAGAACAAAGATCCTCAGTGGACACATGGTCATTTATTTTCATTTTCTATAGTGCATTCCAATTGAAAAAAGGAAATGGGCAAAAATGTTAATGTACTAAAGGCCAAATATGTCAACTTTCTATGTGTGTGGTGTCAGAGCGTGTACATGACCAAAACATTTCTGTGTTGATTACCTTATTTGGTACTGTCTTTGTTTTAAGGTTGCAATTGATTCTCATGTTTGCAGTGATTCTGTCATGCTGTGTAGTCCCTGTGAGGCAACCACTTAGTACAGTGGTACCCTAGTTTTCGTTAGTTATTAATTCCAAAAGGGCAAATGAAAACCGAAGCACTTTTTTCCATAAAAAATAATGTAAATCCAGTAAGCCCGTTCTAGCCACCCAACAAAATATAAAATTAATAAAGGAAACATTTAGGAACACTTATCTTTATTGAAGACTCTTGTTGGGGAAGACGTCGGGAGGCATTTTCTTCAGCAAGTGTGTTTCACAATTACCAAAGACATGGGATTCTTTAATGTACTCAATTCTGCGGAATGATACACCGGCAGAGATGAACTAGTTAAGGGCAGTGTTAAACCGTACGATAACCAGAACGCTATACTAAATTTTCTTGAAATGCTACAAAAAGTGGGGTGTACGAAAACGCAGGGTACCACTGTATCTGCTAAATAAATGTGACCCTTATGAGTGTTGACACAGGATAGCTTTCAAAGATCAATAATTGTTGTATTGCTCTCACATAGCGAAATCATTGTAAGTTTGAGGATGCTGTTGCCTCACAGGCATTACAAGAACTGTAAGGTCAACAGACCAGTTTTGACCCCCCAGGATTTCACGATGTTGCGATCACATCAATTAACGCAAATTACGCGTTGCCTTGTCATTTTTTCAAATGTCCACAATTTCCCTGTACATTGGCTAATGATCAACATTTTTACCAACCAATCACTTACTTGTTTACTTTGACAGAGATCCATTCATTCACTAATTTATTACTCATTTACCAACAAAAATCACAGCTATAGGTCTTTCTCAGCGGTTACTCAATGTTGTCACAGAAAATGCGGATAAACGTGTTGGAACACAAACGAAAGTTTACGATCGACTTTCAACCGTAAGACGTGCACAAATGCGCACGAGAATGTCTGCAGCTTGTGGACGACCGAGCAAACATCATGATAATAACGAGACAATATAATATTTTTGGTTTTAAAAACTATGCATGCATAAGTCTGAATTGGTCACATGTGTAAACAAACATATTAGCAGATGAAAAACACTGTTGGTTAAGATATGTAGGTATATATGCTAAGCGCGAATGTACACTTAATTAGTAACGATAATATTGAAAATAACTAATAGGCCTATGTACATTTAAGTAACTTAAAAGTGAGCACACTCTCTTCATCCATTTTTACAAAAGTCTGTCGTGTAAGGGGGATACTAGAAATGAAGATTGGATATACTCATAGTAGTCGGTGTACAAATTATGTACGGTAGTAATGTCTGTCAATGTACAAACATTTTTATTTTAAATGCAACTAAGGGATCTTTTGTTATTTGTTGAAATGCTGTGGTTTTTGGGGTTAGAGTTACAAAAAGCACTTAATACACTTACTACAAATTAATAAAATCACAAGCGGAGGTAATGTCATTAAAAGAAATACGCCTTACAAACACTGCAACTTTTGCTGCAACTTTTTAAAAATGTTGCCATGAAATCAGACATTTTAAGCCACAACAATCACAAAACAATTCTGCGAAATCCTGGAGGGACTGGTTAGTGTCATCATCATTGGGTGCTTTGACGTTGGTCCGATTTGAATTTGTTTGCTGTGCTACTATCATTAACCTACGTGTATATAACTAGCTACCGAGCAGTTGCACTTGTAAGATTTACATAGTTCAGTTAGGTACAAATCACATGGGCCTGTTTGTTTGAAAGTCTTATAAATGTGACAGGTTTCTGTGTATTTGTTACTTCTAGGCATAAACGCATATTTTAGAGGAATATATATGAAATTAGTGTCATCAGTCAGGCTTTCATCTGATTTATACATCCATTGTGTTTGGTAATGGTATATTCACGTGACTGTGATTGTGGCAATGAGTTGGAATAATTAAGTCATGTAAATGAAGCACACATTTAACTTGAAAAATTATACGTAAATGCAGATTACAAAAACAAAACCAGCCATACATTTCAAAAACCTCAGAGAGACATTGAAGGGGAGGGAGACATGTTGCATAGTGTGTAATATATTTATCATGAAAATTGTACAAATGTTTGCAGTCATTTGATGCTGTATTAATTGAATGAGTAGCATGTCTAATGAATATTGTGTATGATGGATGTCTGTACAAGTGTACTTTTCACTTTATAAAACAGCTGGCAAAAATGTGCATAAAGACAATACATTAACATGGCAAATTGTAGAAATAAGTAGCTTTTACAAAAACATGGTCCCTTGTTGGCACTTTGTGTAATACCATCAGGAAAATGTATATCACATGCATACTTTTTTGGCTACAACATCTTTAAACCTGGGAGAAATAACAAGTATTCAGGTTTTGTACTCATGGATTGTAACCAGATTGTAAGTATTCTCAGGGTATTGAATCAATTGCAACCAGACTGTTTGTTATCTTTGAAAATGTTTTGCCTCTCATTTGAGCAGACTTCATCATTTCCTGCTCAAAGACTAAATAGGACAGTTCTTGTCTGAAGGGATGACTGTCATTTGATGGCAGAAGTCTCACTTCACTGTATTTTACTAGATTGTCTTTTTGCATCCCAAAAGAGTCAAGCCATAATACCTGCATCCCACATCCTCCCCTCAGACTACAGTTGTCCTATCAAGCCTTTGACCATGAACTGATGAAGCCTGCTCGGATTAGAGTCAAATAATTTCCTAAAACAACCTTAACAGTCCAGTTAAGTGATTCAATGCCCTGCAAATACAATGACCTGATGAATGAGAACATTCTCAGGCAGATGGTAAGCTTAGCATAAAATTACTAAAATAAGAAATGAGAACAAGAGACAAAAACTATGTTTATTCAAAACTGCATTAAACTCAAAACAATCTGTTGTAAAACCATTGCCTGAAAAAAAAATCCTAATTTGTCCTTCAGGTCATTTTCTATCAGACAATTACTATCATGACCTCAGAGTGGTAAAGGCATAAAGGCTTTTATCTTTGAACGTGTTATCCCCTACTACCCAGAAAGGATGCAGTACGACAGAGGTTTTATGTTTAGTAGCAGATCCTAGGGGTTAGGCGATGCAAAATTTAGACGCTACACTATTAATTGGAATTTGAAATGCCCTACGACGGGGAAGGATCAGGCAAGCATTAAAGGGAAACTGCACTTTTTGGGGGGGAATTTTGCTTATTGTTCACAATCATTACGAAAGACAAGACAATATGTTTTTTATGCATTTTAACTTGTAAATAAAAGTCAGCTTATAATGGAGTCAATGGGAGGTCCTCTACCCGCCTATGAATCTAACGAAACATCCAAAAAGCGCCAACAATACTTAATTCACATTACGTGACTTGAATATTAAACACATATTAGCGATATTATTATAAGCGCTAACGCAGACAAACTATTTTTAGCGGCGCCGTGATCAGAGGAAGCTAATAACTTGTGCTGCTGTAATGACATCAGCGGCTGGTGAGCTGCTTTCCCGCCTCAAAGCTTGCGAAAGTTTATTTTAGATCATAAATAATGCTTCTCACCTGGATAGTAGAAGGATGAAGACATAATCTGACGAAATGGTCAACTTTGGCATCCAATTTAGACCTAGAATGGAGATTAAAAAAACACAAAGATGCTTGATCTGGGCTTGGGTCCACCCCACTTTTTTCTTCGTGAGAATCAAGAGTAATTCTAAATCTAAGTGGGAATATATGAACAGCCGAGCAGTCGGCATCATAGTGACAGCATATATTGTAAGCAGACTTTTGAAGGCATGTATTTTACTATTTAAAATGCATTGAAAAAACAAAAACGTGTAAGTATTGTGAATGATAGGCAAAATTCTAAAAAAAAAAAAAAAAAAAAAGTGCAGTTCCCCTTTACGACAAAGACAAAAGCAGTTTTGCCTTCCTGGCCAACCTCTGCAGCACTAGTGTGTTGTTGGAGGACTTGTTCAACTGTGTTGCCGATTTCAAAGACAAAAAGCTTTTTGCCTTTGTCATCATGAGGTCATGACAGTATAAATGTCTGACAAAATGACACCAAAGACAGATTTAGACTTTAGATTAGCCTGTGTTATTAGTTGGAATGATTGCAGTTTTGAATATATCGATGACTCACCATTTTTGTGTCTCTTATTTTTTCCCCATTTGCATTTTGATGCTGTACTTATTATTTGGTTACAATATACCAGCGCACAATGTAAGTACTTGTCATTCTCTGCGGGAATCCATGTTAGAGCACAAGAACAATTTCCTGTTTGTATGACATGCTCACGTCCATGCTGGGCCTGGACAGAACACAATCCAGTGGCCACACACTAACAAGTGTATCATGTATTTATTCGTATGTACAGTGGTACCTCGGTTTTAGTTATGCTACCAAAAAATTGGATGAAGATGTTTCCCTTAAAGATAATGTCAATCCAATTAATTTGTTCCAGTCACCCACAAGTACAAAACCAGTGAAGTTGGCACGCAGTGTAAATCGTTAATAAAAACAGAATACAATGATTTGCAAATCCTTTTCAACCTATATTCAATTGAATAGACTGTAAAGACAAGATACTTAACGTTCGAACTGGAAAACTTAATTTTTTTGCAAATATTAGCTCATTTGGAATTTGATGCCTGCAACATGTTTCAAAAAAACTGGCACAAGTGGCATAAAAGACTGAGAAAGTTGAGGAATGCTCATCAAATGCTTATTTGGAACATCCCACAGGTGAACAGGCTAATTGGGAACAGGTGGGTGCCATGATTGGGTATAAAAGAAGCTTCCATGAAATGCTCAGTCATTCACAAACAAGGCTGAGGCGACGGTCACCACTTTGTGAACAAATGCGGGACCAAATTGTCGAACAGTTAAAGAACAACATTTCTCAACAAGCTATTGCAAGGAATTTAGGGATTTCACCACCGACAGTCCGTAATCTCATCAAAAGGTTCAGAGAATCTGGAGACATCACTGCACGTAAGCGATGATATTACGGACCTTTGATCCCTCAGGCAGTACTGCATGAAGAAGTGACATCAGTGTGTATAGGATATCACCACATGGGATCAGGAACGCTTCAGAAAACCACTGTCAGTAACTACAGTTTGTCACTACATCTGTAAGTGCAAGTTAAAACTCTACTATGCAAAGTGAAAGCCATTTATTAACAACACCCAGATACGCCGCCGGCTTCGCTAAGATGGACTGATGCAAAGTGGAAAAGTGTTCTGTGGTCTAACGAGTCCACATTTCAAATTTGTTTTTGGAAACTGTGGACGTCGTGTCCTCCGGACCAAAGAGGAAAAGAACCATCCGGATTGTTATAGGCGCAAAGTTCAAAAGCCAGCATCTGTGATGGTATGAGGGTTTATTAGTGCCCAAGGCAGGTTTTGAAGCAATATATGTTGCCATCCAAAGTTAAAGTCCGAACGATCGTTACACACACACACTAGATCTGGTGAAATGTGTTCTTTGCATTTGACCCATCCCATGTTCACCCCCTGGGAGGTGAGGGGAGCAGCAGCACGCGCTGCGCTCTGGAATCATTTGGTGATTTAAGCCCCAATTTCAACCCTTGATGCTGAGTGCCAAGCAGGGAGGCATTTTTTAAAGTCTTTGGTATGACTCGGGTTTGAACTCACCACCTTACAGTCTCAGGGCGGACACTCTAACCACAAATCTAATCACTGAGCTGCAACGTTATCATGGACGCCCCTGCTTATTTTAGCAAGACAATGCCAAGCCACATGTTACGACAGCGTGGCTTCTTAGTAAAAGGGTGCGTACTAGACTGGCCTGCCTGTAGTCCAGACCTGTCTCCCATTGAAAATGTGTGGCGCAATAGGAAGCCTAAATTACCACAACGGCATACTTGCCAACCTTGAGACCTCCAATGTGGGGGGTGGGGGCGTGGTTAAGAGGAGAGTATATTTACAGCTAGAATTCACCAACTCAAGTATTTCATATATATATATATATATATATATATATATATATATATATATATATATATATATATATATATATATATATATATATAAAAGAAATACTTGAATTTTAGTGTTCATTTATTTACACATATACACACACACAACACTCATCTACTCATTGTTGTACTTGAAAGTACAATGCTTTGTTAAGGGTTGAATTGTCCATCCTCTTTCTATTCTCTGTCACTATTTTTCTAACCATGCTGAACACCCTCTCTGATGATGCATTGCTGTGTGGCACGCACAAAAGTGCTTTCATCAAATGCACGAGAGTGTGGAATCTTCCATCTCTCCCTAGCATGGCCCAAAACCGGTCAATCCTTGCTTCCTGGGGAAGATCTTCCCCGGCAAGCAATTGGTACTCCAGTACTTGTACCCGGAGGCTGGTCAGGTCCAATCGCAGCTGCGGCAGCCTTTTTTTGGGGGGGCGTGGCCTCCAGCTCTGGCTGAATACCGGGAGTTTGTCGGGAGAAAATCTCTGTCGGGAGGTTGTCGGGAGAGGCGCTGAATATCGGGATTCTCCCGCTAAAAACGGGAGGGTTGGCAAGTATGCACAACGGAGACCTCGGACTGTTGAACAACTTAAGCTGTACAGCAAGCAATAATGGTAAAGAATTCCACCTGAAAAGCTTCAAAAATTGGTCTCCTCAGTTCCTAAACGCTTACTGAGTGTTGTTAAAAGGAAAGGCCATGTAACACGGTGGTAAAAATGCCCGTGTGCCAACTTTTTTGCAATGTGTTGCTGCCATTAAATTCCAAGTTACTGATTATTTGCCAAAAAAAAAATAAGTTTCTAAGATCGAACATTAAATATCTTGTCTTTGCAGTCTATTCAATTGAATATAAGTTGAAAAGGATTTGCAAATCATTGTATTCTGTTTTTATTTACGAATTACACAACGTGCCAACTTCACCGGTTTTGCGTTTTGTATGAGCACAAAACACATTTTGAGATTTCACATGCAGAAAACAATGTTAAATACTTAGTTAGAACTGATGAAGGAAATGACAAACATGTCATATCAACTTTACTTTTTATTTATAACTTTGTTAGCGGAGAAGGAAAGAGTGACACGGACCCCACCTTTCTGCTTTGTTTTGAGTTCTTTCTTGAATTCAGTAGTGTTTTTCACCTTACTGTCAAAGTTCTTGCACTTTCAACTTATTCAGCTATTGTATTCAATAGAAAAGAACACAGACTTTTAGTTGGAAAAGAACTACAGTAATACTTCAACTTACTCAATTGGTTCTATGACCAAGCTCGTAACTCAAATTAGCGTCGCCTGTTGAAATATATTGAAATCAATTTTATCCAAAACATCACAATTTTGGCATGTACCATGCCATTTAGAAAGAAAAACAAAGTTTTAGATATTTTATGAAAAACAATACAAATAAAATGTAGTGCAGACTACAGTAGTTTTATGAAGAAATGTAATAATAATGTACAGTATTTACCTTGAGAGGTAAATGGAGATTTTGCACTAGAAGTGGTCGTTCAAACTTTGGATGGCGGACTAAAACGGTATCTCCTATTAGCCGTTTCCCTGTTTGTTTTGGTGTCCTTGGCTGCAGCTTCAGTGTGATGCCGACGGTCTGTGTCCGAGCTGCCTCGCCTGGTCGGCTGGACGATCGGTCGTGTTTTTGATTGTTATGGGGTGTAACGGTTTTGTGGATACCGCTGTATTTCTGTTTCAAAGTCTTTACAATAATACCGTGACGTTATCAAACAAAAACTTGGTTGCTAGTTTTTTTATGGTTCTTTAGCTTTGGCCGGGTCTGAAAATAAACTACATCTCCCAGAATTACCTGTGCAGCGCAGGACCGGCAAGGTGGGGGTGTTAAATGCTGTTCGCAGGAACTGAAGTGTGTTTGTAGTAGATGAGAAGAATTGCTGTTTTGGACATTTCATCAAAATCTGTCCATAACTTTTTTAGTTATGTTGCTAGCGAACAGACAAACAAAACCTGGCGAAAACATAATCTCTCTGTTGGAGGTAATAAACTCTGCGTTCTGCAAAGAAAAGAGCACCACTTTCGTCTTGAGCGTTTCCTACGCGACACACCCAGCTGGTCATGTCGCAAAAAAACCTTTACATTGCGGTAAATGCGAATAAACTGAAAAAAATACTGGATGAATCCTCAATCCATCCATTCATTTTTCCACCGCTTGTCTCTCTCGATGTCGCGGGGGTACTGGAGCCTATCCAGCTGCACTCAGGCGGTAGGCAGGGTACACCCTTGGCTGGACAAGTCCCCACATCATAAACGGTCACTCAGAAAATATATTTGAAGCCAGCAAAGCCAAACATCAGTTCATGAGGTATTTACATTATTACAAGTTTTTGTTAGTTAACTTTTCTGAGAACATGCATTTTTCAAACTAATATAAACATGTCCACTGTTGAGAGGATAATGCTTCTCAGGAAGTAAAAGTTGAAAGACACTAAAGTGAACATTCTTGTTTTACACTGGATGGTTAATAGTTTGATTTGCAACACTAAATTGGCCCTAGTGTGTGAATGTGGTCTGTCTATCTGTGTTGGGCCTGCAATGAGGTGGCGACTTGTCCAGGGTGTACATTGCCTTCCGCCCGAGTGCAGCTGGGATAGCCTCCTGCCTCCCCGCCACCCTTAAAGGGACAAGCGGTAGAAAATGGATGGATGCATTTACATTGTCAATTTAAAGACACAACTAGGTCTTTTTTTTTATATTGGCTTGAAACTGTTTCTGCACAATTCTTTGCACTTAAACACACATGTTTATAGTAATAGATATGATTAGAACATTTGGGTATTATGTTTGTGTTCAATTACAGTATGTGTGTTTATCTTAAACATCCCTGCCACTTTATTTTACACACTATGCATTTTTTGGGACATATACCACAATAATAATCGGACCATGGCCTTAAGGGATGTTTAGGATAAACACACTTGCTGTAATTGAACACTAACATAATGCTAATATGTTCTAGTCATATTTATTACGACAAACAAGTATTTTTAAGTGCTAAGAATTGTGTGGGAACATCCACGGTGTCTCTCAACTTTTACTTTCATATAAGCAGTGTCCTCTACAGCTCACATTATTTCTATCAGTTTTTAAAATGCGGTTTCTCAGGAAACTCACATTTTAACTTTTAATAATGTAAATACCTCACAAATAGTCGTTTAGCTTTACTGGCATCATCTTTTCCGGGTGATGGTAGCTTATCTAGGAGCTTCGATGTGCAGCAATTGCTAAAAAGTTATGAATAGATTTTGAAAAGAAAAATACTCTTATCGACTACTAAGTGGAACACACTTCACTTCCTGCTTTCTCTTTCGCTAAACGCCCCCACATTACGGACCGCGCTGCGCAGAGGATTCTAAGCGGAGTAGTTTATTTTCAGACCCGCCAAAGTAAAATAGCCAAAAAAAAACTACTCACCAAGTCTTCAATTGATACCGTCACGCGTCACGGCATTATTGAGAAGATTTTGAAACCGTAATACTGCGATGCCTACTAAACCGTTTCATCCCTACTTAATATCGTGATAATATCGTACCGTGAGATTTTGATACCGTTACATCCCTATTATTTGTGTCTTTTTCTGTTCTGTGGGTGTCCAGCGCTTTTTCTCGATGCTCTCCTTCGCACTCCCTCTCTTTGTTTAACATGGATGAAGATCAGGGTCGTGTCAACCTATGGCTGTGGGATGTTCCTGACTATTGCCGGCCGGATGTTTTGAGCCTGATTTTGTGGGTTCTTACTGGTTTTCGCTTCGCCAGCTAGCGGTGAGAGGCTAGTAACTCTTCTTTTTTTTTTTTTTACTTTAAACATACTTGGAACTCAAGTTTTATGAACACAACTTAATGCAGAATTAAAATCCCAGAGACCGCTGATTTCTCCAAATACTGAGTTAGAGCACTTGTGTATTGAAGTACCACTTTACCGTCAACCAGGGATTATGTCATAGAGGGGCGACTGAGTAGAATGGTTTCTGGGCGAGGAATTGAGGGCGGGCAAATGCAGATATATCATGTACTTATGTTTGTAATGAAGACAACTATACTCTCGCAAACACACGGGATTCTTTGTTTAAGCACTCAATTACACATAAATGATACACGGGTAAACAGCCTACAGCGCAATGTTTACGGTCTATAAAAACCGATGCAAACTTTTGGTAAGAAAAATATTAATCGAAAACCATATTCTGCGCAAAGTGGGGCGTACAAAAACCTGAGGTACTACTGTATATGTAAAGTCTGAACACAGTAATGACTTTTTGCTGGCAAAGTGATTGTCAAGTGTGCCCAGCCCTTGTGTGCGCGTTCACGCTTCACACTGTCAGTGTGTAGTGACGTGTAGCCGTGTGGTGAGGGGGGAGAGAGTGTTGACTGTTGCGCTGCCTCGAGACCAAACTCCACCCTCCGTTTTGACACCTTTCAGCTCGCCACCTTTACACCATTGGACAGAAGGACAAAAGGAGGAGGGACTTCAGCACCCCCACCCAACACAACGTGCATGAGTGGACACTCAAACCACAAGGATGCCATCTCTTCCTCTACCATCTCTCCTCACGTTCTCCGCCTCCTCTGCCCATCCTTCTCTCTCTCTGTTCATTTAGTGTGCAGAGTGGATGAAGGACCATGCCCCCAGCCCCTTTCTCTCTCCCTCTCCACCATATGTAAGGCTACTATCTTTCCACTCTTACTTTTATAATGTTTTATTTCATGTGATGTGTGCTTATTATCTCTCTGTGGCAACAAAACAATAAAAGTGGCCCACTTTTCCTCTTGACAGAAGACACACATGACAGACATCCTTGTTTTTGTTTTTTTGATTTGCTACTGTACTGTGTACACTTGGTTTATTAGAGAGCAGTTTTTATATAGGGTACATGCTGTTTTCTCAACCCCTCCCCTCCTTATTCATTCTTCTCATGCTTAGTATGTTTATAAATGTCTCTCTGCGTTAAGTCTAGATGGTGTTGTAATAAAACATGTTTACTGAGGTACACGTTTTGGCAACTGGCTCGTTTATATGAAATGTATTTTACTTTTACTGAAGATTGATGTTGTCGAGCACTGTAGGTATCCCTTTTTTATTTAATGGATGCCTTTTATTTCAAGGTAAGACTAAAGTATTGAATGTACTATTGTGCGCTGACCCCCTTGACAAATGTGTATATGCATATTACTTGAACCACTGAATGCATCATTTTGCTGTTTTTGTGTTTGTGTGTGTGTACTTGTGCCAGATAACTAAAGTAATTTTTTTTTTTTACATTCATTTTTTTTGATAGTTATTGAAATTCCGTTGACGTTACTGTAGTTTCCAGTCATTGTACTGCAGCTTTAAATTATACTGCACTGTAATGCTTTCCTGCTGTGCAGAAGCACTTCATATTCACAAGCACAGTTGGCACCCTATTTTATTTGTCCATTTTATCTGTATTGTTAGCATATAACATATTTTGATATGGTTTGATTTTCTTGTGGCTTTTTGTTTTTTTATGTGAATAGTTTTCTTTTCAAAATGCATGTTTCTATTGGGATGACTTTGCTGAAAGATGCCTCAATGGAAGGCATTGTACTCATTGAGCATTACTGTTGTACAGCTTTTTTTTTTATTGTAAGTCAAACATTTAAAATAATTGTATTGTCCTGGCAGCAGTATTTTATCAGTGTTCTATGTTCACATGTTGATCATGTGCAGTAACTGTGAAACACAAAACGGGTCAAAGTTGCCTCAAAAGGGGGTCCCTGGACACCTCATTTGTGCTAAAATGAGCTTTAAAGCTCTACAATGTGTGTTTGCACCATGTATGTTTGCACTTCTGTTCTCCACAGTGCACAAGGTAAGTGTTTGCAGGTATTATTTACTACACAAGAAGAGGAGAGACATTCAGGTGCAATTGTTACTATTTTTACTACTATACTTGAATCTTAAACTGGCAGTTGATTGTAACATTTGCAAGGCAATAATTTACAGATTACTAGGATTTTCTTCTGAGTTAGTATGAGAGGAGCTATTTTACTACAGAAAAAACCTGCAATTGGGCAGCAGTACAAATATTTTTGCTTATAAAATATTTTAAATTAATGCCATGTAAAGCGGTATTTTATGTGAATGGAAAGATCAAGGCTGGCCAAAAATAAATATTACAAGTTCACTTTGGTTTGTGGCTTTTTTTTTTCCTCTTTCTTTTCTTACATGGTTTTACTCAATAACTGCTGATTTGCCATTACTCAACATTTACCGATAATTTCTAATCATTTGCTATTGTGACAGGCAAATCCGACAATTTAGTTGTATTACAAAACTTTTTTTTTTGGAGTATTGGAGGATTTCTTAAATGCTTTGTAAATGTATATGAATGGAAAGTTCAAGACTGCCCAAAAAGGAATATTACAAAATCTCTTGAGGCTTTTTTACATGAACTGAAATTAACTAATTTGCAAGTTCTCCTTATCAAAATCATCTTTATTGGCCACGTATGTCACAATTTGCTCTTGTAACAGAGATAAATCCCACAATTGTGCTTATTATAACACATTTTTAATACTATTGTAAGTTTCATGTATTCAGACAAATTTCTTACATGAAACCGTATTTTATGTAAATAGGAAAAACAAAGGCTGCTCAAAAATTTTATTAAATTGTTTTGTGGCTTTTATTTTTACATTTACTCAAATAACTACTGTTTATTTGCAAGTCCTCCATAAAATGTACTACTAATGTGTCAATCAAAATCATCTTTATGGGCCTTGTACGCAAGTTGCTCGTGTAATATAGACAAATCTCACAAAGGCACTTATTATAAAACCACAGTTGTGCTTATTATAAAACATTAAATGCTATTGTAGGTTTACTTATATTCAGACAAAATTCCTTAAACAGTATTTTGTGAGAATGGAAAATTCAAGGCCGCTCAAAAATGTATTTTGACTTTATTTTATTTTTTTAGAATAACTCAAATAATTACTGTATTCGCAATTCTCGCTTCACATTTGTCGATAACTTGTAAATAGTTGCTCTTGTAACATAGTCACCAACTTGTGACTTGAAAGGTTTTCTTAAATTCAGAAAAATGCCTGTATAAAACAATATGTTTGCATAGAAAGATTAAGGCTGTCCAAACAGTTAATATAACAGTGTTTTGTGGCATTTTATTTTATATTTAGTTGTATTTAATTAATTCGCAATTGCTGCTTAATATGTACTAATAATTGAATAATAATCACTAATAAATATGAGCGATCTTTAAAATATGATTCCCTAATTTGTAGCTCGTCACTCGTCATCAATCTTCTTTGCTCGATGATTATACCTATTTTGTCATGTAAATTGTATAAAGTGTGTAAAGAAATATTTGAAACTTGCTTGTGGTAACCTGATTCACGCCGGATACAATAATCCGTTGCACTTCCTGTGCTACCGGACGTGCAGTTGATTGATTGAAGCTTTTATTAGCAAATTGCAAGGAAATAAAATACATTTTATGAATCGGTAAGGGACAAGCGGTAGAAAATAGATGGGTACAGTTTACAGCGTGCAGTACATATTCCGTACCCGAGTAAATAATGCAATTTGTTTAAATCGGGGTTTTGATTGAAACTTATTAGTAGATTGCACAGTACAGTACATATTCCGTACAATTGACCACTAAATTGTAACACCCGAATAAGTTTTTCAACTTTAAATCGGGGTCCACGCTAATCAATTCATGGTGCGACTGAGCAGAACTATCAGAATCAGAAATACTTTATTAATCCCCGAGGGGAAATTAAATCGGCACAATACAGTCATCATACAAATCCCTCATCAAAACTAGACTCACTAATAAACATAATAGCAGTGTTGCTGCTATTGGTTGATTGAAACTTTTATTAGTAGATTGCACAGTACAGTACATATTCCGTACAATTGACCACTAAATGGTAACACCCGAATAAGTTTTTCCAACGTGTTTAAGTCGGGGTCCACGTTAATCAATTCATGGTATTGCCATTTAATTAATAACGGGGGTAAAAAAAAATGGAATTTGTCAAATAAGACCTATTGTTTTACAAATAAGGCCACGGTACGAAGACTGTCTTGTGATGTAAATTGAATAAATCCATCCATTTCCTACCGCTTGTCCCTTTCGGGGTCGCGGGGCGTGCTGGAGCCTATCTCAGTTGCATTATAAAGTAGTGTAATTGAAAAACAACATACCGGAACGCAGAACTATTGCAGCAACCTGATGCACACCGGACATGAATACACGTTGCACTTCCTCTTCTACCGGAAGTGCAGCTGTGTTGTTAGTATTGCCATGTAACTGTTAAAACGACGCGCGGCAGAAATATGGAGTTTCTTTGTCAAACAAAAACAAGAAGCGCTTTTTAAATATTTCAAGGCGTAAATGGACGTAATTTCCCGTGTAATATGTTTAAAAAGATGACCGAATTTGGTCCAGATTCCGGGGGGCGCGTTAAGGTAAACAAAGGAGAGCGGCAGTCATTTCCTTTCCTCGTCATCACGTCTTCTACTATTTGCCTTCTTCTTGTGCAGGGAGTCACTATCGTGAAGCCTATCGTGTTTGGAAATGTCGCCCGCTACTTTGGGAAGAAGCGAGAGGAAGACGGACACACTCATCAGTGGTCTGTGTACGTCAAGCCCTACAGAAACGAGGTAAAAACGGATTCATACTCACGTATTCATGACTTTTAAACAACAACACTCTACTTACCGTGAATTGATTAACGTGGACCCCGAATTAAACACGTTGAAAAACTTATTCGGGTGTTACCATTTAGTGGTCAATTGTACGGAATATGTACTGTACAATCTACTAATACAAGTTTCAATCAAATCTGTCTGTCCAGGATATGTCAGCATATGTGAAGAAGATCCAGTTTAAGCTACACGAGAGCTATGGCAACCCCTTGAGAGGTGAGTGCGTTAAAAAGCACATTTGCTGGCAATATGTTTGTTGGCATGTTCCTTTTTGTGCAGTGGTGACCAAGCCGCCGTATGAGATCACAGAGACCGGATGGGGAGAGTTTGAGATCATCATCAAGATCTTCTTCATTGACCCCAATGAAAGACCTGTGAGGAAACACCAACTCAGCCTACAGGACACACTTAGATGCTATTCAATAGTCATATGTAGAGATGTCCGATAATATCGGCCGATAAATGCTCTAAAATGTAATATCGGAAATCTTCGGTTTCAAAAAGTTAAATTTATAACTAAAACGCCGCTGTGTACACGAACGTAGGGAGAAGTACAGAGCGCTAATAAACCTTAAAGGCACTGCCTTTGCATGCCGGCCCAGTCACATAATATCTACGGCTTTTCACACACACAAGTGAATGCAAGTCATACTTGGTCAACAGCCATACAGGTCACACTGGGGGTGGCTGTATAAACAACTTTAACACTGTTACAAATATGCGCCACACTGTGAAACCACACCAAACAAGAATGACAAACACATTTCGGGAGAACATCCGCACCGTAACACAACATAAACACAACAGAACAAATACCCAAAACCCCTTGCAGCACTAACTCTTCCGGGATGCTACAATATACACCCCCCGCTACCCCCCCTCCCCCACACCTCACCTCAACCCCGTTACCCCAACCCCACCCACCTCAACCTCCTCATGCTCTCTCAGGGAGAGCATGTCCCAAATTCCAAGCTGCTGTTTTGAGGCATGTTAAAAAAAATAATGCACTTTGTGACTCAGTGCCATGTTTGCATTTTTTTTCCAAAACTTGAGTTGATTTATTTTGGGAAACCTTGTTACATTGTTTAATGCAGTGTTTTTCAACCTTTTTTGAGCCAAGGCACATTTTTTGCGTTAAAAAAATCCGGAGGCACACCACCAGCAGAAATTGTTAAAAAAAACGAAACTCAGTTGACAGTAAAAAGTTGTTGTCGCAATTGTCGGATATGAATTCAAACCATAACCAAGCATGCATCAATATAGCACTTGTCTCAAAGTAGGTGTACTGTCACGACCTGTCACATCCCGCCGTGACTTATATTGAGTTTTTCTGTGTTTTCCTGTGTGTGGTGTTTTAGTTCTTGTCTTGCTCTTCTATTTTGGTGTTGATTGTCATGTCATGTACGGATGTACTTTGTGGACGCCATCTGCTCCACATGCTGTAAGTCTTTGCTGTCGTCCAGCATTCTGTTTTTGTTTACTTTGTAGCCAGTTCAGTTTTAGTTTCGTTCTGCATAGCCATCCCTAAGCTTCAATGCCTTTTCTTAGGGGCACTCACCTTTTGTTTACTTTTGGTTTAAGCATGAGATACCTTTTTATCTGCACACTGCCTCCCGCTGTTTCCGACATCTACAAAGCAATTACCTACCAGGTGCCACCTTTGATTGATTGATTGAGACTTTTATTAGTAGGTTGCACAGTGAAGTACATATTCCGTACAATTGACCACTAAATGGTAACACCCGAATAAGTTTTTCAACTTGTTACCTACTGATATGGAAGAGTATTACACGGCTACTCTGCCGAGCTCTAGGCAGCACCGACACTCAACAACAACACATCATTTGCAGATTATGATTACTGGTTTGCAGAAAATATTTTTAATCCAAATAGGTGAAATTAGATGATCTCCCACGGCACACCAGACTGTATCTCACGGCACACTAGTGTGCCGCGGCACAGTGGTTGAAAAACACTGGTTTAATGCATCCAGCGGGGCATCACAACAAAATTAGGCATAATAATGTGTTAATTCCACGACTGTATATATCGGTATCGGTTGATATCGGAATCAGTAATTAAGAGTTGGACAATATCGGATATCGGCAAAAAAAGCCATTTCTATTCATATGTTTGCCTCTCCAGGTGACCCTGTACCATCTGCTGAAGCTTTTCCAGTCGGACTCCAGTGCCATGCCAAAGAAGACAGTGGTGTCGGAGTTCTATGATGAAATGGTGAGGCTGCTTTGGCAATCCAGACTGGAGCAGTGCATGTTTTCATATTTGATTTCCGTTTTGTGGCCTCAGATCTTCCAGGATCCTACAGCAATGATGCAGCAGCTCCTGACCACAACGAGACAACTCACACTGGGAGCCTACAAACACGAGACAGAGTGTAGGTGCTCACACCTGCTGTTAGAATGATCACAGCTTGTATTATACATGAGTTATTGGGTGGATGATAAAAGTACACTTCAGTCACTAACTGTCCTACAAAGAAGATGAGGTAGAATAATACATCATTTTAGTTATAATAGAGAACACACAAACCTTTATTTGTGAAATCCAAAAATACGGAAACTTAATGAACTGGTGCAGCTGCAAACAGCAAACGTAATGTATAAAGCGAACAATAACAACAACAAAATAATGGCTTTAAATGGCATCAAAACACGTTAAATGTTCAAACAATTGCAATTGGCAACAAAAAAGACAACAAAACAAACCACCCGACCCAGTTTTTCCTATTAGCGGAAAAAAATGCACTTCAAGATGTTTGATATTTATTGAAGTGCATTTTTTGCTAACAGAAATTGAGAGTTCATTTAATTTACTATTTAATTAACCTATTTAGCGAATTAAGTTATTGACCTTCCATTTACAATGCTAAATATACTACAGTACTGAAAAATATGTTTATTGCGTTTGAACAGGTTGCTTGCGTTATTATTATGTTCTGATTACATTAGTGCTTAGTTTGGCCAAAGTTAAAGTAAATACACTTTTCAACTATTCAACAATTGTATGCTTTTGTCTACCGGTGTATATAGTAACGATCTGCAGTAGGACATGGGCAATACATTTATTCTAAGTTGTATTAAAAAGCATTCAATTAGGTTTGTTAATACCTGCCGAAACACAGAACCTGTTCTTCAGCAATGTACATCAATTCTGCACAACCAAAGAGGAGAAATAAAACCTTAAATGGCGCGTACAACACTTTAGCATATCTGTATGTGGAATTAAAATATGGAATGGATTACGCAAATAAATCCAACAAAGCACCAATATGATTCAGTTTAAGAGACTTCAAATTCACAAAGTAAACAAGAACAATTATGATGAACATCTTGAACCTTTTTTTTTTTTAGATGATTATTTATGTATTTAATATTTGTTTACTTATTTGTATATCACTTATTTACTGTTCTTTTACAAACAGAGAACAAGGAAATGGGATGAAATTGCTATGGTATGAAAAGGGGTAGGATTAAAAAAGCTCTGCTTCTTCCTCCTCCTTTTTGGACATTCTGTAATTAAAACTGGAAATATGTGATGCATTACATTGTGTCGTATGCATGTTCAAAATAAACTGAAAGTGAACTGATCAAAGAAGTGTTTTAAAACACCTCATAACATGTCCCCTTTAAGGAAACATTTTAAAAAATGGAGAATGTGCTGAAACAAAACATAAAATGTTGGTACGGATTACGCAAAGAACTCAATGATAATATTAAGTACATTCATGCAATAATAATGCAATTACACATATGATCCGAAACAGTTCCAACTAAAAAAGTATATGAAGTATTAAGAATCTTGTATATGAAGTATATGTATATGAATATGAAGTATTAAGAATCTTAAACCTTAATAATAAATTAGTTATACACAACCATCTGCTGCATATGCATTTATTTATTAATGTTACAGATTGAACACAGGAAGTGAATGAAAGTATTAGTAGTAGATGTGAAACGGAGAAGAGGGAGGACTAAATAAGCTCTGCTTCTTTCTACTCTTTATCAGACAGGATTTGCTGCAAAACTATAAATGTAGAACTCTTATTATTGTGTAGTCTTATATCCATGTTTGAAAATAAACAAACAATGAATAAAATGAAAGCTTCATTGTTGTTAACGTCTTGTGGTGTAGTTGTCGAGCTGGAGCAGAGGACAAAGGAGAAGATGGAGGTGGCCAAGAAGAGGACCAGTCAGGAGATCACGGAACTGAAAGACAAGCTGAAAGCCAGCAGGGAGAACATCAACCACCTCAAGATGGAGATCAGGAAATTGGAGGAAGATGGAGATCACAAAGACCACTGACTGCTCCGTTAAAAGGATGTTTTTCAAATTTGATTTGGCTGTTGGTTCTTTTATATTTTCATTAAAAAAATGCTATTATTGTGATGTTGTCTTAACTGACATTGAATGTGCTTCATCTAGTAGTTCAAGGAATGTTGGACAAATCAGTTGTCTTCAGAGTTCTACATTTAATTATATATTCATTTACATTATTGCATAAGTGTAACATTTTTCCTGCAGGCGAATTGTAATCGCCGTTTATTTAAAAAGAGCTACAAATCCTCCCAGACGTTTAACACACCGCTATATGTTCTATGTACATGGACTTGTACATGACGTACATCAGTGTGTGAGTGTGTGCGTGAATGGGCGAATGTGGAAATAGTGCCAAAGCGCTTTGTGTACCTTGAATATAGAAAAGCGCTGTACAAATATATACCATTTACTTTTTTGTCAGTGAACTATGGTTAAAAGTCAAGAGGGAAAAGCGGTAAAAATTGGATGGATGAATGAATGGATATTTTAGTTTTCCTGTGCCAAAGTGTCCTGTCCAGCCTGTTAGAAAAGAGAAGTGTAGGATACTTATTTTGTTGCCTTATTTGTATTTGACTTTATTTCATGTTTAGGTAGAATATTCCATCCATCCATTTTCTACCGCTTGTCCCTTTCGGGGTCGCTGGAGACTATCTTAGCTGCATTCGGGCGGAAGGCGGGGTACACCCTGGATAAGTCGCCGCCTCATCGCAGGGCCAACACAGATAGACAACTTTCACGCTCACATTCACACACTAGGGACAATTTAGTGTTGCCAGTCAACCTGGAATATTATCAAGGGAAACCAGTTTTCTTTAAGTAATATAGAAATTGATCAGTTGTTTTATCTATTTTATGGAGGAATGTAGTTCATCGGGGCAGCACAGTGGAACAGGTTTAGTGCATGTGCCCCACAATACTAAGGTTGTGAGTTCAATCCCAGGCTCGGGATCTTTCTGTGTGGTCCCTAGTGTGTGAATGTTGACTATCTGAGCTTACTTGCCAACCCTCCCATTTTTAGCGGGAGAATCTCGGTATTCAGCGCCTCTCCCGGCAGACATTTTCTCCCGACAAACTCCCGGTATTCGGCCGTAGCTGGAGGCCACGCCCCCTCCAGCTCAATGCGGACCTGAGTGGGGACAGCCTGTTCTCACGTCCGCTTTCCCACAATATAAACAGCTTGCCTGCCCAATGACGTCATAACATCTAGGGCTTTCAGGGAGTAGAGTGCACAACTGCGCACACAACAAGGAGACAAAGCAGAAGAACGAGGAAATTACAGACATGGCAACGCCGTCGACGAGCAAGATGAAGAAATACGCTTGCAAGTTCCAAAACGAATGGAAACAAGAATTTCAGTTCATCCAGGACAGTTCGAAGGGGAAGGTGTATGTTGCCTGTAAATATGTAGAACAGACTTCTCCATTGAACACGGTGGCCGAAATAATATACTCATCACAGGCCCGGCCCTAACCAATCTGGCGCCCTAGGCAAGATTTTAGGTGGCGCCCCCCACATCGGCAGTGAAGTGTATATACTCACAAGAAACCGAATAGCTTTGTCTTTGACCTTTTTTTTTTTACTTAAAGAAAGCAAATTAAAAATCAGAATAGTTAACAAGATAACAAAAAATATGGATAAATAAATGAATACAAAAAATAAAAAATTAATATATGAAATACAATATTTTTTACATACATAAACACAAAATAAAACGTGTCAACAAGTTGCATAAAATAAATTAAATATACAATATAAATAAGGCACTGCACAAAACAAGATATCAAACCAGTATGACTTTTACAACTATATTACAAAAAAAGGGGATCCTATAGAGTTCTCTATTTGTGCTTTTTAATATTGCATTAACTAGAATGACTTACAATTTACTGTACACCAGGGAGTACTGTAATTGCCTAACGTTACATTATTATTTTCCATAACAATTTAGCCCCTTCCACAATATTAACCCGACGTTAAAACAGAACTAGCTATTTATTGATTAGCAATTGCCGAATCATGTAACATTAGCTTAATGCTAAAAAGCCAGGTTACTATCACATTCTGTAACAGACAAATAATTTCATGTAGGCTAGCGTTACCTACCTGCTACCTCTGTCTTTTTCTCGTTTCTCCTCTTCTTTTCTCTTTTTTCTTCCCTGGGCACCTGACAGTTTTGGCCGTTTTGACACCTTGCGTTGATTTTTTGATGTGGTGACGTCCAAAAAGAGTCATGATACGGGAAGGGAGGGGGCGCACCGTGCCGGGGGAGGGGGGGGCGTAATGTTGTAACAAATAATATTTCTATTAAATAGGCTTTACTTTGCATTTTAATTAACGTGGGATTATTTTATGTATTTAGAAATAATAGTACCAACTTTTTTTTTTTTTTTTCCTCCAACATTTGTGGCACTGGCGTGGCGCCCCCTGATGGACGGCGCCCTTAGCATTTGCCTATACGGCCTATGCCACGGAGTAACCCCTGGCAAGTATGTCTATCTGTGCTGGCCCTGTGATGAGGTGGCGACTTAATTGTCCAGGTGGCCCCGCCTTCCGTCTGAATGCAGCTGCATAGGCTCCAGGACAAGCGGTAGAAATGGATGGATTCATTCAACGTTATTAAAAAAAGTATAGATTTTCAACCGAATCGTGTGGTGCCTAAAGATTCACGCCCTATTAAACCTCTTATCCTTCTCGGGGTGGCGGGGGGTACTGGAGCCTATCACAGATAAACAGACAACATTCACACTCACATTCACACACTAGGGACCATTTAGTGTTGCCAATCAATCTATCCCCAGGTGCGTGTCTTTGGAGGTGGGAGGAAGTACCCGGAGGGAACCCACGCAGTGACGTGCAAACTCCACACAAAAGACCCCGAACCTGGGGATCGAATCCAGGACCTTCGTATTGTGAGTATGTATGCAAAATACAATAGACAATGTTTAAAGTCAATTTAGAAATAATGGGGGGAAGAGCGGGCGTGTACAAGCTCAGCAGACGGTCTACTGCTGTTCCACTTTTCTACTATTTTCTCTGTAAACATACTTCTTCTTGGTGTTCAATTTCACAGGAAATGATTTGTAGTTATTCACGTAAAAAGAAACACTTAGCGTGTAGCTTTTAGCGTTTGTCCCTGTCGCTCGAAAATCAAGCGACAGAGCTGCGCCCTCTAGCGGTGTTCACTAAAACCACACCCCAGCAACAACATATTGTCTATCAGAAATACTTGAACATAAAAACAGATGACAAAACTTTTAAGAACATTTAATATCCAATTAAAATAAACTCCTGTTACAGCCAAACATGACATACAATATCTAATATTTCCAACAGCAAAAATAACATGAATAATCCCAAAATATATATGTCATTATTATTATTATTATTATGCCTCTTTCATTGGTTTTATTACAATGCTGGTTTTGCTTCTGCAGTAGAAAAATATGCACACCAAAAATGTTTTCTAAAGAATGTGAATGTGTGCTTCTTGCATTGTGGTCGCCGGTTATTGCTTTTATTTATTTGTGCATCAGGACAGTAGAAAAGGGACAACTTGTTTATGTTTTGTGTAAATAGACTGAGTAGCTTTGTGAGGTAGAGCAGCTTTGTTATGTCTGACGCCCCGTTGGAAAAATAAAATAAGCGCTACAATTATTCTTAAAAAAAAAAAAAAATCTGCCTGAATGCTAATTAAATATTTCAAATTTAAATTTTCTTTAAATGAAAAGAAAAATGTCACCCTAAAAATTAGGTCTGTGGTACATTAAAAAAGAGCATTTTCCAGATATATTGTTGTTTGTGTAAAGCAATAAATTAATTACAAAAATACTAACATAAAAAAATTACTTTTAAAGTACAGCAAATAAACCCAATTATCAGAAAAAACAGTTTAAGTATAGCTGCTCTTTAAAATTAAAAGGACATAGCTTAACCTCAAAATCTATGAATTTAGGAAGTAAACTTTAAACATTTTTTAGTATTAAATGAAAGTGTGTAAAAACGACACTTAACTTTTAGAACAAACTGCTACATTTAAAACCTCAGAGAATCCTTTTCCTTCACACAAAGCCTTATTTGTTGTCATGTTTTTTAGTAACCACGAGTAACCATTTCTGATTGCCATCCAGAGGAAGAGGAAGTCCATATTTGGGGAAGAGGGGCGTGTCACAGGTGGAAAAAATGGCTGACGTAAGCATCGTAGATGGTGTCCAGGAAGGAGCGGTCTGTCTGAAAGGACACAAAACGTCAGGCATCGACAGTCTAAGCGTCTTATTTTGAAAAGCGGTACCTGGATAAGGTGCAGCAATGTGGCTTGGAGCTGGCTTCTGGACAGGACTCTGGAGGGGGCGGAGTCTTGAGCGCCATCTGAGTTCACCTGAGAGAAGACGCTGGGCGAGAGGAGCAAGGTCGTGGCTGTGGTGGCCGGGATGCTTTGTGAGGAAGGCGCCTGAACGCATCACGTGGACGTCACTTTGGAGCTACCACATGTACCTAATGAGGTGTAGTTCAGTGTGTGCTACTCACCTGTTGATGTGCCGGCGTGCGCTGGAATCGGGGGGCCAGGGCAGGTCCGAGGTGCGGGGGTTCCGGGGAGGCGAGACTCTGCTCCTGCTGGACCAGCTTGAGCTTGTGGAGGAGCTCGTGAGGAGGAAGCATGTGGAGAACGTGAGGTTGGCGAGGACACGCTGAGCAGGCGGCCATTATGGGCTGAGTGGTGTGCTGCGAGGGGGCGTTGCAACAAGGTGTAGGATGAGCATGAGTGGGGAGCTGGTACAAGAAATGTCTCTTGATAGGGTCTAGTTGCTGGTGTGGATGATAATGATGATGAAGATGATGGTGGTCATTGTCACACAGTTTGTTCTCTGGGGACTCTGACAGCGTGTGGAGGATGCCCCCTGCTGGACCCCTCTGTCCCTGCATGAGCTTCTGGATGGCATGGCAGGGCTGCTGCCGCTGCTGCAATGAAGCATTTTCCCGGCCCTTTTTCCCCCCCACAGGTTCATAGGTGAGCGTGCGAGCCACAGGGGGGCGCACATCTTTCCCTCCTCCAGGAGGGGTGGGGTCACGTTTGGAGACGTGAGATCCAAACAACATGGACACCGACAACGACCTGCTGTCACTGCCATCGCTGTCCTGTGAAGAGGAGGAGCACAAGATGGAAGGAGGAAGAGGAGATGTGTGAGTGTGTGTGCGTGCGTGCGCACGCACGTTCTACCTGAGTGGGGGGCTTCACAGGTATGGGTTTGATGAGGTTTGCACCCCCGTAAAGAAAACTGCTGACGCCGATTTCCTTTGGCTCTGATGTGGACTTTTCCTGCAAGCACACAAAATAAATATTTGAACTCTTATTAAATATAAACTTGTAAACATTATATATTGTCACCTTTAAAAAATAAAAAATAAAACAAATAAATAAAATATATATATATATATATATATATTACTATAGAAATATATTTACATGCCTTTATGTGAACATCAAATATGCTGCTGATATTTATGGTGGTGACTTTACCAACAGAGTAGAGATGAACAGAAATAAATCATAATTCAACAAAAACATACAGTATACCGTATTTTCCGCACTATAAGGCGCACCTAAAAACCTCCAATTTTCTCAAAAGCTGACAGTGCGCCTTATATATGGACCAATATTGAGCCACAACAGGTCTCGCAACTACAGGATGCATAAGGTAACCCCAGCC
Source organism: Entelurus aequoreus (assembly GCF_033978785.1). Taxonomy (NCBI): domain Eukaryota; kingdom Metazoa; phylum Chordata; class Actinopteri; order Syngnathiformes; family Syngnathidae; genus Entelurus; species Entelurus aequoreus. Next base: position 17,832,216 of record NC_084742.1, on the reverse strand, counting down.
TCTACTGTAGCGTCTATTCTATGCGCCTTATAATACGGTGCGCCTTATATATGAACAAAGTTTTAAAATAGGCCATTCATTGAAGGTGCGCCTTATAATCCGGTGCGCCTTATAGTGCGGAAAATACGGTAATATAAATAAGTAGTTCAAACCTATTTATTCCCCCTTTACTTTTCTATTGTGTAAAGCAACAAAGCTAATGATATTAAGCGCTAAATATAATTATCATAATACATATTTTATATCATTTATTTTATCAATAAGTTGCCTCTGTGCATTAAAAAAGTTTCAATATGATTTATTTTAAGATACAAACAACACCACAAGTACACTGGTCACTTAAACGCTTGGAAAATAAGAGCAGAAGACCAAACATATTAAAGTAAAATAAAAAACAATAGCAGCAAAAAATATAGATATTTTACGATTGATTGATTTAAACTTTTATTAATAGATTGCACAGTACATATTCCGTACAATTGACCACTAAATGGTAACACCCGAATAAGTTTTTCAACTTGTTTAAGTCGGGGTCCACGTTAATCAATTCATGGTACAAATATATACTATCAGCATAATACAGTCATCACACAAGTTAATCATCAGAGTATATACATTGAATTATTTACATTATTTACAATCCGGGGGGTGGGATGTGGATGGGGTTGGGGCGGGGGGGTTAGGTTTGGTTGCTATCAGCACACTTCAGTCATCAACAATTATATCATCAGAGAAATGGACATTGTAACAGTGTAGGTCTGACTTGGTAGGATATGTACAGCGAGCAGTGAACATAGTGAGCTCAGAAAACATAAGAACAAGTACCGTAATTTCCGGACTATAAGCCGCTACTTTTTCCCCTCGTTCTGGTCCCTGCGGCTTATACAAGGGTGCGGCTTATTTACGGCCTGTTCTTCTCCGACACAGACGAAGAGGATTTCGGTGGTTTTAGTACACAGGAGGAAGACGATGACACAATGATTAAAGACTGACTTTTCATATACCGGTAGGCTGGTTATTTTGATAACGTACAGGCGAGCACTTTGTATTACTTTGCACCGTTGTATTATTTGTACTCTGCACGAATGCTGTTCGCCATGTCAAAGATGTGGAAGTTTGATTGAAAGATTTATTGTTAATAAATGGGACGCTTTGCGTTCCCAAACAGTCATCTCTGTCCCGACAATCCCCTCCGTGGTAGCAGGAACCCCTATATACTACGGTAATTACACATCAAAACCCTGCGGCTTATAGTCGGGTGCGGCTTATATATGGAGCAATCTGTATTTTCCCCTAAATTTAGCTGGTGCGGCTTATAGTCAGGTGCGGCTTATAGTCCGGAAATTACGGTATTTACATTTGATTATTTACAATCGGGGGAGGTGGGATGTGGTGGGGGGAGGGGGTTAGGCTAGGGTTGTAGTTGACAGGAGGTGTTCTTTTACTGAGGTTTTGAAGGAGGATAGAGATGCCCTTTCTTTTACACATGTTGGGAGTGCATTCCATATTGATGTGGCATAGAAGGAGAATGAGTTAAGACCTTTGTTAGATCGGAATCAAGGTTTAACATGGTTTGTGGAGGTCCCCCTGGCGTTGTGGTTATGGCGGTCATTTACGTTAAGGAAGTAGTTTGACATGTACTAGGCTCAGTGCAAGTTGTTTTACTCTGTCCTCCACCCTGAGCCAGCCCACTTTAGAGAAGTGGGTAGGAGTGAGGTGTGAACATATGCGTTCCTCTCCAAGGTTTCTCATAGTCATTCACATCAACGTCCCATTGGGGTTGTGAGTTTTTCCTTGCCCTTATGTGGGCTCTGTACCGCGGAAGTCGTTGTGGCTTGTGCAGGCCCTTGAGACACTTGTGATTTAGGGCTATATAAATAAACATTGATTGATTGATGTGCTGCCAATCATGTTACAATAACTTCATTGTGGAGAATATCAATAACCTCAGGATGGAAGCTCCTCATCTCTAATTCCAAATATTGTTTACATATTTGCCAAACGAAATTCTAACGTTCAGGGAAGGCAAAATAATTGATGTAAATATGCATTATGTCTGTAACATTACAGTAATAAAATAAGCAGAAACTATTACAAAAAACAAGATGTAACAAGAAAAATATATGTTGACACTTACAGCTCATAATAACCCAACATTGTCACACACATTTGTCTAAAATGTTTTTTTAGACTTTTGAAAAATACATACTTCACAGCCAATTACATAATAATAATAATAATACCTGGGATTTATATAGCGCTTTTCTAAGTACCCAAAGTCACTTTACATGTTAAAAACCCATCATTTATTCACACCTGGTGGTGGTAAGCTACTTTCGTAGCCACAGCTGCCCTGGGGTAGACTGACGGAAGCGTGGCTGCCAATTTGCGCCTACGGCCCCTCCGACCACCACCTATCATTCATTCAACATTCATTCACCGGTGTGAGTGGCACCGGGGGCAAGGGTGAAGTGTCCTGCCCAAGGACACAACGGCATGGTAAGAGGCGGGGAGCGAACCTGCAACCCTCAGGTTTCTGACACGGGTGCTCTACCCACTACGCCATGCCACATGAGGGTGTAATCTTAATTCAGACCTGACCACGCTGCCATGAATACATTTCTATTCTGGCTAAAATCAACGATCATCCTTATGCTGCTCACAGCCACTAGGGGGCACAATTGCATGCTATCAACTCCACGCATGCTAACAATACAATCACACATTAACACATCATGCTTCAAATCATGTGGCTTCACTATTTCACAGATTGTTCTGTTTAAGCATATTGAACATATTTTTTGGTACAAGTACATCTTTTTTAAGTCAAGTTTCCGGTGCATCACTCGTCAATAGTGCGCAAATAATAAGCTATATATAAATCCTTTCATACTGTAACTACCTGCTGCTGTTAATGTATATGTTTGTGTGTCATGATATACATTTTTCCTATGGTCTGTGAACAAACCGTGTCGGCGGAGAATGAGGAAGTGTAGTGTGTCTGGGAGTGAAGCACGGAGGCAGACGTGTACACGGAGGAAATACGTGTTGGAATAGGGACGCTGTTCACATTAAATTGTCAATAAAAGCTAAAAAAAAGAGCGTTGGACTTTGTTTGTCTTCTTCTGGACGCTACAATACTATTATATGTTAGTATAATATTATTTTACTTTTTTTGTTTTCACGTAAAAAAAAGCCTAATTTTCAAGGTGTGGCGGCTAATATATTGCCATGGCGCACCACCACAATCAAATACATTGAGGGGAAACAAACCCTTTGCCTTCTATCACATTTGCCCCTCTTTGTTCATGATACGTCCCCATGCTAAATTCAGGCTGAAGGTCTGAATTTACAACTGTAAACAGATGCTAAAATATCAACATCTAAAAAAAGTGTCCACTATTTTTTTAAAATTTGGAATGCCCTTCAAAACTTGATTTTTCAGTTTCAAAGTTTATTTTCTCAAACACAAAACTGTTGGCCCTAATTTAGGTCCGTAAGAAGCGCCTGAATTAATATTGGTTTTCTCTTCGAGGTTACCTTGTCGTATTCTGTGTGCGCTTTGGTCAACATCTGGATGATGTCCACCTCCTTCCCTTCTTCGCCTTTAAGCACGCCCATGCTGCCTCCTCCTTTTCCACCTCCTGATGATGACGCGTCTCTTTCTAAGGACAACCAGCCCCCCTGAGACTGAGCCGCCGCCTGCTCATGCTGGGTCAGACTGCACAAACACACAAATAATTGACAATGTGAGATTAGTTTAAGACAGGGGTGCTCACACTTTTTCTGCAGGCGAGCTACTTTTCAATTGATCAAGTCGTGGAGATCTACCTCATTGATATATATAATTTATATTTACTTATTTATGAAATATATGTTTTTGTTAACAAGTTAAAGGTGTTTAATGATAATGCAAGCATGTTTAACACATATAGTTAATATTGTTAACAAGTTAAAGGTGTTTAATGATAATACATGCATGTTTAACACATATAGTTAATATTGTTAACAAGTTAAAGGTGTTTAATGATAATACATGCATGTTTAACACATATAGATTCCTTTCTTTCATGAAGACAAGAATATAAGGTGGTGTATTATCTGATTCTGATGACTTGCATTGATTGGAATCAGACAGTGGTGCTGATAACGTCCGCATTTTCAAATGGAGGAGAAAAAAAGTCCTCCTTTCTCTCCTATACCCATGAAAGTGGTTGGTTTTTGGCATCTTATTTGTCCAGCTTCCATACTCCTTTGTATACAGTGCACACTTTACAAGAAATACATTGGCGGCAAACTCCGTAGTTTGCTAGCTTGTGCACGCCAGCTTTCTGAGACTCTTATTTTGTTAGCGCAGGCAGGATGAAGCAGAGCTTTTATTGCGCAACTGTGCAGTCGGTCTTTGGAGTTTTGACGACAGGTACGGCGCCAGAGTCTGTTGAAATAAAAAGTGTTTCTCGCCTTCCTGTCTGTAATTTTTTCTTAATAATGAGCTGGCAGCAGCCAGTGTCATCTCAGAAGACCCTCGGGTGCCGTGAATGTCAATCAAGTGACGAAAGTGACGTCATAGTGAAGATTTATGATCGCTCATTTTTAGGACTATTTTTTTAATGCCTGGCTGGCGAACGACTGACACACCCTCCGCGATCGACGTAATGAGCACCCCTGGTTTAAGAGATGAGCGAGCCCAGAGTTTACACAAGTGCTTACGTTGTCATCCTCTGGGCGATGCGCTGGCAGTCCGCCTTGTCGTAGAACCAAATGCCATGGATGACCACTGGGGAGAGAAAGGAAAGGAGTTTTTATAACTTTTTAGAAAAAAAAAAACTTACTATTTGCCACATAATGAAAGTGGCCGCATAACATCAGCAGACGACAGGATGAGAAAGTGTTTCTTTGTAAAAGTTTTGTTCTAATAAGCGGCGCATGTTTGCACAACAAAGTCGGCCACCAAGGAGCATGGGAAAGAGTCTGCCCAGCACCAAATAAGTCAGTGGCTGCTGGACACACAAGCACTTAGTGCTCACTGGGGATGGAACCCAAGCAGAGGGAAGAAAAAGGATGGTGTGTGTTGGTTCACTACACGGAGAGGAGAGGGAGTGTGTGTGAGTGAGGAGGTGGAAGGAGCTTCGAGTCACCAAAGAGACGAGAGAGTGGGACATCTTTGTGCTGTATGGCGCACAGAGACCACTTCTTTTCTCACGCTGTCAAACTCTTTTGTGCTCTACTTTGAGTGGCGATGAAGTTTGCAGGTGCAAAGTGGCGCTAAGGACAATGTGGGTGCTTGTGTGTTGATGTCCAGGAAGACCTCCACGCTCTTACTGAGTCGACTTTAACCAAGCAAGGGGGAGCCATGCTGAGAGGCCTCTTCACCAGGAAACCCAAACACCAGCGGCTGCAGGAGGAACCCGAAGTTCGCTTTAAAGGCCACCTGGTTTCTGAGACCAACCTGGGCTACACGTACGTGCGACCCGAAGGTACGGCTTTAAACCTGATAGTGGTACAATCTCTGATGTGACAGTCGGCAATGAAAATGTACGTTTCTCACGCTAACTATTTTTAGACAATTTACTGATTCTCGGAAGTTACGGTAATAGCGAGTGCCACATGTTTGTTTAAGATAAGATTCCATGACCCCGGTCTATGTGGAGGCCTTAAATAGTATGCAGGAGTGTAAACACAACTAGTTTTATAATCCTGCTTGCCAACAAACATCTGCTGATGCCCGAGGCTAAAACGTAAAGCTTGATGTCATCCGTTCTTCATTCCTTATTGGCTTGCTTTTCTCTAAATTTGTTGGTTGGTCTTTTTATCACAGCAGTAAGCCCTTGCGCTATAAATAGACATTCCACCTGCCTCTTTAGCAAGCCTTATCAAGTGTGTGTAAGAGGAAATAATGTGTGTGTGCGCTTTATCACTGACTGCTGCTAGGATGTGTCTAATCTCTGCTGGCCGCCATCGTCGTGCTGACAGACTGATGCAAGAGAAACCTTAAATGGAAGCTTTCTTTCTTTAGATACAAGAAGCATCCATTTTGTTGATATCTGAACTTGTATTTTATCTTTTACGTCAGTTCTCAGAGAGGAAGTAGTCATCATTTGACATAATTTATTTGTTGTTGTTATTCAACATAAGGTTTTCAGTTCTTACGCCGTGCATTGCGATAGAGCAGGAAGGGGTGCTGCAGTAGGAAGTCCAAGTCTTTGGTGATGGGCTCGGTCAGGTTCTCCATCCTGAGTCTGTTCATAATGGTGAAGCCATGTTTGGGAGACGCCAGCCTGGACAAAAAGTAATGTAAACAATATTTTGTTTATAGCCTACCAAATGACACACACAGATTAAAAAAAAAATAAAATAAAAAAAAAAAATAAAAATAAAAAAATATATATATATATATATATATATACACACATATACACACACACGTTAGGTCAGGAAAAAAACACAGAGGCTATATCATAGCTATATAGCCTCTGTGTTTTTTCCTGACGTAACGTATATTCCTCTCTATCCCGGTATTGAGCACTGTATAACGGATAAGCCACAGAAACCTTGACATGTATATATATATATATATGTATATATATATATTAGGGCTGTGAATCTTTGGGTGTCCCACGATTTGATTCAATATCGATTCTTGGGGTCACGATTCGATTCAAAATCAATTTTTTTTCAATTCAACACAATTCTCGATTCAAAAACGATTTTTTCCTGATTCAAAACGATTCTCTATTCATTCAATACATAGGATTTCAGCAGGATCTACCCCAGTCTGCTGACATGCAAGCAGAGTAGTAGATTTTTGTAAAAAGCTTTTATAAATGGTAAAGGACAATGTTTTATCAACTGATTGCAATAATGTAAATTTGTTTTAACTATTAAATGAACCAAAAATATGACTTATTTTATCTTTGTGAAAATATTGGACACAGTGTGTTGTCAAGCTTATGAGATGCGATGCAAGTGTAAGCCACTGTGACACTATTGTTCTTTTTTTTTTTTTTATAAATGTCTAATGATAATGTCAATGAGGGATTTAATCACTGCTATGTTGAAATTGTTACTAATATTGATACTGTTGTTGATAATATTCATTTTTGTTTCACTACTTTTGGTTTGTTCTGTGTCGTGTTTGTGTCTCCTCTCAATTGCTCTGTTTATTGCAGTTCTGAGTGTTGCTGGGTCGGGTTTAGTTTTGGAATTGGATTGCATTGTTATGGTATTGTTGTGTATTGTTTTGTTGGATTGATTAATTAATTTTTTTTTTTTTTTTTTAAAAACATTTTTTTAAAATAAATAAATAAATACTTTTTTTTTCAAAAAAACATTTTTTTTAAATAAATAAAAAAACCAAGATTTTTTAAAAATGAGAATCGATTCTGAATCGCACAACCTGAGAATCGCGATTCGAATTCGAATCGATTTTTTCCCACACCCCTAATATATATATATATATTAGGGCTGCAACTAACGATTAATTTGATAATCGATTAATCTGTCGATTATTACTTAGATTCATCGATTAATAATCGGATAAAAGAAACAAACTACATTTCTATCCTTTCCAGTATTTTATTGACAAAAAACAGCATACTGGCACCGTACTTATTTTGATTATTGTTTCTCAGCTGTTTGTACATGTTGCAGTTTATAAATAAAAGGTTTATATAAAAATAGAATAAATAAAAAAATAAATACATTTTAAAAAAAAGCCTCCGCGCATGCGCATAGCGTAGATCCAACGAATCGATGACTAAATTAATCGCCAACTATTTTTATAATCGATTTAATCGATTAGTTGTTGCAGCCCTTATATACACACACACACACAAATACATATATGTATATATATATATATATATATATACAATATATATATGTATGTACTGTATATATATTATAATAGATATAAGTGCTGCTTCCTAAAAGAAAATGCAACCAGCTGCGTAATCCGATAGTTAGCAACATAAGAAATGGACAGATTTTGATGACATTTTCAGAAAATGTCCTTGTAGAAGTGCTTTTATAGTTTATATTATTATTCAAGTAAGAGCTTGTCAAAATACTTATTGTTGACATTCATTCTGTCACCATACAGTAAAGACAAAAAACCAGCAATGCATTTTAGGTTAATCAAGGTTTATACCGTTTCTGTTTTGGTTTGTTTCCTGGTATGTAAAATAATGCTAAAAATAACCACAAAGTAGCAGCAGGTTTTTTTTTTTACCTTAATTGCGATGGTTATTTTGTTCGAGGAAAACCTTTAGCGTTGATGCGTATGCGTGTGTATGCTCAGTAGCGTTTTTACAGGCAATAACTACGGTACACTGAAAAATAAAGGTTTTATTTTTAATAATTGAATTACATATTTCAAAAATACAAATCGTAAATAGCAAAGGAAAATAAAAAATATAAATATAGTATTTTCGTATTTCAACACCAGAAGAAGATGTTTATATTTTTATATATATTATAAAACTGGCATTTAGGAAAAAAACAGTGTGGTGTTATATCATGCATTAGAAAGACCACATGATCATGTCAATATGTGTTTATTGGGGCTGTCAAATAATGAAAATTTCAATCGCGATCAATCGCATTTTGTCCGTAGTTAAGTCATAACTAATTGTGATTAAGTGTAACGATATATCAACTCTTTATTGATCAAACGTCAGAATTGTCATCCTCCTGTGTAGCTCAGGGGCCGTACTTATCAAGCTTCTTAGAGTGCCATTTTACACTTAAGTCCTGAGAATTTGCGAAATTTAGTCCTACTCTCAAACTTAAGAATAAAAGCTTTTTATCAACGTTCTTAAGTCTAAGAATCACTCCTACTCTCCATGATATTTAAGAGACCTTTAGAGGTGTCTTAAGTGGTTAGGAGTTGCCAGCAGGGGATGGCACTGAGGCGAGAGAGACGTGCGCGAACGTTCAGGGAACGGAACAATGTTTTTTTTTTTTTGATGACGAGCAGCTGATCAAACGTTATCGTTTAGACAGAGCGGATATTATTTTTGTCACAGATTTAATACTTTTCGATTCCTTGTTGATTTCTGCATGTGTCTGCAGTGGGCTAGTATATATAGAGCCACCCACACCAGTTTCAAATTAGTTGCCTAATTAATGAATTGGAAAGAAAATGTTATGACAGTAGCGTATGTGTGTGGCCGTGAGGTGAGTGACGTCAGTGAGTGTGTGGGCGATAGAAGAGAGGGAGCGGTAGCGTGAGTGCCGGCGGGGACTAGTTTGTTTTGTATTATTTTGTAGTTTATTGTCAAAATATACACTCCCATTGTCCACTTAAATATTTCCAAGATATTTCTTTATTCTTAGACAACGGATTCCCTTCCGTGATTGGTCATTTCTATGGACACAGAAATGACGTCACCTAAAATTCCATTTACGGCACATAGTAATGTCGTAATTCAGCTCTGAGTGTGACACTTAAGATTCAGTCCTACACTTCGCTGAAAGTGTGAGTAAGACGCTTGATAACTAACTTTTAAGTGCAGCTTTCAGCGAAGAATTTATTTACTCTTAAGTCAACTCTTAGCAGACTTCTTAGGAGTAATTCTGAGAAGCTTGATAAGTACGGCCCCAGACCTACTTCTTGTTCCTGTCAACGGCACTAAGCCAACAGAACAGACAGTGCACAATAAGGAAGACTTTGGTGTTGTTTATTTCTGTAATTATAATTCACTATTAATATTATTAGTTTTATTTATTACAACAATACAGTAATTCGACAAGAAGTATTTGCTTTTATTGCCATCTAATGTCTACTTTTATGTTTGTGTGGTAATATATAAATACAGACTTTTTTTCAAATTTTTATTGACATCCTGTACTTTTTGAAGTTACACTTAAAACATGTGTAACAAATTGATTCAATGTTTTTGAAAAACATAAACCTCAAACCAACTTTTTGAAAAAGCTGCCGCAAATTCAGGCATTTTAGGCCGGAACGATAACAAAAATAAAAAGCCTGTGAAATCATGGAAGGATTGTAAGACTACAACGGTTTGATTTATAAATTACTAAATCAAATCAAACCCTCCAAATGCACTCATTGTACATCATATGTATGTGGGTGCTGAAATGGTGTTTTTTGTTGTTGTTGTTTTTCTGTGAATGGTGCATTTGTATGAGCGCAACATGTATTATCTATTGCTCTTTCTTTTTTTTTATCGTTGTGTAATACTTTTTTAGCCGTATGTACATATAGCGCCTCTGAAGTGGTGGCTGGTTGCATCAGTTCTGCGCTCCTTTAATGTATTTGGTGTTCTGTAATGTTTCCCTCTTGTTTTCGTACCAGGAAGGCACTGCTGATGGCCGCCACAGTACTGTGCACTTTCGTAGTTTTAGAGTTTTTATTTGTCTCTTGCATTGAACAAAGAGAGCACAGTCGACCAAGTCAAATTTCTTGTGTGTTAAACATACTTGGCTAATACAGTTGATTCTGGTTCTGATCATTTTGTACAAACATAAAACATGTAGGAGTTACATTATTATCGGGAAATGATCAGAGACACAGCAATTTGTTGAATAATTAATTGAAACACACTTTAGCTAACAGTCTGAACAGCAACATATTAACACCTCCCATCACTACAATATGAAGTATAAACAATAAAACATTGGATATTAACAGTATGTGAACCACTACTACCTCGTTTACTTCCCCGACAACCTCCTTAATATATATTCAAGTATTTTATTCAGTCTTCGTTGCTTTTATTAATCTTTTTTTTAAACCTGTCAGATGTTTTCATTTTTTGGTTGATTTGTCAATTTATTTTACCAACTTGTACAATCAGAAATCAATCAGAAATATCAAGCAGCTAAAATGCGTCAAACATGTCGAAATGTGGCATTTTACCCATCATGCTCAGTAGTGGATTTAAATGGGTGTCATTTTGAACTGTGTGTGGTGCTTAAACACTTTCATAATAACTTTCTGATAATTTACATCAGAGATGTAACGATTTAAACATTTTAATATCACGGTTATTGTGTCCAAAATTATAATGGTTATCGTTAGTATTGCAGAATTGTTACTAAAATAAATAGACACACAATATACTTTTTTTGACAGAAGAAACACACATATTGTTCTGGCTCCATAAGAACCATATAGTATTTGAGTGTTTAAATATGTGCATCAATTTTAAATTGTAAACGTTTTAGAGTGTTTTTTTAATAAATGCAGATTGGGTGTTGGGTCTTTCCTTTATTTCCGGTTTATATCACTTCCTGTTGAAGACACATCCGTCTGCGTCAACTGCTCCAAACTATCAAGTACAAATCCATCACTCTGTGCTAAGACTTGTGCTGAGATTGGGGTACAATGTTTCTAAATGGGGAAATGCATTAATTTTTTCTTGTGTTCATGTTAGCATTTAAGCTAGCTAGGAAACTAACGCTAGTTGGTCTATAAGTTTATCAAAGTGTGGTTTTTAATGACGTTTTTTCAATAATTTAAATTGAATATGGTAATACTAACCGTCGGGAGTCTTACTGCGGTTATAATTATTATCGTTTATCGCTATATCCCTGATTTGGACCATGGATGGGAAAGGTTGTCTAAGTCAGTGGTCCCCAACCACTGGGCCGCGGCCCGGATCGATTGGTACAGGGCCGCACAAGAAATACAAAAATAAAAAATAAAAATATATTTTTTAATTAAATCATTGTTATTAATATTTCTGGTTCCTACATTATATATCAATATAGATCAATACAGTCTGCAGGGATACAGTCCGTAAGCACACATGATTGTATTTTTTTATGACAAAAACAACCCCCCCACCCCTCCGGTCCGTGGGACAAATTTTCGAGCGTTGACCGGTCCGCAGCTACAAAAAGGTTGGGGACCACTGATCTAAGTAACTATACAAATACCGTATATTACCAAACAGTAGCCCAGGCGTTTATTTCACAAAATGGGGTCAGACCCCGGGCGGCTATTAGGACATGGGCGGTTATTTGCACAAGGCTTTTATTTATTTTTGCACCAGGCCATTATTTGGTTACAATGGTTACTGTCCAGTATTTTTTTTTCGTACAAAAAACTTTAAATGTAAAAGCTATTGTAAACATACAAACAAAAAAACAATAGACCAACATGAGGTAGACTATCAAAAGACAAGAGATCAACAAGGCCTCAACATGGCAGTAGTCCAACAATTGTCAAATAGAATACCAATACTAAAAATAAATACAATTTTTAAATAAAGCAGCCTACCGGGAAAAATAAAATTATGGTACCAAGTACTCAAGTATAAAACCCACCATCAAAACAGAACAATAATTCTGTCACTTAAATAAAATAAAGGCTACAGTACTCCAAGTTTTAAATAAAGCAGCATACAGGAAAAATACAATTATGGTACCAAGTACTCTATAAAACCATCAAAACAATAATACTGCAGCAAACACAACCCCAGTAGTATTTTAATCTAAATTTTGCAAATAACAGCCCATGGGCGGCTATTTGGACATAGGCGGTTATTAGGAAGAGGCGGTTAATTCACAAAATGGGGTCAGACCCCGGGCGGCTATTAGGACATGGGCGGCTATTAGGACATGGGCGTTTATTTGGTAATATACGGTATATATTGTTTCTATGCACTCCAAGGAATGTGTAATGCTCATTATCAATGACTAACGATGTTGAAAAACATCCATTCGATTGCAGCACATTTGTAGTGTTCCTACCTTAATGTTATCAATAATTACCTTGGGACGCCCAACAGGCTGTAGTGTGGGGACCACTGGCCTTGATAGTGTTTATGCCAGGATCCCAGTATGGAACTCAATGTATATTTTTTCAGAGATATGACACATACAACTAACCTTGTGTAGATGAAAAGTGTGCCTTCCACGTCTGTCTTTTCCTGGAAAAAAGTTACATGAGTGTTAATTACAATTGTCCAAACCAGTATCCACAATATTCACTCATAACAATGGCATATATTGTTGAAAGTTTTTTTTAATAATAATAATAATAATTAATAGTATTGTATCCACATTGGAAGTAAAGCAAAGAGATGCAAATAGCACCTTTTAATTAAGTTAAGTCCGGATGTTTGTTTAAAAGGTGCTCTTGGCGGGTCACTCTTCTTCTACGGATAATATCCCGACGAAGAAGGCTTCCTGATGCTAACACAGGTACTTAACCACTGTTGCTACTATTCACTCCATATAACATTGCAGTCAAACACGTTAAAGCGAGCAAACGATACAACATTAATAATAAAGAGCCCACTAAATGTGCACAATGACCCCGTTTAATTATATATAACACCAATGTAAAGCCTGTCAATACGCTAAGCCCAGCTAGTTAGCATAGTACAAACAAGTTGACACCTTACCCACTCGTTGGCTCTGTTGTTGTACGTATATAGCGCCACCTGGCTGGCCACGTCCATGATATTATTAATGTACGGATCCTGTCTCTGTAACGCAGCCAGGCTGATATCCAGCCCCTTGGCCGCCAGACCGCCGCCACTGTCGGCATGCGTCTCTGTCATTGTTCCCTACGGAGGCGTTAGCTCGCCAGCTAGCATCGGTGGCTAACGCGGCAAACGCGACGACGGAAGGAGAACATCAAATCATGATACATGTCGGAAAAGGACACATGTACATGTTGATTGTTAAGATAAAATGTCGATTAGGAAGTCAAGCGTTTTCTAACTGTCTCCAACTGTCATGAAGGATTGAGGAAATTGTAAACAAGCAGGTGAGAGTAGTTGCGTGATGCATGATCTCAGCCGTGATAGTTGAGTCGGAAAAGTCGATCGGCGAGCTCACGAATATTCTTTCACCAGCCAAATTACTTTTGTTTCCTATATTAAAACTAGCAAATATACACTCCTTATATTTGTACGCCTGCTAACGTGCTCAATAATCAGAGTTGTTGTACTTGGTTATGACGTCATTTCCAATGTTGAAATATCTGCTAACGTTTTGACTATGTGTGTTTGTTTGCCTTTTTAAAGTCTTTGAAGACTTGTCATATTTGTGCTCTCTTACATTGCACATGAAATGCACTAGAGGGCGGTATAGGATGCATCAAACCAATGTAACTTAACTGCAGCGTTGTTTACAAATATACTGGACAGTGTGATTGTAGTTTTGTATTATTATTGGCCAATTTCTGACTTGATAGTACTTACAATTAAAGTAAAAAATATATATTTTTGCAGAGAAATAACAGCTTTGTAAGTGTCATGGTATTTTGACGCTAGGTAAACATGTCTAAAATCACGCTTGTGCCTTATAGATTTTAATTTCATGGCGATACAATCTCCTCTATCTAAAGCAGGGGTGTCTAAAGTGTGGTCCGTGGCAACAAAATAAAATAAAATAGCACTTAATTTTACAAGAAAAAAATATACAATTTTTTACGGTTACGAAAATTCATTTTTAAAACTAGTATTTAATTTACAGTACTACTGTTACTATTATTATTTTATTTTCAACCGAAAACGGAGATGTAGATTGTTCTTTCTTAATAATAATAATTTCAATTATTGTATTTTCTAATTATAGGTTTAATTTTTAATTATGGGTTGTTGTTTCTTAGTAGCAGTATATGGTAATGAAAAGATTAGTAATTATTACCAACGTTATTATATTAGTTTTTTCTTAGAACTGATTGTTATTAGTTTATTACTTTTAACAGAAACACAATAATTGTTTTCTGTCTTAATACTCATAGATGATAAATCATTAAATAACTGTAAATCAATATTTTGTTAATATTTGTTAATTATTATTACTTAATAATAGTTATAATACTAATAATTTTCAACATAAAACTGAGTTGTCTGTTGTTTTTTCTTTATATGTACTAAAATGTCTAGAATGTATTTAAGTTTAGTATATGAGATGTATACCTTGAATTGATTGTTGTGTTTGTAATGAACAAAAATGAGAAATATAATTAAAGGAAGCCGCTTCCACATTCTTCAGCTGTTCTGTGATTGTCCCTCCTTGGTAAAAGTTTGTTAATTGGTTACTGCGAGTAACTCTTTGTGTCTATCACTGATGGCTATAATTAGGCGTCCATCAGCAGGTAGCTCCATCAATAACACTCAGTCAGATTGTTGGGATTGTCTTAAGGTAACCATGGTAATCAGTACAAGGTGATGCTATAGCAGTCCTGGATATATGATGCTTTGGACATATTAATAGTGGAGCATTTTGATTGATGGCGACTATTATAGAATATATTGGTTCTATTTAGAGCAAGCGAGAGTGCTTGGCTGGCTGACACTTCTATAAAATAAGAAGATGGACTCTGGTGGAAGTAATGAGGCAACGTGATTAAAAGAACATGACCTGCTGCCGCGCTGCATCTTGGCCCTCATGGAGCTCTTCTAGAACAACTTCTCAACACTTTTTTAAGGCCTCAACAAAGTCAAAAATACTTTTCACCTTTGACTGAGCAGGAGATTGCTGGCTGCCCCCGCATGGGATTGTGGCACTTAAGTGTTTGTTGTTCCCAGAGACCAACGGATCTTTACAAAAGAGGCCGGGATGTACAAATATAGAACTCTCATGAATAGAACAGGCTGGATTACAGAGGATAGTTGTGTATATGTGGCCTCGTCCCTTGGGTGCTAGTGTCTGTTCCCACGACCTGCCCCAAGGTCCTTCCTTTCCTTCCTTTCCTTCCTTCCTTTCACCGTCCTTACATTTGCTAATAAAACAGAGGCTGACTTTGCAAGATAAAGTATGCCAATTACACCAACCACAAATTGTAATATCCCCTTTATAATTGCCTAATCAGTCACTAGCAGCAGTGGAACCTCAATAAGTAGAGTTTAGTCTATATTATCTATATCTATATAATAGATAATCAAATATAGCGCAAATTACATGGCTCTTGTGCCTTTTCTGCATCTGACTTTTTTCGAGGATCTGATTGGCTAAAACCTTGTTGTGTTCGGGGTGTCATCGTGCCACCTGTTGCCTTGGCATGCAGTTGCCAGACCCCAGAAGTATAGTGATGTGCCGATCGGAAAAAAACATGAATGTGATTGCAGCCCTTTGAGACACTTGTGATTAAGGGCTATATAAATAAACTTTGATTGATTGATTGCCACTGCCGATTAATTAAGTTAAAGTTAAAGTACCAATGATTGTCACACACACACTAGGTGTGGTGAAATTTGTCCTCTGCATTTGACCCATTCCCTTGTTCACCCCCTGGGAGGTGAGGGGAGCAGTGGGCAGCAGCGGTGCCGCGCCCGGGAATCATTTTTGGTGATTTAACCCCCATTTCCAACCCTTGGTGCTGAGTGCCAAGCAGGGAGGTAATGGGTCCCGTTTTTATAGTCTTTGGTATGATTCGGCCGGGGTTTGAACTCACAACCTACCGATCTCAGGGCGGACACTCTAACCACTAATGCCGATTCACGCACAGTGTGGAGTCGCTCCTCTAAGTTGATTATAAACATTACCACAAAAAAATGCATATTGCACTATCTAAAGTATCATTATCAATATTTTGTTTAGTTATTGTGTACTATTTACTTTGTTTTGATGAAGCAATTGTATGCAATAAAAAAAATTAGGTAACTCGTTTAAACATTGTGTTGAAATTGTTACACGTTCAAAATATTGCAAACCATAAATGCATTTTTTTTTTTACAGTTAATACATATGATCAGTATTGCTGATCTCACTCATGTATAATCGGTTTTGATATTGACAGCCTTAAACCCTGATCGGAACAAAATGTTGGATATTAACATTCACAGAATAAATATATTTTCATATTCGTATCAATTTGTTGGCTTGTGTTTACTACGGTGACAAGCATCTTTCTTCTATTATGTGCTGGTGGGAGTCCAGGGAAATGAATACAGGATGAGTCATCATCCACTAGCCTGCAGTCAGTTTGACACCATGACGCTTACATTGTGAAGTAGTACTACAGTATGTGTCGAAGACAATAATACTTATGATAGTACTAGTATTATAAAGTGGTTGGCATTGTAATTACAATTTGAACTCGGCCATGCCGTTCATGTACAATATCTTCATGCAATAAACCGTTCACATATTATATTTAGCAGTCCGCTGACTTCACCTTATTAATATAGTCATTCAAATTTGGAGTCATGTCCCCAAAAAATGTAGAAAAATTAGGAAACACTTGACAGCCCTGAGGGTGAACACATAATGATATCTTCCGTGTCATTACTTTGACAGCATCGCTCTGTACATCCCAATCTGTATTTAAGGGTTGGAAAAGTGCTGCCTCGTGTTTTCTGCCAGATGTAAATGCTGACACGGCAAAGAAACTAGAAAAGCGTCTGACTGACTAATGTTGTCCACGTGTTAAACCCTTTTCTTTTTTAATCAACTTAAACACTATATTTCTTTACATATCCTCACATTCTACCTTGTACCCCCATTCTAACTGCGTCTTTTCCTCAAAACACTGACTAAAACAGTCCAAAAATTATCCTACATTTCAAGTAGATCCATCTGTTTTAACTTCAAGCTTTGGCCGAAAAAAATAATACTTTCTTTAGTAGCATGTTAATATTCCTAACTGGTGTTAATAGATTGTATTGCAGAAACTTGTTGCATTTCTGATTCTATGGTTACGTTTTGTGTGACTTGTACAGCATATTTTTTACCCCCAAAATGATGCTGGAACAGCCAAACCTTTTTGGGCTGTAGGACTTATTAAATAATACATATTCACATTTATTTAATGTAGATTCAGCATATTTATTTATGGAATGATTTGTAGGTGTCGTGTAGTGTAGCATCTGCTGTGTGAAATATGTATTTCACAATAAATTGATTGTGTTACTCATGTTGTACTGCAGAAACATGTTTCAGTGCGGTTCATTTCAGATTCTATGGTTATCATCACACCTTTTTTGTTTGCTGTCCCTGTTTTGTGTGACTTGAACAGCCAGACTTTTAGGGGTTGTCGGACCTGGAAATGATAAATCAATTTAAACCAGTGGCAATAATATGAAGTGAATTGATTTGTTTTAGCCTCAAGCTGTGACCGTCATACCTATTTTTCAATAAAAAAAATGTAACACTACATGCAGTATTTTAGGTCACATTTAACATAAAAAAAATAAATTAGTCATTTACAACTGAAGACGATGGAAAAAATGGAGAGGTTCGAAGATATGGCTTTATGCGGCAGTGTAAGTTCTATTTTCTATGGTTATCATTACACTTTTCCAGTTTGTGTTGATGTTTTGTAAGTATATTTCTAAGTATTTTTATTTGTAAGTATATCTCCATCCATCCATTTTCTACCGCTTATTCCCTTCGGGGTCGCGGGGGGCGCTGGAGCCTATCTCAGCTACAATCGGGCGGAAGGCGGGGTACACCCTGGACAAGTCGCCACCTCATCGCAGGGCTATAAATATATCTGACTGTAAGTATATTTCCCCATAGTGAAATGTATCTATTGTGTATTCCTGAAGTGAGTAAATGTAATAAGTGTAGTATTATGGGAAATAAGTGTAGTTTATTAGTGTATATTGAAATTAAATAAAGTGAATTATTCAGTTCCAGCCTCAAAATTGGGACTACTGTATCTGAAATATTTTGTATTTATTAACAGTATAGTCTGTGTTTTAGGGTCACATTTTAACCTTATTAACAGCAATGCGGGTGTAAAAAGCAGTTAACCACTTATAATGAAATTATGGTTGAAGGGGGTGGGATAAGAATGGAGCCAGAACAGTAAGGTGCGTTCATGCTGCACCCTACTGGTGTTGGATATGTATTGCTGGCGTGATTAATAAGTGATTAATATCCATCCATCCATCCATCCATTTACTACCGCTTGTCCCTTTCGGGGTCACGGGGGGTGCGGGGGGTGCTGGAGCCTATCTCAGCTGCATTCGGGCGGAAGGCGGGGTACACCCTGGACAAGTCGCCACCTCATCGCAGGGACAACACAGATAGACAGACAACATTCACACTCACATTCACACACTAGGGCCAATTTAGTGTTGCCATTCAGCCTATCCCCAGATGCATGTTTTTGGAGGTGGGAGGAAGCCGGAGTACCCGGAGGGAACCCACACAGTCACGGGGAGAACATGCAAACTCCACACAGAAAGATCCCGTGCCCGGTATTGAACTCAGGACTTTCGTATTGTGAGGCACATGCACTAACCCAAAGGCCCACCGTGCTGCCCCAAGTGATTAATAAGTACAATGTAAAAATGACAGTAGATTTAACGGTAAAACAAATTACAAATTTTAACAGCTCAGTTTCATCCTAAAAATAAAAGTGGTGCTGTTTTTTACATTCACAGTAATTTGCTGTAAAAACAAAACCCACAGATTTGCAATACAAAACTAACAGCTCAGTCGCCAACATTCTACCGTAGAATAACAATGGTACTGTTTTACAATTTACAGTAACATGCTGTAGAAAAGACTATAAATATAATGGTAAGATAATGGCGAGTGAGCTGCCAGTTTTTTACTGTAAAATCTACAGCTTCTTTTTACAATGTAAAAGCGTCTCCACTATTGTTGTTAGCATCTGTTTTTTATGCGACATGTTATCCATATGACAGGGCTGTGTCACGCCAAATTTCTTCCCCCTACAAAAACCTTCCCCCCCCCCCCCCCCATTTACTTCCGTGATCATGTTTCCTATTACGTCATTGACAGCGATCGATAGCACTTCGGCTTTGACTGCCCGTCGCTGGAAGGATACTCGTCTTTGACAGCTGCTGGAATCTGAAGAAATCGATTTTTTTTTTTTTTTTTGTACAGGCGCGAAAAAGGACAGTCGCATGCCGGTTAAGGACCCCCGGCAACTTTGTGATTTTATTGGACGCAGCCCCGGAAGTAAATGAGGGGGGAACGTTTTTGTAGGGGGAAGAAATTTGGCGTGACAGCTGCAACGATTAATCGGTTGATTCGATTAGAAAGAAACTTGATTTCTTTTCTGTTAATACATTTAATTATTCGGGCTGTATATGCAATACAGTATACTGTATCATGGGACTTTATTCAGACTATGTGCAATGCAATACATAAACATTCCTACTTTTTATTTGATTATTTATTTAATTGTTTTGTTATTTTGAAAGTAATTACCTGTTTTTAGACTCTCTCCTCTAAATTACCTGAATGTTACTGAGTCTGTGGTGGTGATCCTGACATTTTCAAATGTCATTGTACTTTGATTGTATGTATACACCAACCTGTCTGGGGACATACAGCCTTTGGGTAAAACCTGAAATATTTACATATTGCATATGTTCATTGATATGTGCTGTCTCTATTTTAGATTTAAAAAAATAATAATAATTTAAGTCTAACTATTAAAAACTGATATTATCAGGCCTTTAAATACAGTGGAATAAGGCACACAGAACAGTGCAGAGTTTTTTTTTATCAATAGTATTTTTAGAAATGTTTAATAATGTACACATGTTAAAAATACAATTTTAATGTTGATGATGTGCATTTATTAACAAAAATATGCATTGAGGCAGTAGATTACCAGGTTACCGAAGTCATGGATAACTGCAACCCTAATTGCATCAATTGTTGCTTTTCTGTGTCGCGGTGAGTTCTATGGTTATCATTGCCTTTTTCAAAATACATAGTTTTCTGTGCACGCTCTTATGCGACTGTGGATATTTCGCTAACTTTTTGCAGTATTGTACTTGATTATCACTAGTCAGAGTCACAGAGGTGGGACCAAGTCATTGTTTTGCAAGTCACAAGTAAGTCTCAAGTCTTTGCCCTCAAGTCTCGAGTCAAGACAGGCAAGTTCAGAGTCAAGTCCAAAGTCAAGACTGGAAAGTCTCAAGTCAAGTCCCAAGTCCTGCATTTTGAGTTTTGAGTCCCTTCAAGTCTTTTTAACCACAGACTAATATATTTACACAGATTGTGTATGCTTTTAAAACGCTGTATTTATTTATTAAAACAAGTGCATTTGAAGTTGCAGGAAAAAAAATAGTGCTGACATTCAATCAATCAATCAATCAATGTTTATTTATATAGCCCTAAATCACAAGTGTCTCAAAGGGCTGTACAAGCCACAACGACATCCTCGGTACAGAGCCCACATACGGGCAAGGAAAACTCACCCCAGTGGGACGTCAATGTGAATGACTATGAGAAACCTTGGAGAGGACCGCATATGTGGGTAACCCCCCCCCCCCCCCCCCCCCCCCCCCTCTAGGGGAGACCGAAAGCAATGGATGTCGAGTGGGTCTGACATAATATTGTGAAAGTCCAACACTTCAGCGAAAGTCCAGTCCATGGTGGGGCCAGCAGGAACCATCCCGAGCGGAGACGGGTCAGCAGCGTAGAGATGTCCCCATCCGATGAACAGGCTAGCGGTCCACCCCATTGATTGGGAGCAGAGTAGAAAAGAAAAGAAAAGAAACGGCAGATCAACTGGTCTAAAAAGGGAGTCTATTTAAAGGCTAGAGTATACAAATGAGTTTTAAGATGAGACTAAAATGCTTCTACTGAGGTAGCATCTCTAACTTTTACCGGGAGGGCATTCCATAGTATTGGAGCCAGAATAGAAAACGCTCTATAGCCCGCAGACTTTTTTTGGGCTCTGGGAATCACTAATAAGCCGGAGTTCTTTGAACGCAGATTTCTTGCCGGGACATATGGTACAATACAATCGGCAAGATAGGCAGGAGCTTGACCGTGTAGTATTTTATACGTAAGTAGTAAAACCTTAAAGTCGCATCTTAGGTGTACAGGAAGCCAGTGCAAGTGGGCCAGTATAGGCGTAATATGATCAAACTTTCTTGTTTTTGTCAAAAGTCTAGCAGCCGCATTTTGTACCATCTGTAATCTTTTAATGCTAGACATGGGGAGGCCCGAAAACAAAACGTTACAGTAATCGAGACGAGATGTAACGAACGCATGGATAATGATCTGAGCATCGCTTGTGGACAAAATGGAACGAATTTTAGCGATATTACGGAGATGAAAGAAGGCCGTTTTAGTAACACTCTTAATGTGTGACTCAAACGAGAGAGTTGGGTCGAAGATAATACCCAGATTCTTTACCGAGTCGCCTTGTTTAATTGTTTGGTTGTCAAATGTTAAGGTGGTATTATTAAATAGATGTCGGTGTTGAGCAGGACCGATAATCAGCATTTCCGTTTTCTTAGCGTTGAGTTGCAAAAAGTTAGCGGACATCCATTGTTTAATTTCATTAAGACACGCCTCCAGCTGACTACAATCCGGCGTGTTGGTCAGCTTTAGGGGCATGTAGAGTTGGGTGTCATCAGCATAACAGTGAAAGCTAACACCGTATTTGCGTATGATGTCACCTAGCGGCAGCATGTAAATACTAAAGAGTGCAGGGCCAAGAACCGAACCCTGGGGAACTCCGCACGTTACCTTAACATAGTCCGAGGTCACATTGTTATGGGAGACACACTGCATCCTGTCAGTGAGATAAGAGTTAAACCAAGACAAGGCTAAGTCTGTCATCCCAATACGCGTTTTAATACGCTCCAATAAAATATTATGATCAACAGTATCGAAAGCGGCGCTAAGATCAAGAAGCAGCAACATAGATGACGCATGACATTGCACTTCATAATAGCACTATTAACCAGTCATTTTAGACATGGAACTCATTCCTTTACAGAATAAACACATTTGAAAAAACAAGTGCAACTGTACTTATTTGCAAAAAAATGTTAACATTATATTTCCATGGCATATTGCATTGTAACTAGTTCCACAGCAATTTCTATCCTGTTCTTACCTTATCTCATTGATCTCATCTCATACGGTATGTGTGTTTATGTGTGCGTACACATGGAAAACATAACAAATACATGAACATAACAATGAACAGAGTTGTGTACTTTTTAGATGTCAGGGCCCTATGCAATATGTACACATATTCTTAAAATAGTATACATTTTAACTGACCTTTTTTTGACTATGTTTGTCATTTTGTAGGTGGCTAAAATACGCGGTGCTGCTGACCGCCGTCTAACGTTACGTTACTGTGTGTGATACATTGACTAACGTAACGTTATGTCTAGGTACCTCATGCAACCCTGCTTAAAAAACACTTAACAAAAAGTATGAATAAGGTAGCGAACTGCAGTGGACGCAACAGATTGCCGTGTTTGCAATGACGTTATAACCATAGACATCTTATTATTAGACGCAGCATTGGCTGCTGTGACGCGAGCAATTTGGCCGCCATCTTGAAGTGGTGATGAGGAGCCTGCGAGCAGCCTAAACTGACAGTTGACAGGTAGAAAACAAAGATGCTGGGCTGGTGTTCAGCGTTTTCCTGCTAAAATGAGCGGACTGTTGAAAATAAGAATCGGGGGATTACTTTTCACAAGTAAGATTTAACATTAACGTACTATTGGTTGTATTTTGTGAAAAGAATATTACCACAGAGTTGAGAAGGAGCAAAGATCTTCAATATGTGTATGTGAAAATCACAAAGAAATCTTCTGGGGGAGGATGATCCCCCCTACAGGGGTTTGGTTTACAAACTTTCAGCTCCACATAAAACAAAATTCACCAGCCGCCACTGATTATGATGCATTCTCATTTTAGGCAAAGTATAAGACAATACTTTCTTAGTAGTATAATTGTAACCAGGAATAAGTCTTCAAGTAACAATATTCAAATACTAACATTGTTGGGTAAGACAGAATTTGGTTTTATTCTGAATCCTGTGAAACAGATTGGTGGTTTTAGCTGATATAAGGACTTTCAGGTGTTTATATATGTTTATGTTTACATATTTGGCAGATGCTTTTATCCAAAGCGACATACATAAAAAATACATATAAAACAATCACTGTAAACATGATCATTTAAGGGAAGAATGTAATACAAAATATCAATACAAAGTGTCAAGACAGAATAAACTTTCTGCTGCTGCAGCAACAGAGATACAGTCTATAAGATATATAGATATCTAATGTATTCATACATTGTTTATGTAGGATATACGCATGTATATATAACCTAATCATATTGTTTCTTGAACTTAAAAATAGCTGACCGTTTTTTTCCCCCTTCTCTGGAAATATATTCCCAGTTTTGATCTCGGACATCTGGTCACTTATAGCATATAAGAATATTCTATTACTGTTAAGCAAACTATAAATAATAAAACACGCCAAAACATGTGTCCTTTATCATAGCTACACGTATGACAAAAAAATGCGTGAAAATCAATGGTATTCAGTGATGTAAGATGAATTAAATGCGCTGACAGTTCATTGCTCCTGCCAAATGAATTGGAGCGGATCAACACTCCAAGATGGCGGCCCCGCGTCTCGTCAGCGCCAGTAGGCAGTAGCGCTCGATGCTGCGTCTACTTATAAGATGTCTATGGTCTTAACGTTAGCAGTGAGTTTACAGCCTCACTGATTTAACTAAACAGCAAATAAAAGTTACGTTACTTAGCCAATAAACGTTAGCTTACATTCAAAACTTACCCTTCTTTGTGCATCTTCAAATGTTGAACGAAGTTGGAAGTTGTTGCGTCTCCGTCTGTAATCTTCGAACCGCATGCTTTGCATGCTTTGCATGCTTTGCATGCTTTGCATACTGGAATTCATTTTTAGTTGACCAAGTCGTAGTTTTAATACCCGAACAAAACTATTTTAGGCATCATTTTTCCTCACTGGCGCGTTGTTTGACATTTCTTCTTCGTTGGTTGTCCTGCAATTTGATTGGATGAATGCTGTGGGACGAAAATAACGTGAATGTAATTTGATTGGCTGTTGTATTGACAGGAATAACACGCTACCAGACACGTACAAAATGAAAGATACGGAGCGCTGCTGAATAACTTTTTAATCTTTGTGTTTTGGGGAAAGTGGCAAGTCATGTCAAGTCAAAAGGCTCAAGTCCAAGTGAAGTCACAAGTCATTGATGTTAAAGTCTAAGTCGAGTTGCAAGTCTTTTTACATTTTGTCAAGTCGAGTCTAAAGTCATCAAATTCATGACTCGAGTCCAAGTCATGTGACTCGGGTCCACACCTCTGCAGAGTCGTGTAGTATGGCCAACTCGGTTTCAGGCGATCTCCTCAATGATTGGTCAAAAGGCACTCATGTGACTACAGGGCGCCATGACTGCTACCAGCTTTGAGCTGATTCTATGTGTTGGTAGTGCTTTCTCATTGGTTTTTTCGACTTTTAAAATTGCCCTGTTGTGCAGCATTGGGTTGCTCCACCCACGAAAATTGTGGAAAGCTTTTACATCGCTTTCCCAACAACCCTGAAGATGACAAGTATTGGAAGTGAAGGTTTGCGAACAACACTGGAAAGTCACAGATCTACGGCGTCTTGTGCCAGGTAAACACGTGACACAACGTCTGCGTTTTGTTAAGGAGAGAACACACAGAAGCTAATACAAATAATAACAAAATAAATTAATACATTTCAGAGACGTTTCACAAAACAGACTCTTCTTGAATCTCAGTGAAACTAAAATACACAAATAGACAGACATTGAAAGAGTAAAATAAACCACATTTTGGGTGTAACAATAGATAAGAAAATGAACTGGAAATGTCATAAAATATACAACATAAAGTGGCAAAACATATTTAAATAATGAATAAAACAAAATATGTTATGGACCAAAAATCCCTCCATATTCTCTACTGCTCACCAGTGTTACAATAACTGAGTTATTGTACAAAAATATGGGGAAATAACTACAAAAGGACACTCATTCATTTACCATGTTACAAAAAAGAAAGTCAGAAGAATACATAATGACTGACACATACAGTGACTACATATACATTGGAAGCAGCCACCACAGTTGACATACTTCACACAAAAGTCATAATTTTTCCGTGATTGTTCAAATTGTCCAAAGCTAATGCAGATTTTTGCAAAATGAAGGTAGTAAGTCATTTTTGTTAGCTGTGCTGTGTATTTTTTTTGTTTATTGTGCGTGCTGGTCAAAAAACACTGCAGGAATATAGCAGCAGAGTGCGTCAAATACGGCCACAAAATTATACTTTCACGAAATAAAAGCATTTTTTACTGTCGGTTTGTGAGCTGCAGTATGTTTAACACTATATATAAACATATTATTTTTTAGAGATGTCCGATAATATCGGACTGCTGATATTATCGGCCAATAAATGCATTAAAATGTAATATCGGAAATGATCGGTATCGGTTTCAAAATTATCGGTATCGATTTCAAAAAGTAAAATTTATGACTTAAAAACGCAGCTGTGTACACGGACGTATGGAGAAGAACAGAGCGCCACTAAACCTTAAAGGCACTGCTTTTGCGTGCCGACCCAATCACATAATATCTACGACTTTTCACACACACAAGTGAATGCAACGCAGACTTGGTCAATAGCCATACAGGTCACACTGAGGGTGACCGCATAAACAACTTTAACACTGTTACAATTATGCGTCACACTGTGAACCCACACCAAACAAGAATGACAAACACATTTCGGGAGAACATCCACACCTTAACACAACATAAACACAACAGAACAAATACCCAGAACCCCTTGCAGCACTAACTCTTCCGGGACGCTACCCCCCAACCCCGCCCACCTCAACCTCCTCATGCTCTCTCAGGGAGTCCCAAATTCCAAGCAGCTGTTTTGAGGCATGTTAAAAAAAATAATGCACTTTGTGACTTCAATAATAAATATGGCAGTGCCATGTTGGCATTTTTTTCCATAACTTGAGTTGATTTATTTTGTAAAACCTTGTTACATTGTTTAATGCATCCAGCGGGGCATCACAACAAAATTAGGCATAATAATGTGTTAATTCCACGACTGTATGTATCAGTATCGGTTAATATCGGTATCGGTAATTAAGAGTTGGACAATATCGGAATATCGGATATCGGCAAAAAAGCCATTATCGGACATCTCTATTATTTTTGGTTTACTTTGTCAGAAAAACACCAAAACGACAGCAATTGCATGCATCCAGACACAGCCCTTGGTAGCAGTTATGGCACCTGTTTAGTTGGCCATACTCTCTTTATACATGACTCTGCCACTCGTGGTACAAGGGCTCCAGTGGTATGCCAAATAATCACTTGATTAAAGTACAGTGTTTTATTTTCCTACTTTCAAATACAGTGTTACTGTTCAAATGTTACAGTGGCCAAAACTATTAAATATACTTGTTAAATATAACCTCTGCTGTGTTATTAATGAATACTTAGGCCTACTAAGCTACTGTATTTTAATGTTGGTCATTATGGTGGTACTTGGAGAGACAACTTTTTTCTGAGGTGGTGCTCAGTGAAAAAAGTTTGAGAACCACTGATCTAAACTGTATATTTATCTTTATCCTCCCCCTCCCCCTCCCTCCCACCCGTCTTCTTCATCATCATAATGTGGTTGCCAGCTTCCATTTAGTGCAACTAGAAGGTCTTCCCTGCACTTCCCACCCTCTTTTCCTCTTTTTTGACACACACACACACACACACACACACACACACACACACACACACACACACACACACACACACACACACACACACACACACACACACACACACACACACACACACACACACACACACACACACACACACACACTTATAAACACTAGACCCATACACACACCAAACAAACTTGCAACAACACACTAACCAACACACATGCTGTAAACACACTATCCATCCATCCATTTTCTACGGCTTGTCCCTTTCGGAGTCAGGGGGGTTGCTGGAGCCTATCTCAGCTGCATTCGGAAGACCATACTTATCTGACTTCACACTGAGTTGTGAGTTATTGTGATGGCACTACAATATTGCTCCTACAGTAAATAAGGCACTGACAATCTTCTATGTTTAATTAAAGACAAAAGTTTTGGACAACCCTACTAGGGATGGTTGGATGAAACCTCATGAGGCGTTGAATCGCTTGAACCAATTGGTTTGAGAATTTCTTGAAAGCATCCATGGATTGAATTGTTGCATCTGTGATGTCACGTCCTCTCTTTGTAGGAGAAGCAACAATGTAATTGTGCCGCTGGTACATTAACAAAGCCTGCCTAGCCATCGGGCAGTCCATATAATTGTGCCGCTGGTACATTAACATTAGTGGCGATTGTATCATACCTTATATATATTCAGCCTATCATCTTAAGTTACGTTTGGTAATTAACATGAGTGGCGATTGCATAATACCTTATCTCTATTCAGCCTACCATTGTAAGTCACGGTGTGGTTACGATGCCCATCTTTGAACTCCTTCTGCTATCTGGGTTTTAAACTAAACTAAACTCCTGGATTTGAACCACTATACACGCTGAGCCACACCACCAATACCAAGCTACCTGCTTCAGTCAGGTAAATGTACTACAATTTCCAATGATTGGAGAAAGTACCAAGTCATTGAATACACATTTAAGAAGAACTAAAAGTTGAAACAGTGAGTTAGGATGATGTGTGGAAAAGCTAAGTGCCTGAGTCAGTCTCCTAAATAATCAACATGTTAAAAGCAATAAAGTTAAACAATGTCTAGCTCGGTGCGGACCATACTTATCTGACTTCACACTGAGTTGTGAATGATTATGATGGCACTCCAATATTGCTCTTACATTACAGAAGGCTCTGACAACGTCCATCCATCCATCCATCCATTTTCTACCGTTTTGGTGTCGCAGGGGTGCTGTTCTATGTTTAATTTAAAACAAAAGTTTTGGACAAACCTCATAGGGGTGGTTGGATGAAACCTCATGAACCAATTGGTTTGAGAATTTCTTGAAAGCATCCATGCATGTATTGACTTGTTGTGTCTGTGATGTCACATCCTCTCCTAATAAGAGGCGCAACAAGGCCTGCTCGACCTCTAGGCCGTCCATGTAGTTTTGATTGTATCATACCTTATAAATATTCAGCCTACCATTCTACGTTACGGTTTAGTAATTAACATGAGTGGTGATTGCATCATACCTTATATCTATTCAGCCTGACATTGTAAGTCATGGTTTGGTTACGACGCCCATCTTTGTACTCCTTCTGCTATCTGGGTTTTAACCTGTAGCGTGATTGTTTTCAAACTGTTAAACACAGTTTATATATTTTTTTCCCAACATTGAGACATGATTTATTATGCAACACTTTACGTGTAGTTTTATCTAAAACTACATGGCTGTCTTGAGTTTCCAATAATTTCTACAACTGTTATTTTTTTGTGATAGAGTGATTGGAGCACATACTTGTTGGTCACAAAAAACCTTCATGAAGTTTGGTTCTTTTATGAATTTATTATGGGTCTACTGAAAATGTGACCAAATCTGCTGGTTCAAAAGTATACATACAGCAATGTTAATATTTGCTTACATGTCCCTTGGCAAGTTTCACTGCAATAAGGCACTTTTGGTAGCCACCCACAAGCTTCTGGCAAGCTTCTGGTTGCATTTTTTACCACTCCTTTTGACAAAATTGGTGCAGTTCAGCTAAATGTGTTGGTTTTCTGACATGGACTTGTTTCTTCAACATTGTCCACACGTTTAAGTCAGGACTTTGAGAAGGCCATTCTAAAACCTTAATTCTAGCCTGATTTAGCCATTCCGTTACCACTTTTGATGTGTGCGTGGGGTCATTGTCCTGTTGGAACACCCAACTGCGCCCAAGACCCAACCTCCGGGCTGATGATTTTAGGTTGTCTTGAAGAATTTGGAGGTAATCCTCCTTTTTTATTGTCCCATTTACTCTCTGTAAAGCACCAGTTCCATTGGCAGCAAAACAGGCCCAGAGCATAATACTACCACCACCATGCTTGACGGTAGGAACGGTGTTTTTGGGATTAAAGGCCTCACCTTTTCTCCTCCAAACATATTGCTGGGTATTGTGGCCAAACAGCTCAATTTTTGTTTCATCTGACCACAGAACTTTCCTCCAGAAGGTCTTATCTTTGTGTGATGTCACGTTTACATACACTTTACAAGTGTATGTAAACTTTTAATCGCGACTGTATATACAGTGCATCCTCAAAGTGTTCACAGCACTTAACGTTTTCCATATTTTGTTGTTACAGCCTTATTCCAAAATGAAATATATCCATTTTTGTCCTCAAAATTCTACACAATATGCCCCGTAATGATAACCTGAATCTCGACAGATCCTTGTAGTTTGCTGAGCTCCACACAAGGATCTGGGAGTTCTCAATAGGAGATGTATTTCAGAAGGCGGGGCCTTGTAAAAAAAAATATTGTACGTGATTGGATAAACCACTTGTCCGTTATCTAGAATGACGTGCTACTTCAACCACTCACATGGAAATCAACCCGTGACGCTGATGAGAGCGACGCTGGGAAATCCAAACCCGGTCGGAAGAAGAGCCGAAACATCCTTGCCACTCTGTTCATCTTTTAAAGAATTAATATTCGATAGATTGGACAAAACAGTTGCAATAGCAGAATCAATGTCAGCACACAATGCAGCGAGCCGCCATTGTTGTTTGAATCAAACAGTCGCTTCCGCGCTACGTCACATCTATGAAATCCCGCCCGGCGATCCTGATTGGTTCATTATTTTTTTGCTATCTTGAAGGAGTTTGCAATGCCTTCGAGCCCAGATCCTTGTGTGGAGCTCAGCGAACTACAAGGATCTGGCGAGAGTCAGGTTACCGTAATGACGATGTAGTTTTTTTTGGTTTTTTTTAAATTTAGCAAAATGTATTAAAAATGTAAAAAAAATTAAAAAAATTACAGGAACACAAATCCACACAAGATAGACTAACACACACACACACACACACACACACACACACACACACACACACACACACACACACACACACACACACACACACACACACACATCTGGAAACAGTCAAACTGTGCGCATGCATGAGGAGGAGGAGGAAGAGGAGGAGGCTTCTCTCTCTCTTTCTCTCTTTCTCTCTCTCTCTCTTTCTCTCGGTGTGTGTGTGTGTGTGTGTGTGTGTGTGTGTGTGTGTGTGTACATGTGCGTGTGTGTGTAGACTGCAGAGCTGCAGAGGCAGACGAGAGCGAGAGCTCAAACTCTCCTTCTCCAACACACACGCACACAAACACACACACACTTGCAGACACAGAGACACACGCACACACACACACACACACACACGCATAGTGAGGACCACCATGGACTGGATCGGGACAAGAGAGGACCGCGGATGAGGACATAAAACACATCTTGGCTACTTTTTGGATTTTCTTATTTTTTTTCCTGGATAATTTGCTTGCTTGTAGATGCGTGGATTATGTTCAACCACTGGGAGATTTAACCCCGCGATGGAATATTTGCACTCTTGTCATTTTCCAATCTTCTTCCTCCTCCTCCTCCTCCTCCGCCTCCTCCTCCAGCAGCAGCAGCAGCAGCAGCCAGCGAGGATGCCAACAAGCGATGCG
Organism: Entelurus aequoreus; assembly: GCF_033978785.1. Classification (NCBI taxonomy): domain Eukaryota; kingdom Metazoa; phylum Chordata; class Actinopteri; order Syngnathiformes; family Syngnathidae; genus Entelurus; species Entelurus aequoreus. Next base: position 17,800,819 of record NC_084742.1, on the reverse strand, counting down.
TCTTTTGCGCACTTTTACCGCCAGCGACACTGACAGCGTCCGTTGCTTTGCCGCCTTTCCCCCCGGCTGGTTGAAGGCGTGAAAAAGGTGTGTAGCGGAGAGGCAGGTAGGAGGGCGGGCGTCCATCCACTTGAACACGGTGCTGCCAGCTTTTGACGCTTCTAGAGCCCGGATGTACCGAGGGATGCACCGGTGCCTTTTCCCGACCGGTTCCGCCGACAGATCCCTCTTTTTTCTCTCCTTCACCTCCATCATGGGGATTAGGTAATATTCACCCCCCCGGCCCCCGGCCCCTCCCCCGCTGAGAAAGCAACGGGAATATCCACAAACTGTCAGACTCATTACTCTCTCCCCACCTTTTTTTTTTTTTTTTTTTTTTTTTTGGCATTTTGTTTCATTTCTTTCATTTCTTTTTGGAGGGGGGCCTCCCCCCCTGTTGAATCCACTGGCATACAAGGATAAGCTGGGCTACATTTATGGTAAATGAAAGCAAAAACATGTACATCCCGGAGGACACCCTTGAGAACCATCAAGGTAGGTGGTTTTAACTCCTAACTGTCTTGTCACTCTTTATGTCCTGAGGGGGGTCTGTCCATCCATCCATCCGCCCCCTCCCTCCTCTTCTTGGTTCCCACATTTTTTACAGCTAGATGTATGGGAACTTCACTTGGATGCGGGATGAGGCCTTTTTGTCACGTTTGCACACTTGTAGGTGTGAGTGTCCTAGGCGTTATTCTCCAAAAGTCATATTTATTCCAGGTGTCGGCCTATAATTTTCCCTTTTTATTTTTTACGTGTGGAACTGAAGGCTCCGTGAGTCTGTTTGCATTGCGCAGTGTTACGCGGCGGTAGCGCCTCCTTCCACCCACGTTGCAGAGAGCTAAGCCCCTGCGCTTTCCCCCCCCCAGTTTGATCTTTCATCGTTATTTCCAGTATATCATGTCTGTATCATCATCATCATCATCATCATCATCATCATCATCATCCTCATCATCCAACAGTGGAGCCTGCATCCCTGCCTTGCATGGCGACAGGTTCCATAGCAACAGGAGATGAGGATAGTACTGCCGGTCATGTGTTTGGTGTTTTTATGTTGGGGATGGAACGGTTTATAGAAAAAAAAAGATTTAGTGTTGCTTAGATCATACATCGCTTTTTGTGTTAATATCAGTTTGGAGTTTATAAACATACACGTGGGGTCCTATGATTTCCGAGTTAACCCCGGATGTCCACTTGATGCGAACGCGGAACGACACTCGCACGCCGACAAACTCCTTTCGTTTTTTAATCAAGCCAGTGTGTCTGTTTCCACCGCCGTCACCGTATATTTAGCACATTCCGGCGCTAAATATACGAAGAGCTTCTGTGTTTGCTGGATGTCACAACAAATGTGTTCAATTTAGCTAAAATCTTCATGTGGCCTTGTGGTTAGAGTGTCCGCCCTGAGATCGGTAGGTCGTGTGTTCAAACCCCGGCCGAGTCATACCAAAGACTGTAAAAATGGGACACATTACCTCCCTGCTTGGCACTCAGCATCAAAGGTTGGAATTGGGGGTTAAATCACCAATAATGATTCCCGAGGGAAGCCACCGCTGCTGCTCACTGCTCCCCTCACCTCCCAGGGGGTGAACAAGGGGATGGGTCAAATGCAGAGGTTAATTTCACCACACCTAGTGTGTGTGTGACAATCATTGGTACTTTAACTTTAACTTATGTGTCGGACAGGAAATCATGCACAAACACAAAATAAATGATGCGGTTTACTTTCAAAATAAAATACTCCGTTTTCAAGGCCAATTGTATTTTACGCTTTGAACCGTCCTAATTAAGTCAACTTGTCAAAAGTTTTCAGACGTAATTTCACCTCGTTGACACAAATGGAGGAGGATATGCTGATTCTGGAGGTCCAGAATTAAAGAATAATACACAGGCTTATCCCGGGCGTCTTATAGGGATATGAGGGCCTGTGGCAAATACCAGCTGATACTGGGGACCGGGAAAGCAGGAGAGTGGTTGTTGTGACATGCCCACCAGGGATGATGTTGCTGTTGCATTGTTGTTTAAAAAATAAAGTTGTTGATCAAGGCAAAACTGTTGTCGATGTTGCTGTTCGGCACTTGTTATTAATGGCAGGACCGAGTTTATTTGCTTCTGCATCTCTGGAAGGACGGTATAAACTGTGGTTCACTTTACTACATCTTCCCTTACATGCGGATTTGCGAGATCTCGTAAAAGTTCACGCTGTTTTGCTGCCCGACGGAGCCGCAACAGAACGGCGGTGGGGATTGCCGGACTGTGGATGGCGGTGCTGTCCGTGGCGGATTCGTTCAGCAGCCGTTCCGCGTCTAGTGCAAATCCGGGGTTAACGGAGTCGCAGACAGAATCACAAGAATTGTCCAATAAAAAAACAGAATCTACTGTTAAAGTTCAATTTTTCAAACCAAAAATATAACAAGAACACCATTGGCCAGCTTATGTTACCATTAGTGGTTTAAAAGAACACATTTGTGTTAAAACGGTCTGTATTTTTCACAATTACTAAGTTATCTGTTGTAAAAATTAGCTGTTTACGGAGGTCACTCATCCAGTCTCGTCAAAACGTATGTGCAGAGAGCCTGTGCAGACATAAAGAAGCAGTTCAAAAGAAGCAACAAACATTTTGCAGTCATGTTGTTGGGATGATAAACTGTAGAGTCAACAGCAAACACTAACTATCCAAATCGCTATTATTAGTTAACAACACCCAAAGCTAATGCGTGTGCATGTGTTACATACTTACACTACCGTTCAAAAGTTTGGATCACATTGAAATGTCCTTATTTTTGAAGGAAAAGCACTGTACTTTTCAATGAAGATAACTTTAAACTAGTCTTAACTTTAAAGAAATACACTCTATACATTGCTAATGTGGTAAATGACTATTCTAGCTGCAAATGTCTGGTTTTTGGTGCAATATCTACATAGGTGTATAGAGGCCCATTTCCAGCAACTATCACTCCAGTGTTCTAATAGTACAATGTGTTTGCTCATTGGCTCAGAAGGCTAATTGATGATTAGAAAACCCTTGTGCAATCATGTTCACACATCTGACAACAGTTTAGCTCGTTACAGAAGCTACAAAACTGACCTTCCTTTGAGCAGATTGAGTTTCTGGAGCATCACATTTGTGGGGTCAATTAAACGCTCAAAATGGCCAGAAAAACAGAACTTTCATCTGAAACTCGACAGGCTATTCTTGTTCTTAGAAATGAAGGCTATTCCACAAAATTGTTTGGGTGACCCCAAACTTTTGAACGGTAGTGTACGTATTTACGTCTTTACGTCCGAGAAGCCGGAAGAGGGCGGGATTGTGTAAAATACATTGGAAAGTTAGTGCCCTCTAGACATCTGTGTAAATGTTGCAAACAGTCCCTTTAAACGCGGAATATCACAGAAATTGGCATAAATGTGAGTGAAATGTTGTCATTGTGAGGAGAAAGAACGTTTGTGTGGTGAAATCGTGCGTCCTCGACCGATCATTCGTCCCCAAAACACTCAACCGTCCCCTCCTGAACTAAACAAAGTTGAAACGACCATTTGAAACAGCGACTAAGTCTGAGAACAAACTACAAAGCTAATGCTAGCCAGGACAACACATACACCTGCAACACATCTCATCTGCTTGTGTTGTTGTGAACGACAATCAATGTTTGATCAATGTAAAAATAATATTAGATCAATGTAAGATCATTGTACAGACAGCCGTGACTTGAGACACTTTTTTTTAAAATACACTTTCAAGTCGTCTCCTTTAAATACATAGCAGGCGTCAACGAACTTAAAGGGGAACTGCACTTTTTTTTGTAATTTTATCATTCACAATCCTTATGTAAGACAAAAACATATACTGTATGTCTTTCTTTGTATATGCATTTCAATTTGTGAATAAATGCTAGCAAAAGTCATAACAATGGATCTAATTGGAGTCGCTCTATTCCGCCTATAAAGCGCTCTAAAAAATATCCAAAAGCCTTCATCATCATTTAACATACATGCTGTAACTATATATGTAATGTAGTAACATTCATAATAACAGGTAATATTTACGTGTTTTGCTCATTTTACAGACGCATCACACTTTTCGCTTTTCCCTTCAACAACAACAACAACACTACTAATCATGTCAGACTTCATGAGAGACAACAAAGACCACTTTGGGACAAATTATGATCCAAAACTTATATTTTTGAGCCTGAATATAAGGAGGATGATCTACAAGTTTTAGAAGCAGTGTGCTAAACAGATCCAGCTTTAGTGAAATACTAAGCATAATGTAGCAGTATTGCTAAGTACCAAACAAGAAATACAAACTACAAACATAATAAAACAATCACTTACTGTACAATGTCTGCTCCCATTGGGATGCCGACTGATAGGATGTTAATATTTTGCCGTTCAGATGAAGAATTAATCATAATCCTCATGCAGGTTAAAAAAACAACCCCAAAACCTCTTTTTGTGTCTTTCTTGCCATCTCCGGGTATAAGTTGGATGTCAAAGTTGACCAACTTTTCGGTTTACGGCAACAACTTTTTACTATACTGGTGAGCGGCATGCTTTATAAGATCGAATTAACTTTCACCAACTCAGAAACGATGCAGCATCTCACTGGCTCAATATGTCAACATAGCAGCATAAAAGTAGTCAAAGTAGTCCCTTAATGTTAGTGTTTATAATAACAATATCGCCAATACTTGGTTAATATTCAGGTCACGAGAAGTAAATGGTGTATTGTTGGCGGTTTTTGTCTGTTTTTTGAAAGAGGCCTTCATGGGCACAATAGAAGCAATGATGTCATGAATCCCATTACCTCCATTGTTAGCTGACTTTTGCTTTTATATACAAGATAGAATGCATAAAACAAGAAAAACGTGTTCTTGTCTTACATAGGGATTGTTTATGACATTTCCACAAAAATACTGTTCAGTGTTTTGCTAAAAGTGGGGCTTTTGTGACTTCACAGAATGACAGACGTACTGATATGGACATTCTAGTAACCCGCCTTCAGAGTTCCTTCCTTTGCTTGGAGCAGCTGAACTGTTTACATTCAGTGTGAGAACATGCAGCCATGGCTCCAAGAAAACGTTGGTTCGGTTGTGAGGTGTGAGGAGTTGCTTTTTCCCGGTCAATAAAAGAAAAACAGTTCCGTGCTTATATGTCGATGACTATGGACAATACGACGCGAGGTTAGCCGCTAAACTGCTGCTGACAGACAGAGTTATTCCTTGGTCCTCATTAGTCGGTCGTGTCGAAGAAGAGAAAGACTACATTTCTGTCTGTGTAACCTTAGTGTACTCACAGCTAATGTTACCTTTTTAATCAGGCTGTGTTCTCTGTTTTCTACCTCTGTCGCCATTTTTGCACATTTTCCCACATAAACTGTTGGTAATTTTTAGAAATGCTTTTCTATTAGAAAGACCTAAATCAATCATTTGGCCGCAAAGGTGAGGAGGTAATAAAAGAAGCCAAGCCTAACGCTACTTAGCATTCAAAGACGTTTTGAAAAAACCTCTGTTCTTCAAAAACGCCCGTCTTTCCAGCTTCTACTTCTGGATCAAGATCCAACATACAGTATATGTCAGTAATTCAACTGTGTAGATTTTGAATTAGACATTCTGAAAAAGTTGGCTTGGGCTAATGGGGTGGAGAAACAAGGCCGGAAAGCTGAGGGGGCGGGCTTTCCAGGAGTTCATTTACATCTAAGGCGTGGGTCGGCAACGCGCGGCTTTCGAGCCACAAGCGGCTCTTTAGCGCCACCCTAGTAGCTCGCTGGAGCTTTTTCAAAAATATATGAAAATGGAAAAAGATGAGGAAAACAATATATTTTAATATGGTTTCTGTAGGAGGACAAACATGACACAAACCTTCCTAATTGTTGGAAATCCCACTGTTTACATTAAACATGCTTCACTGATGAGAGTATTTGGCGGGCGCCATTTTGTCCTGATTTCGGAAGTCCTTGAACCCACCGTAGTTTGTTTACATGTACAACTTTCCTTGATGCTGCCACAGAAAGACGTGTTTTGTGCCACTCCTTCTTTGTCTCTATTTGTCCATCAAACGTCTTATGCTGTGCGTGAATCCACAAAGGTGAGAGCTTTGTTGATGTTATTGACTTGTGTAAAGTGCTAATCAGACATATTTGGTCACAGCATGATTGCAAGCTAATCGATGCTAACATGCTATTTATGCTAGCTCATACTTGCCAACCCTCCCGTTTTTAGCGGGAGAATCCCGGTATTCAGCGCCTCTGCCGACAACCTCCCGGCAGAGATTTTCTCCCGACAAACTCCCGGTATTCAGCCATAGCTGGAGGCCACGCCCCCTCCAGCTCAATGCGGACCTGAGACTGAGTGGGGACAGCCTGTTCTCACGTCCGCTTTCCCACAATATAAACAGCTTGCCTAACGAATTCAAACAAATGGAAAACAAGTATTTCAGTTCATCCAGGACAGTTCGAAGGGGAAGGTGTATGTTGCCTGTAAATATGTAGAACAGACTTCTCCATTGAACACGGCCGAAATGATATACTCATCATGAACGGAGAAGTTAAACGGGACAATACTGCCATCTAATGGATAGCCACCGGAACACTGAAATTCAAGTATTTCTTTTATGTAAATAAAATAAATATATATATATATATATATATATATATATATATATATATATATATATATATATATATATATATATATATATATAGCTAGAATTCACTGAAAGTCAAGTATTTCATATATATATATATATATATATATATATATATATATATATATATATATATATATATATATATATATATATATATATATATGAAATACTCGAGTTGGTGAATTCTAGCTGTAAATAACCACGCCCCGACAATTACAATTGGCATAAGCTCGCTTTAAAGCAGGGGTCTTCAAGGTTTTCCAGGCTGAAGACCACCAATCTGACAGAGGGACGGAGCGGGGACATTCACCCTGTATTGTGGTATAAATTAAACTACCCCTAAAGGTACCTTTTTATTGTGCAATACTAAGATAATCAAATAACATCGCTAATAGCAAGCTGGCAACTATTATGCTAATTGCTGGCTAAAAACTAGTGCTGCTAATTGCTAGAAGGCAACTAGAGCGATAATTGCTTGCTTTCTTAAATGCTAACATGAATACAATATCATTATTTATTCACATTTTATTCAAAACCTTCAAGGTACTGTGAGTAGGATGGTCATTCCATCATTTATAAATTAGTGTGTATTTAAAGGCTTTTTAATTTTGTGGGAAAATTGCGGTGGGAATACGGAAAAGTGTGTATCAACGTACATTTTCACCTCTGTCTACCCCCTGTTAAAGACATCTGCTTTAAAGCACTCATTTGTTCATTTGATACAAAATCCTTATGCTTTGACTTAAAATACAGACCAAAATTGTCAAATGATGCATCGTACCAATAAATATAAGGATTTTAAAAAGCTTTTAACCTAATATCCATTTGTCTTACTGATGTCTGTCAAGAGCAGGGGTTTCAAACTAATTTTCATTGAGGGCCACATCACAGTTATGACTGCCCTCAAAGTGCCACTTGTAACAGTGAATAATATATGATTTGCCTATGCATCTGATTGTTAGAAATATTTTTTTGTAAATATGTTACAGTACAAAACTGGCAATTCAGTCACCAAAATTTACTGTTGAATAAAAAAGTGTTTTTTAACAACATATTATGACAAATGGAAAAATAATACCACTCTTTATTTAAAGGAAAAAATGGCAGCTTAGTCGCCAAAATGTTACTGTTTTTTACAACATATTACTGTAAATGGAAAACAGTACCTTTGCGTGAAAAATAGCAGCTTAGTTGACAGATTTTTACTGTAAAATTTACTGGGGTTTTTTGCAACATCTTACCACAAATGGAGAAACAGTACCACTGTTTTTTTTTAATTCTAGCAACTTAGCTGCCAGTTTTTTTTACACCAAAAAATGTGGGGCCGTATTTCCATCTACAGTAATACACTGTAAAAAAAAAAACTGTAGATTTTTTTTAAGAGTTTTTTCATTTTACAGTAATATGTTGTACAAACCACGGTAAATGTTTACCGTAAAATCTATTCCCATTTTGACTGTGTATAATTTGATGGATAACTTGCTTCAAATAAGTCATGCAGATTTTATTTTAACAAAAAAAATGTTTGGAAAGTTTGATAATATAATATTTGTTGCAATATTGGTTAATATTACAGTTTAAAATGTATGCAATTCATTTAATTTTTTCTGTCAAAATAGGAAGAACAAATACATTTAGTAAGAAAAGATTATGTACTTTTTTGACACATATTATTTTCAGGCGTTCGCGGGCCATATAAAATGAGGTGGAAGGCCAGATCTGGCCCCCGGGGCTTGAGTGTGACACCCCTAGTTAAAAGGTCACAAACAAGTTTGTTATATAAGTTTATTGTCATCAATGTCATGACAGGTTAGGACTTTGTTTATTTTCTTTACTGTGTTTGGTATTTTTTTCCCCGGCACTCTTATTTTCAGTGCTACCTCCTGTTTGCCTCACTACTCTGGCCCCAGCACTGTCTCCCACACCTGTCCCTGATTAGCAATCAAAGCACACCTGTTCCAGGTTGCCAATCAGTCAGGCTTCTTTGTAAACCAGCCTGCCCTGCACACAGTGTTCCATCATTGTTTATTGTAGTAATTTCATGCTCCCTGTGCACTTCCCAGTTGCAACATTTATCCTTTTGACATTAAAGTCATGTTTACCTGCGCTACGCCTGCCATCTCTGCATCTTGGGGTTCAAGCCCAACATAACCTAACAGATTAGAGGTCTTCCGCTATAAACGGATCGGAGCGTTGTCAGGGAGGATGCAAGGTACGTGACGCAAGAGCATATTTCAGCATGTTTTTGATGGAACTTACAGGGTCCACTGTGACATCCACTACGCCAACTAGTGGTTGGGAGGCTTATGACCAGTCCAAAACATTACAATTAGCTGGTATCCTAAAAAACTCTCGTAAAATGTTGCACTCGTATCCTGAGTTATTACTGTACGTGAGAAGCTGAACATTTTGCAGGTGGTATTCAGTGTAAAATGTTTGGTGTTGTTTTCAATAATAACAGATGGTTACTTTGTTGATTGTTGAGTTTTATCACATTTTTATTTGCGTTAAAAGCTGTCACAAAACATAGATAATCCCATTCAGTGTGCAGATATTGCAGTTTAATACTACATTGTATACAGTACCACCATGCTTGCTTAATCCCATGTAATCCTCTTCTCTCTGACACTGAAGTGGACGAAATTCACCGGAAATTGTTTGGATTGTAGAAATGAGCAGTTTGACATCAACACACCGTGATATACACAGCCGCAAAATCAATGTTCCTTTTTGTGCTGGACGGATGAGCAACTTTGGACTTTGGAGTGGGTCAAGATGGAGTGTGTCTGCACGGTGGCGTTGGTGGTGTCAGCACCGCGGACAATTCGCTCATTATTATCGCTCTATTATTGGCAATATGTGCGACACGTCAGCCGTTACTGTCCTGTGGCGGCGCCACTCTTCACTTGCAGGTCATTTATCTCGGTAGTCACAATGTTAGCGTGCCAAAAAAATACACCAACTACAGTGGAAGCACATTGACAAATGTAAGGAACAAAAAGCAGGATAGAATATGGCGGTTCTTAGGGTCCTAATTGCTTAAACCATCATGAAGTTCTTCTTAATCAACGAATGGTTTAGACTAGAATCTCTGAATCCTATAATTCTTCATTTTATCAACATATTCAATGCTGCGAATAGTGCTTTAAAAGACGATCACAAATAATATTAGGCAACTATTTTACACTCTAAAATGAACAGCAGTGGTGTGGAGCTTTCAAGTATATAAAACAATATTGTTCTTAATATTATTTCAATATGGTGGTAGTGACATCATGTCATTTGTAATGAAATAGTCTAGTAAAAAGGCTAAAACAAATATTTAAAGAGAAATCTTTGCGTTAATATTCCTTATTAGTGTCAACATTTCAACCTTTTCTCATTAAGGTTTCTCCAAGATTTCTCATTGTATCCCATTGGGTTGAGTTTTTTCTTGCCCTGATGTGGGATCTGAGCTGAGGATGTCGTGGCTTGTTCAGCCCTTTGAGACACTCGTGATTTAGGGCTATATAAGTCAACTTTGATTGATTGATTGATTGATTGATTGATCATTAGGCCATGCCTTTTTGTTTTAGTGGTTGTTTGTTTATTGAATGTGCCATAAAAAAGAGGTCCCCAGAGAAGAGTGTCTCTAAGCTTTGTTTTCGGAGCACTTAGAGAAGTGACAAATGTTGGCTTGCATGCTTTTGGAGCTTTTCTGCACACTTCCTGGGCTTGTGGTGGCGAATCTATTGAATAAACACAAGATACACCTCTCTTTCACTTTGAATATGTACCTCTACTTGCTAAGTATTGTGACAACGTGGCTCTAAGTGCAGCACAGATCATTTATTCTTTGTCTTGTTCTCTGCAAAAGCAGGCACGTATGAGGTGTGTTGTGAAGCCGTAGTTACGCCACACCTACAGTTATGCTACACTCACACACTTCAATTATCATTTATTTTATTTACTTATATAGCTATACCTCCATCTATTCCGCAATCATCCATCCAGCCTTCATTCCGTCTATCCACCCATCATCCATGCATTCATCCATCTATGCATCTGTCATCTCTCTGTCTATTTATCCACTCATCTGTTTATGCATCCGTTCGTCCATCGATCTGTCATCCATCCAAATTTCTATCCATCCATCCTTCCGCCCAGAAGAAAGTAGAATATTAGTATTTATTTTTCACTTGTCTTCAATTTAAAGAAGCAAAACAAATTTCAAAATAAATCAAATCAAAATATGCTGACTTAAATAATTCATGCATCTTGTCATCATGGCTTTAATCCTTTTAGGACAGGCCTGGGCAATTATTTTGACTCCGGGGGGCCAAATTTAGAGAAAAAGGTGTGTCTGGGGGCCGGTATATCTGATTTTTAGGAACACTAATACAAAACCTCACATTGAAAGCTAAAAACGTTAGGACAGACCGTCTTGAAAAACGGAACAGAAATTTACGTGTTTTTTTTAACTGAATGAGACACCCAGAATGTACATGGAAATAAAGAATGTGGGATTTACAATATTAACTATGACCGAATATTGACAACATATGAACATCACACACCCTCTCGATCGACATATTTTACAATCAAGCAAAACGCAACAAAAATGCAACGAAATATGAACGCGAAGGGTAAAAAAACAAAACACCTACAATCTGATATATCTGTTATATCACTAAGCTTTAGAACTGTGCTGTAAAAATCTACTTCCGTGTCTGTCCCTGACACCTAGGCTGGCCACTCTGGAAACACTCTGTGGAAACGCTCACCACCCACAGTGCTTGGTGCCTCGTCGGAGTTCTGTGACTTAGATTACCATAGTAACTAGAGTATCATGCAGATGTAAACAAATTATTTGGGAATGTCCGGCGGGCTTTAATCTGCCCAGGTCTGTATTAAGAGAAGGTTATACACATCACAACTGTATAGGTTTTTAAAACAATCTCTTGTTTCGGGAAGTTAAAATGATTTGAAAATGAATGAAGCTCTCTAAGTAAGTGGCTGAGATCATGTAACAAGTACATTTGTGTTATAGGATCCTAGTGTATTTGTGTAAGTGTCGCGTCTGTAGTGAGTGATTAAAGGCCAATCAGCGTTAAAGACGTTTGTAGTGCCTCAGAGGGTCGTCACGGCGTCAACTGAAGCACAACAACAGCTGCTCTTAAAGTACGACATGGCAGAGGCCGAGGTCACCGCAAAAGGATGAAGAAGGTAATGTAAGTGAGAGATGCCCGTGATGGAGAGGCAGAGTAGAGGAGAAAAAAAAGGAGGATTATCCATGACTGTGACTCGCTTAAGCCGCCGGCGTTGTATCGGAAATCCATCTGGAGGCTGTCCTCTGCTCTTTGGTGCTATCGGGCGTCCGTCTCCATTCCTGATGTGAGCCATTGTGCCTCTTTCTGTGTGTGCGGTTGTGTGTGTTCCCCTACACACACATTCGCACATCAAAAGCGGCCAGTGTAAATTATGACTTGATATCATATACACTCTTTTTTTTTTTTTACCCAAAATGCTTTGCAAACGTAATTCAGACATCTTTA